>NW_024884697.1:11531495-11604686 GCF_019232065.1 Centrocercus urophasianus
AATAATAAAGAATAATAAAGAATAATAAAGAATAATAAAGAATAATAAAGAATAATCTACTGGTCTATTGTCTTTTCAAAAGACAGAATTTCCCTCTGGCTTTAAATGCACTTGTTACTGAGTGAACATGAGAAGAAAACAAATTTAACAAACTGAGAATCATGTGACCTCTGATTCTGGAAAATATTTTCTTGGAGCAGCATATAAAAATGCATTCTTCTGTTGTAGAATTATTGTGGATAAGAATACTGACTGTTATCGATTGCCCACATATTTCCGTGGATCGGTCCTGTTTGCCTCCAGCGAATCCTGGTGTCACTTGTTAGTGCTGCATTGGGAAGAGGAGTAGTTATTCGGTTCCACCTGAAATACACAGGACACAAATTCTGATGTCTTACACCGCTAGTTATTAAGTGATTGAATGTGTTTGCTTGCACTGCAAAAGCTTGGTGAGAATTTTTAATTCTAAAATCTGCTCAATGAATCAAGTAAGTTACTGCGGCTTTAGAAAGTATAAATGAAAATACAACAGAGCATGACCTGCAATATTTTCACACAATATATGAATGTTAATTACTAGATTATAAAGCCCAGCAGTTTTCTTCCCCCTTTATGAATATCTGAAGTCAGTAAGGATCTTCACCTATATCACTATAGCAACTTCTCCATCCCAATAAGTATCAACTAAATTGCATACTGAATTCAACCTTTCAGTGCAGCTGAATTCTGTTGGGTGGAAACCCCTGGGAATGGAAAGTGGGGCACGGAGGATGTGGCCGACTGTCCAGCTGGGCCTTGTTTCTCATACCATCCACAGGGTCTGCACCTCTTGCGCACACCGTGGCTAACAGTTGCTATGAAGATACAGAAACGAGGTCACCACATCATGCTGTGCTTCAGCTACATTTTCTTCTTATGATCACACCCATGGCTCTGAAGTTTTATGAAAGTTGGGAAGCCATAGGATGACAAGGTGGCACAGTTTCATTTCAGTCAGAGCAGTACTGAAGATACTTCATCTGCTGAAGCACAGAGGATGCACTTCATTGTAACCCAACATCAGCATTCCAGGTGAGAAAATGTGTCTGAGGATGTAAATATGGTTTTGACTGATGGTTCCTCTGACCAAAAAGAAAACTTCTGCAGCTTTGATGAAGTATAACTTTTCTTTTAATTACCAGCATGCAGTCTTCCTCCCCCCCTTCCCCTTTTCTTTTTGTAATTTATCCATAGCATCAGGAAAAAAATATATTATTCAACAGAAGCAGTCTCATATTTTTCAAATTTCATTACTGGGCAGCCAGGAAGACCAGAACACTCCTCCCTTGCTGCGCTCAGCCGGTCAAAAATGAAAGATGATACCGGATTGTGCGCTCTCCTTCTCCCTCCTGTCACCCATAATTCACTTCCTTCTCTAATCCTGCATCTCAGTTAGGATTGCAGAGAACACTCTCACCCGCTGTAGTTTTCAGAGGCGTAGACGGTGCTGTGGGGCAGATGGGGCCCAGCACATATCTCAGGCAGACACTCGGTGTGGAGCAGGGACCAGGAGCGGCCATGGTTGGTTGAAAATTCCAAGCTGACGCTGGTAACACAGTGAGGGAAAGAAAAAAGAAAGGCACTATGAGCATACCTGGCAAAGGCTGGCAAGCAGAAATACCACTACAGAGAAACCCCTCAATCTGAAATAATATTGAGTAGATCTTCAGTATGAAAAATCCTGAAAATACAAACACAAAACAAATCTGACTTTAAAAAACAGACAACGGAGGACTCTCCTAGCCCTTACTCCTTGACTGGACACCATCTAGACAGTGTTTTTATATATTTTTTAAGGTTGTTCTTATATCTCATCTAGAATCATACTGAGTGTGGTTTCAAAAATAATGAGAAAACTTGGATAGAAATATGTGAGCACAGAAGTCTGATAATTGCCAGCTACTAATGGTGTTAAAATCAGTAGTTACTCATACTTTGGTTGTTTCTTCCCCTAACTCCATTGGATTCCTCCATGGATAAATGGATATCAGAATATCCAGATAAATGGATATCATGGATTTCCACAGATAAATGGAGATCAGAAGAGAACTATGGAACAGTGAGAATACTCAGGTTTGGCACAGAACTGCAAGGGTGGAGGGAACCTGGGAAAGACCTCCTCCAAAAAAGCCCCAAGGGAGGCAGAGGCCCAGGAGATGCAGGAGCCTGCACACTGCTCAGCCACAATGGTCTTTGGAGGCTTTCTCTACATCACAGAGCCTGGAGCATTCAGCAGTAAGTTTTATGAGTCATAGGGTCGTAATTGTATGAGAAAACTCCATATCTTCCAGAAAAACCTGCTCTTCTCTGCTTTCCTAGACTAGCAGTAAACCCAAACATCTCGGTGCAGATAATGACACTAGAGAAGCAGAAAATCCATAAGAGCATCCACTGAGTCTATGACAAAAGGTTATAAAATCCACACTTCTAGAAGTTCAGAAAATCATCTTTTAGAAAGCTATTACTAAAATTCTCCGTTCCCTTTTCCCTGCATATTTAGCAAAATAGTGTTTAGAACCTGGAGTATTAGCAAATGTTTAAATATCTTACATTCTGAAGCTCTTGAAAAAGTAATGTAAGAAATGCTGGTTTTATTAAGGACTTAGTATTCTACTAAGATACTCTTGCAATTTCAACCACATCATTAGCTTGTAATATTCTGTTTTATTTTAAGTAATATCAATGGAACATTATAAAAGTCATAATTCATAAATTCGGTACTAAATTATAACTTGTCCTTTTCATTACAATTTGCTGATAATATTACTTCATTAAAGTACACCATCACTGTGATATTTTAAGTGTGTATTGAAATATTTTACAGAATTTTTGATTAATTCATTTAAGATTTAACCATACTGATACCTTGGAGGGTTATATTTACTGAATATCTACAGAACAATTCTCTCACCTTTGCAGTAATGAAGGCATTACAAATGCTTTAGACCAGAAGGTAGGAAATGCTGCTGTATTTGGGAAATACAAATAGTGGTTATGGAAACCTAGTGGTTCTTTTGTTACGAAGAAACTAATATTTCTTAATATATACTAATCCACATTTGATAACAGAATATTTAAGATGGAGACTTTGTACACAGTATGCTTAAAGCTAGGAGTGTTTGCAGTCAAAGTTTTCACCTTCTATGTTCCTGTCTTCCCTTCCTATCACAAATAAGTGTGATGCCTTCAGTTTTGCTGCCCCTTGAATTCTGCTGCCCTGCATGGCTGCTAGGACTGAAAATAAATAATGCAGCTCTTTCCAGATGGAAGAAGATGCCATGGGGCATGGATATGGAAGCATATGTAGACATCTACTTTAAATTCTTGGCTCTTACTCTGAAAAATATATGAAGCAACTTAAACCTCATAAAATATCAGGATAAAGAGTCTCATATGTATATAGGGCTAAGGTGATGGTGACTGTGAAGGAAATTCTATTAATTGAGATCCCAACACAGAATTATAGAATCCTAGAATGGCTTGGGGTGCAAAGGGACCTTAAAGATCATTCAGTTCCGATTCACCTTGCCAGAATTGCCTCCCACCAACTCAGGCTGCCCAGGGCCCCATTCAATCTCCAGGAATGGAGCATCCACAGCTTCTCTGCACAGAGAATCAATAGTGATGGCAGGCAAAATAGCAAGAACATCGTCCATAAAGATGTGGCTCCAGTGTATTGGACTGGACATTAGGGAAAGCTTTTTGTTCATACATGTCTCCCAGAGAAGTTAGGTGATGTCCATCCATGGAAGTTTTCAAGTCATGGATAGGCAACGCCTTGTCTTACCTGACTTATACTGTCAGTAATCTCATTAGGTTTCACTAAATCATCTGAGAAAGTCACTTTCCACAAACATTTCTATGATTTTATAAAACAAAAAGAAGCAAATGACTTCATTCTTTCTCTTTCACTTCCCCTTAACTTCATTGAATGTCTCAAGGAAGTGAAGCTAACAAAAGAATTTTTTGGTCAGGCTGCAAGCAGTGAGGTTCTCACACTGGTGGCATTCAAAGACGAGTGCTATTTATCACCACTCTTACAAGAATTACTTATGCTTGTGGCATGAATAATATTTTGGAGGTCAGTAGGCTGCTGTCTTTAACACCTTCCACTTTAATTAAGAAATGAATCCAATAGCCATTAGAAACTGGAGTAAACATCAGTCTGAAATCATAGGCATATTTCAGAATAATGGACTACAGAAAGTATACTTTGACCTGGGGGGCTATTTAATAGACTCTTTATTGCATGGGAGATATATCAGCCTGGGCCTGTGGAAATCAGGAGAAACATTCACTTTTGAGCAGCCTATACTTGTCATTAGTTGGCTTCATTCTTTCTGAGAAAAAAAACAAAGCAAATCCCCACAAATACACAAGTGGATTCTGTAAAAAAAAAAAAAAAAAAAAAAGCACCAGAATACTGATAATTGAAAGAGAAATCTTGCTTGTTGTACCTGTTACCGGGCTGAAATGTTCCACAACCCAAATTGATGGAAAACTGGATCATGTGAGTCACTGTGGAAGGGAGCACTGGAAGGACATGGAAGTAATCCACAGCCCAGACATTCCTGTTGTGGCCTTGGTGACTCTTCTGTTTCAAGCAAAACTTGGTTGCAGGAGTCTGCAGGTCCGGACTAATGACAACAGAAACCAAAGATGGAACCTTTAAAAGAAATTAAATCAGGCTTAAATAAAAGAAGTAATATGAAAAAGGCTTACATGGAAAAGTCCTTTTTAAAATAGAGAAGTGGATTCAAATACGCTGAATGAAACATGCCCATTTCTCTCCTTGTTTGTTAGCTTTTCTTCATCTTGCAGTCTCTCAGCTCACAGAACAAATGCAGTGTAACGTGAGAAGAAAGTAACCGTGTGAGTTCACGACATGTGTGGGGAGGATGTAATGCTAAAATAAATGAAAGCACTGCTTTATGAAGCCCAGCCTTTGTCCGAAAGGAATGCAATTAGACCTTTATTATGTTAAAGGAGGATGTCAGCTTTAAGACTGCTTGCTTTAAAAAAAGGTTCACAATGAATTCAGCGTAATTTCAGATCCTGTCTCTCCCTGAATTCTCCAATTAATGTTTTATTATTTTAAAATTATGGTTTCCTTAGTTTTGAAAAAGTCCTACCCTGTGTTTCACACAGAGCCAGGAGAGGAGGGAAACTATGTACAATGAAACAATGCAAATGACTCAACCAAACAAAGGTCAAACCCTGCTGTAACTATAAACATCACTTTTCTAAATGATACAGTTACAGTGAAAATGCACATGGATCTGTGGCTAAAATCAGCTGCATATGTACCACCAAATTTCCTCCACAATATATAAAGACATTGCATTTGAAACTGTAACACATCCACATGAGTATGCGTTACATGTGTATTTGTACACTGATTTTTGCTCTGTCTCAAAAGGGCACACTACTGTATTTAAAATGGAAAGAAAATGTATAAAACATGTCATTTTCTGTGCCAGGTGCAGGAAAGGCAAGCAGGCATTCCTGAATAACTTTCCTCCCAGCCACTGAGCCCACCAGGACTGACCCACTTAGGACAAAGTTCCTGCACATTGGACTGTGGCTGGCAGGACCCTGAACGGAGAGAAGAGAAATTATTGGCGAGGGGAAGTAATCAGCACAGTTCTCAGCTGATGACTGAGTGTTTTTGCCTGTTGCCCATTTGCCTGTTATCCTAGCTCTAGCCAACATGCAGCACTGCTCAGCAACAACCAAAGATCTGTGTTTTTTTTTTGTGTCTTTTCACTGCAAGAGCTGTGTATGAATAATATGATGGGGAAAGTCGTATTTGCCCATGTGGAATTCAACATACAACACCAATGATATGGCTTAAAAATAGATCACAGAATCACAGGCTTTGGAAGGGATCTCAAGAGATCACTGTGTTCAACCTCCCTGCTAATGCAGGTGCCCTACAATAGATCGCACAGGTAGGCATCCAGATGGGTCTTGATTATCTCCATAGAAGGAGGCTCCACAACCTCTTTGGACAACCTGTTCCAGTGCTCCATCACCTTTTATCATAAAGAATTTCTTCTGTATGTTTCTACAGAACCTCCTATGTTCAAGTTTTAGGCCATTACTCCTCATCCCATCACTGCACACCTCTGAGATTGATTTATCCATCCTATCCATCTACTTTGTTTAAGGTGATTTACCTTGTAAGCAGCGTAGGTCAGAGCATCAAGAACTATGTGTTCCCTCCTGCCTTCAATCTTGGCATAAAGGATGACATCATTTTCATGGGATTCTCCAGAATCACAGGTGCCCCCTATACAAACACACATTTAAGGGAGAAAAAAATTAACCGATGTCCTTGTTATTGGAAAGTGGGATTGTATTACACAGACAAACTTACTAAAATAACTACTATCAGATGTTGTTTAACTCAAGAAACAAAAGAAGACTAGGCCTAAGGACATACTGTATAAGAACTACTTGATCTGATACACCATGTCAGAGATCAAGGGAGTTGACAATTATGAAAACCTCAAGCAGCTCTCCTAATCTTCTTATCAAAACAATTTAAATAGAAAATGCTATGGCTAGAACAATATTTTTATCAGTATTTTTCAAATCCTGTTTATGTAGAAATGTTCTGCTTTCTGAGTTCTTGCCTGTTTGAAGGAGATCAGCAAACTGCTACTTAGTACTCACACCATGCATCCACACACAATATATGAGGGCCTCAAACAATTCTCATCTGATAGTTTGGCAGCTGAGAATTTGCTCTCAGTAGGAAAGGGGAGAGACTGCTGCAAATCTTTCTCATTGTGCTGCTTCTTCTATTGTCTATACCATATCCTAAATAGAATGAATTGAATCTATTATGTGTGATACAAAGAATGTGCGTGATATGGTAATCTCACTGGAATCAGGCAGGATTTCATGTAGTTTCATTTGGTAGAATCTAAAAACACTTAATAACCTTCTCTGGAAGAGCAGATACATTGGCAAGTTTGTGCAATGAGTATGACATAATAGTTACAAAATGGACATCACCAAACTAGTCAGGTGTTCTGGAAAATATTTTTAAAAGAGAATATCTGTAACTGAAACAGGAAGCCTGTCATTTTCCTGTGCACCATGGGTATCACAGGTATTGAAAAAAAAAAGCAGCAAAAACCAGGATGAGGAAGTTTCCTTGAACTATCCATAAAGTAGGAAGGTTGTATAAACAAACTACTTTCTCTACGTCTTTTCACTAAAGATGCCCAGCTCCTGGAAAGGGATAGGCAAAGCAATCTAGAATCTAGATAATCTAGAAAAGATGTGCATTCTTTTATGCTTATTATACTGCAGTAAGAAATATCCACGTGTTCATTCATATTCTCCGCTTGCTGGAGTGTTTAAACTGTGATCTACTTAACGTACGAATACAACAAAATTTCATTTTCTAATGAAAACACACTATTCTCTGTGCCTGTACGTGCTGACAACTTCTCCTCTAGGTTCAGAAGGTTGAGCAAATTTCTTTCCTGTTCCTCTTGCAGGTGTTGTAATGCTTGGGAGAACTGGCAAATAGCATTCTTTTCTTCCTGTGTGTTATTGGTAATTCACATAACACAGAGGAGATGTGGAACCATTTAGAGCCATAACATGAGGCCTTCCACTCATTAAATACAGGTTGTTATTTCTTGTTGTTTCAGAAGGTAGCTTCTGGAGGTCATAAGTTTAGTATCTGCTTCCTCTTTTATTATTTTATTATTCTCTACCTTTAAACAAAAATCCTCACCTACTCTAAACATGGTGTTGAGAGAATAACATAATGCAATTTCCTTTATGTGCAAAATAAAAGTTGTGGAAAAACACTGTAAGGTACTGAACGATAGCCACAATGTCCATAGTAATTCTGGTCAGTTACAACACCAAACTAATGCAGTTGTACTGATCACAGCAGTGGGAAGAAGGAATGATAGCACAAGTTTGCTCCTAGATGCTTTTTTAGCCCTAGTAAATCACTGAAGTTGCACTTCATTCTAAAAGAAAGGTCCAGAGAAGATGCTAGCACCACATCAGTTCTTTCCGCAAGGGATGACGCCTTTTCCAAGGCTATAATGGTCAATGGTGTGTTTTGTGCACAAGAGATGAATCTCACCCTGGGTAAATAAATCAGAACAAAATGCTTTTGAATACAGTAATAAACTAAGGGCTTTTGAGTGGAAGGTGCTCTAGCAGGTTGTGGCTGTCCAAGTCTCCAGTTATATCTGCCAGTGCTACGCTGACTTCTCAGGTTCTCTTGGACACCTCCAGTAGCAACAACAATCTGTGTTTGCATTGTGAGCCCTGCTTGAGGACTGAAAAAGTGTAAGCCCACAACTATGTGTGCAGCAAGTGTGTAAGCTTCCTTTTATATAAAGAGATATCCAACCCATGCAGTCAGTGGAGTCCAGAGAATAGCTCAGCTGGTCTAGCACAAGTGTCTCATGTTGAACCAAATGCATTTTTTCAGTAACTTTACTGATTACATTTCTAATTACAGAGGAAAACTAGACACTCACCTCACATGGAGACACCTCCATGTAGCTGTTTTAATCTGGAACTAAATGTCTATACCAGTCAAATTGGCTACATATATCCATGGAAAAAGAAGTCTATTAAGGACTACTAAACCCAGAATGCTCCATCTTGCTAAGAAAGGTCTGCAAGTCAGTGATATCTGGAAGAATATTTTTAGGAGGGCTATTTGTGTGCTCACCATGTTTTCACATTTCTGCGAATGTCAGAAGAGCAGACCCTCAGTCCAAGATTTGTCTGTCTTACATCCTTGTAGGCACATAACTGTGATGAATCCGAGCCATCCTTTTCCAAGGAGTGTTTAAAATATTTCTTACATGCACTGTGAAATCTAAATCTCACATATCCCACTTCTATTTTATCAAGAATACACACTTACCCATACTGAAATAAAATCGTAAGTTCCCATATCCAGTAGTGTCCATGTACGGAGTGCATATTTTTCTTTCTCCATCTCTGAGAAATACCATGGATGAGCCAGACTCCAACGTCCCACACTCAGTACCAATGACAGCACCTAGTATGTCCCACCTGGAGAGGTCAAGAGTGGGCAGAGAATGTGCAGTGTTACTGATAAACTCAAACAAAACAAAAGGAGTTCATTTGTATAGAAAGCAGTACCTGCTGCTACTGTTAGAAAGTAGAATAAAATCACAACACAATGCACTTTTCAAAATCAGGTACTGAGAATTGTACTTGCTTATTCAATATTAGTTTTTAAATTCAGTCTAAAACAAAACTAATATAAATAATAAACAAGTTGGTAGAAAAGTTAAAATTACTTAAAAAATTAAGCTTTTAATGCTGTTACCAAATATTTAGTGTTGTTCCATTACTTCATTATTTTTCTGGCATGAAAATGTTTAAAACACATTCTGCTTTAAAGACATACGTACACTATATATTGTGTAATAGAATGTTTACGGACGAATGAAACATGAAAAAGCACGTCTTCCATATCTACTATGCCAGCCATTAAATATGTAGGCAATAACAAAAAATGCTCTTTTCATCTTCTTGAGTGTTTAGGGTTACACTTTTAACAAATACATGAGCAGAGAATGAAACAAAAATTGCTGGGTGTCTTCTAATGTGCGATGAGATGATCAAAGTCAGTTTTCTTCTGATTTTTTATTCAGTGATAATTAAAAGAGCTGCTGCAGAATTTTTCAATCGAATATTTCTATTGAAAATATGTTTTCATCATGAAAACTCTGGTTTCTTTAAAGCTTGATTAAAATATTTTGATAGAAACTTGAAAAATTGCACATTATTTTGGTCTAATACATCATTATTCATATTGAAGTTTTACTTAATAATGAAGTATTTTAAAGATATAAGGCAGTAAAGCAGTGCAACATTTAGAATCATTAATATCTGATAATCCAATCATTTAGAGTGATTCAGAGAATGAGAAAACGTTTAAGATTTGAAGTCTTTGAGGGATGACAAAGCCATTTCCTGTCCACTTCTAGCAGAAACAATCTCCACCACCAGTGCGGAGTAGAAAGATTTCAAAAACTGCCATTTCAACAGTTTAGCAGTCAGCTTATCAATTTAACCATTCACACTATTTCAAAATGTATTTTTAGATCTTCTTAAGAGCTGCCAGTTTTCTTATTGACCTAAGCTGTGACAGACTAACAATGTGCCTGCTTGAAAATCCTCCTTTAAAACTGCCAGTCATTTACAAAGGAATTAGCAAGATTAGCGTCACTGTAAAGCTTTTATGACACAAATATAAATATGTTAATGGCAGCAGAGTTTAACCTAACCCTATTTTATTTGTGCAGACATTTTAAAGGTAATGTGCAATATAATCAAAATACGATTTTGAAAATGGGTCTCTTGGGCCAAAGACAAGCACAGAATAACGTGGTAGTGCTTACTTTAACTTACATGACAAAATCTCACAATGCTCCATTGATCTTTTGTATGCTCTATTTAGCTCAATTAAAACAGCCTCTTTGATGACCCACAAAACAACTTGAGGTCATGAATGATGCAGATCATGGAGGTTTCCAGGGATCCTTTCCTTTTAGGCAGCATTATAATGGAAACTAGAAAGTTCTACAACATAAAATAACTGGCTCTTACAGAAAAATAAATGAAAACAATGCCTGTAAAGATAAATAGAGATCTTTTGGTGATGACATGACAGAGATGCAGATCTTCTTGATTGAACAGTGCATTTGGATACTTTTATCCCTTACATGATTGTTGAAATTCTTCTCTACATAGATAAATCTAAATTAGATTTAATGAGCATGGACATTCGAAGTAGCAGTACGTGTGCTAGAGGCACCAGAGATATCTCTGTCCTCAGATACTGCATCCAAGCCTGGAGTACCCAGCACAACAAGGACGCAGAGCTGTTAAAGAGGGTCCAGAGGAGGGCTTTGAAGATATGCAGAGGGCTGCAACACCTCTCCTGTGAAGAAAGATCGAGGGAACTGGTCTTGTTCAGCCTGAAGAAGAGAAGGCTCCAGGGAGATCTGGAGCCTGCAGCCTTCCAGTACTTGAAGGGGGCTTACAAACAGTAGGGAAACTGACTTTTTACATGGGCAAACAGTGATGGGATAAGGGGGAATGGCTTAAACAAAATAGGGGAGATTTAGGTTAGATGTTAGGAAGAAATTTCACACTCAGAGGGTGGTGAGGCACTGGCACAGCTGACCAGAGAAGATGTGGATGTCCCATACCTGGCAGTGCTTAAGGTCAGGTTAGATGGGGCCCTGGGCAGCCTGATCTGCTGGGTGGTAGCCCTGCCCATGCAGGGGGCTGAAACTGAATGAGCTCTAAGGTCCCTTCCAACCTAAGCCTTCCTATTCTATTATTCTATGTTGGGAATGTAAAAAGTACTAATCACTCTGAATAATAATAAGCTTCTCTGCCCTCAGTGTTGGGCTTTCAGATGTTTCACCTCAGAGTGCTTTTGGCACAGAGCAAAATGGGGATAATCCACACGTGAGCTTCCCTTTGCTCTCTCATATGAGGGGTGCTTTTGCTTTTTTCTTTGAGAGGAAGGTGAGGCAGGCAAAGCTACCTGCAGCTGTCCCTATTCATACACAATGTCCTCAATGACATATTTTTCTCTTGATATAGATATTTCCTACATTGCAAAATGAAAGAAGGGAAGAGAGGCACAATCCACCAAGCCACCATGTTATTTATACCAAAGAAGAAAATAACCCTTATTTACTAATGAACTCTGTAAATAGAAAAGTCAATAGTGGAATACACTGTATTAGGTTGATCTGGAGTCTTACACTGCAGGGCAGTAAGGCTCCTTCCACTTTATATTATGATTACTAAACATACTTAGGTTGCTCCAAAAAGAACACTTCCTATTTATTTCCATGGAAACCACAATAGATGCAGAAAGCACAATAACACTGTTTGATAGAGCAAATTTTCACCAACAGAACACTATTTTTCAACATAGTCACCATCATTATCTGTGCATTTTTGCCAGTGATGAACAAGAGCCTATTTGCTATGCTTGTAAAAATCTGCACCAGAGGTTACCCATTATGATGCTATGATGGTGTTGTAGCTAGGAAAATGTTGCCCACTCAGTGCATTTCTGATCAGCCTGGACAGATGGAAGTTGAAAGGCATTGAATCCAGACTACATGGTGGTCCAGCCAAGATTGGCAATGTGCTCCACAGTCTTCAAACTGGCATGGAGCCTGGCATTATCATGTTGCAAGGTTGTCTTTTTCTCTGGCCTGACTCTGGAAGCTAGGTCCTTCAGCTTAGACAGTGTTGTGGTGTAGCAGACAGAGTTGATGGTTTGTCCATGTTCCAGGAAAGTCAGGATCACTCCTTTCCTATCACTTTTTTGCAGGTTGTGTCCTGAATTTTTTTTTTTTTTTTAAATGGGGATTTCACACTCCAAGGACTGCTGTTTTGACTGTGACTCATAGTGGCGGCACCACATCTCATCACTGGTAATGATGAGATCCAGGGAACTTTCACCTTCAGTCTGGTATTTGTTCAGTAGGTCCTGACAAACTGCACGTGGTGTTCCTTCTGTTCCTGTATGAACATTTGTGGGAACAATTTGGCACAAACACTGCAGTATTCCAATATTGCCACCATCATTTCTAGTGCACTGATGTTGACATTCAGTTCTGTATACAGTTCCATGATTATAATTCTCTGATTCTTGTGGATGAGCTGATCAAAACAATCTTCATATTGTGCTGTGACAGCTGTGCATGGCAATCCAGAATGTGGTTTGTTTTTCACATTACTGTCACCACTGCTGAAACATACCTCTCACTATGCTCACATCCTCTGATTGGTCTCCATAAACGTTCAGCAAGCACTCCTGAATGTCAATGAGTGCAATTTTTACATCATGGAGGAATTCAATAAAATACCTTTGCTTCACCTGCACTTTCATATCAGACACCATTTTGCCAGACTGCCCTTCTGCTGCCATCTATCGCACAGCAACAACGTGTAATGGAATACTGGTGGGAAGGTTCAACCTCTACTGCTATGTCATCAACATTCACTTCTGATTAAGATTAGGGTTAGGGTTAGGATCAAGATTATTATGGGCTAACATAATAAAATGGGGGCGCATTATTTTCAGAGCAGCCCTCAAACACTCTGCAACTCTTGAGTATCAGAAATGACATAGGAACAGGGAATTTGGGTCTGAAAATGTTGACTACCTTTAATAAAAGTTTTTGCAAAGACATAGTTCTTGAGGAAATATCTTCTGATCCCATGAAGAGTTTGTGAGCAGAGATGCAGGAGGCTGAATATCCAATTTGGATGTCAGAGAGAGATGCTTTACTTCTGCTCCACCCTGTCGCCAGCAGAGGTGGAAATGGAATATTTTATACCCCAGGAATCTGTTGTCTTTGCTAAACTATTTCCCTTTTATTTTGAACAACATCCTGAAAAGCCTATTTTCTTTCCAATACAGAAAACAAACCACCAGTCTTCTAAATCTTACACTTTTTCACAAAACAGAATTTTTATTTTCTGCTCAGGCCTGCTGTGGATAATTGCACCTTGTAATCTGTTCTTCATGTGACAGTTTCAATACAGTGAAAAATATTTAAAATACAGTTCAAAGAGCATTCAGAAATTTTTCTCTAGGAAGAAATCAAGGAAGCACTTGTATTTGCAGTTCTGTACAATTCCCAAAACAAAGCCCCACAGAAATGGTGCAAGAGGGACAATGTTAATTAGTTTTATATGTTGAAGTTGCTTTCTGTAACCTCAACAGAATTCAGTGTTTGCTTATTCATGGCTGCATGCGATTTAAGCCTCTGTTCCTATAGCAACAGTTGAAAAAAGGAAGTTTCACATATCGAATAAAATTTGAAAATAAAAAAAAAAGTTTTTTTTTTTTTTAATTTTTTACTTTGAAAATTAAAAAACAAAATCAGGATCAAGTTCCTGTGAATGGGATGCAAGAAGTATCTGCCCTGCTCCTGGCTGAGAGCAGTGGTAGCTGCAGCTGGAGTCTGATGCTGCATGAAACCCAAAATGTATTATTTGCAGAAACTGTGCACTTTGTCACTGGGGTATGGTACAAATAACTGACTTCAAGATTTGTACTCAAGTGCAGAACTACTGTAATTTTTTTTATAGTTTCCTAATTATCAAGGAAGGAGGAGCCCTGATTAGGAACCACTGAAAAGGAGGAGCCTGGCTCGAATTAACTGCTACCTGGCCCAGCAGAGCAAGGAGCTATAGGCAGGGCAGATGTCCTGAGGTCACATACACATCCTGCTTTTCCAAGATGGAAACAGACTGAGACAACATCTCAGATATATCTCACATGGTCACCTAACACATAGCACATACATATGCATTTCATTTTCTTGAAATTGCTGAAAGGACATAGCAACAATAGTTCAGCATCCAGCACGTCCTGGGCTGATTCGCCAAACTGCGAAGGAGTCCACGAGGAATACTGTTTCTGTAAGTCCCAAATAATCCAAGTGTTTACAGCTTGCATTAGAACGTATTTCTCAAACAGTGCTCTTTGCTTTCAGCACAGCACAAACAGCATTTGAATCAGCTGCTAATGATCTGAAGTACTTCGTAGGTTAAAACCAACATTCAGCAGAGACCGCTAAACCAGTAGTGTGTGTTTCTCATATCTCAGGGATTACATCCACTACTGGAATTCCTTTTCTTAAAAATAAAAAAGAATTAAAACCATATTGAAGTTTTTATTTTCTTTTTATTTGGTCAGAATTTATGCAGAATTTTGAGTATACAAAATGACAGAATATAAAGTTGTAGCTCTTTACCAGGCCACTTTTATTTTTGAAAAGCTCACTTATGTTTCAGTAAAAGCGGCATGACTTCCTATGGTGCGGTCCTGGATGGGTTGCCAAAGTGTGGCCCACAGCAGCTTCATGGAGAGGCTGAGTTTGGGAGGAATCTGATTTGATACAGATTGTTAGCAGCTCTCATGTGCAACAAAAGACATTTCAAAAAATGTCATGCAAGCACAATTTTTTTCATTGAAACACTGAAAATTTTGGTGACAGAATGGTCAGGAGGCTGTTCCGTCTGGGCTTTCCTGACTTGCTTGTCCCAACATCTCCAATTATCTGTTACGGTGTTGCTATTTCTCCTAGTAACATTTACCCAGCTTCCCAGTCCCTGGCACAGAGCTCCCAGCCCTTCCCAGGCACTCACCCTTTGGGCTGGCTCTCAAATTCTTCTGCCCACTGCTCCTGGGAGTCCTCTGTAGAAAGGTCCACATCCCGAGTTGTGGCAAAATTGAACTCACTGCCTTCTGTCCCATGGAAATAGATGGAGTTTCCATCTGATTGGCAGCTGTGCTGTAGACAAAAGGAGTACAGAGTACGGGATGTTACAGTGGTTGGCAAGGGCAGCTACCCTGCTCACACACTGCCTGAGCTCAGAGCAAGCTGCAAATTAACAAATGACTCACCAATGTCTCAGATGAAATACAGACAACGAATGGACCATCACCTTTCCTCTTTCTTGGCCTACCCCAATGTGATTGTTTCCCAACCTCATATGTACTTCCCTACAAATGCACTTCAAACCATTGTGAAATTGCGTTTGCTTAGAAAAGATATTTACCAAACCTCTGTGTGTTTATTTCTATTTTAAAGCCAAGCTATTATGTCTGCCTTGGACCAGTAATCACAGCTGTGTGTACAAATAACCTTAATATCACTACTGATATGGATGTTTTGTTGGTTGAAGAGTTTCATGCTGTGAAACATGTCAGATCTTCATGCTTGAATTTTTCAAGCAGAGGTATTTGAAGGTAAAATTGCTCTGCAATGCCATATAGCAAACTTCAGGGCTGACATGTATGAGTGAAAAGACTGTTTGCTGTAATTTTATGCAAATAGCACAGCAAATAGCTATGTAGGCAAATAGCTCTTGTAACATGTTGATCACAGGGTGCTGAGTCTGCCCACGTGAACATGTCTGCTTTTCATATTGCATTTCTGCATAGATGACTTCAGCAGCATGAAATGAAGCCCCACATCTGCTCAAACTGCCCTGACCACCACAGCACTCTGTATAGAGCCTCTGAATAGGTCATATTGCATGTAGACTACAAAATGGCATGTAGGTTACAGTATGGATTGTCTTCTTTTGCCAGTACTACTCTCACCCTCATGTCTATCTGATAAATTGGTAAGTCTCTGGAATTTGCATGGCTGAAAGGGGTACTAAAGAAGCTCTACCTGTCCTTAACACAGACAACTTGGTATTATACTGAATTGTTCATATTAAAACAAATTCTGACAGAAGTGATCATTATCTCAAACACTTCTTTAGAAAATCTGGTCACATTAGAATTATGAGCTGAAATAAGAAATGACTAATTAGACTAATTCTCCTTTCTTGCCACAGTTCAATATCTGAAAAAGAAATACAATAATGCCAAATTGCTTTGACCTTTTCAGCACCGTCTATACAGTCTGCTGTTGTCTCTGAACTCCTTCAGAAGTCACCAAGGGAAAGTGTGGTGATCACCTCATCTGTGTTTAAAAAGGTCATGGCAGTGCCACATAAGTTAATAATTAAATTTTCGGTAAAAAAGAAATGCAGCAAGAAGCAAAAAACTGCCCAGTACACCTTTATCTATGTGATTTTAAGAGAAAAGTACAAAATGCTGCATTATGTCTATTCCTCTTTTCACTCATCATTGCAAAAAAACATAACTGAAATTCGTCTGTTGATAATTTTTAAATGCTTGCCTGTAACTTAGCAATTATACGTAGGAATGAAATGTGAATTCTTCTAGAGGTGTCTACTCATTATTAGAAAAAAAAAAAGTTATGTACTTCAAACCTGATCTGAATGTAAAGACTTTCTGGCCTTCGTCTGTATGACAACAGCTCTGCATTTAATAGCTCTGACAAAATATCACTTGAAGACACCCACTATCCAAGCGTAAGGACTGTTTCAAATGATAAAATAAACAAATCCATCCTAAAGCATTTGTCTTCTACATGAAAGTCAAAACAATAGCAAGATGCTGCAGTGCTGAGAAATTATCAGAAATTACATAGATTTTGTCACAATTATACTTACTCTATGGTTATAAAAATATTTTATAACTAGAAAAAAATAATGAAACAGTTTTATATTTTATCTCAGTTTGAAAAACAGTGTGTACCGTGCAGTTATTTGTAACTAAGAAATGGCTTTTGTTCACTATTTTGCATTAATGCTCATAGGTATTGCTAATATCAGAATTCTAAAAATAATTTTGCTCCTCGGTTTTCAGAATACTCTTTGTTTGCTGAACAGAAATGAAATAGCCTTCATCTGTCAATCGATCTACCACAAAACCCCTATTATCTTCAAGCAGCCAAGTGAATACAAGAGAAATAAATATTTGGGCTAAAACTTCTGATAATTCAAATTTATAAGTAACCTTTCATCTCTTAATAAACAAATAGACCCTATGGAACTAGCAACGTACAATTGCAATGTACAATTGCACAAAAGCTTTGGAAAATCCTTTGTAGGCTGTACTTATTTCTCAGCTACTCATTTATATGTAAGTGTATACTTGATATTGGGACATGTCATTAGTAATCTTTTGCTGATTAAAGCCACCTATTAAAATACACAAAACAGATATAGGCCTGTTATCATTTCATTTGGTATGTCCTTCTGCTGTCTAACAGTATTTACCAAAGTGTCTGGTAGTTTCCACTTAGTTTGTCAACATAAATCAATGGGCAGCTTGGCAAAAGGGCAAATATGTAATTATGTATAGTTGTGTACAATCAGCATTTTATGAATGCTCAAAAGGATACAGAAGCATCACTTATTTCATTAGTTCTATAAAATTACCTTTATGCTTTGTAAAAAGCTACACAAAATCAATGAATATGTATTTTTATGCTGATTTTATGTGTTAATTAACCACGTAACATATGGCTCAAATCAACCTCTGACCAAGTTAGCTTTGAACCTCATGTGAAACAGCTCTGCAGAGGAAAAGTTCAAACTGGAATTTAACTGCTTTTGTTATTCTACACAACAACAAAAACAGTCATAGAAGCTCATTATCTTTAAAGGAGGTAAGAAAGACGCTCAGAACACATGCAAAGCTTCTATCAAAGTTCCAAGAGAAGGCCACTGTTTTCTTTTTGCTCAGTACCACCATTTGGACCCTAAGGGCATGCCGATGGGAGAGAAGCACCCACCTGCATGAGCTGTACCTGCATCCTCTCCCAGCTGCCAGCCACATCTCCCTGTCTTTATAATCATCACCCTCCGGGTCACCCTTAGCTCCCTGCTTCCATATTTTCCTTTTCATTTTCCAAGCAGTTTCTGTCTGTTGCTGCTTTTACTGCTCTTTTTCACCAAACGGGCTGCAGGGGGGGCAAACAACATCAAAATCTTCCAGAGGCAAAGGAAGCTCCAAAAGAGTTGATTCCTTGATGGCATCATTCCCAACTACCTCGTCAGTCCTGTTCAGCATCCAAGAGGCTGCTGATTGCTGGATTATTTTGTGGTTTTGCAATAGAGTTTGAACAGATCAGAGTCTGAACTGAAACCATGAGACTCATTTTCTCTTGGGTTCAACACACAGTTTGAATCCAAGACTTTAGTAATGAAGAACTCAAGTACTGTGCTTTTTCCTGAATTAATGACTTTACACTTCCAGTGGTAATCTGTTCAGTTTTGAAGGACTAAATTTCACAGGTTTCTCTTTTTTTTTTTTTTTTTAATTTAAAAAAAAGGTGATTAAATAAAAAGATTTTTTATCTGAAATCAACACGTACTCTTTTTTGAAACTAATGCAATTAAGTTCTTTCCTAAATTGGAGATACTGCAGATCTCTCTTACGCAGACGTAGCGTTCTCTCTTATGAATATCAGATGCAATTTGATCTGTTTTATTTTTATTTACATGTAAATGATTTTAAAGATCGGAACAAATTAAGTTATTTAGTAAAATATGGTAACTAAAAAGGCAAAATGGCAGCAACTTGTAGGAAATTTCTCTTCTTGTTACCATGGAAGCATCAGCAGAAGGTCCAGTACTACAGCAGAGTTCAATTTTGTATTTAATGAGGGATTATAAGCATAAGGAATATTTAACGTGTCCTTGCACAAATTACAACACTGAAAGGTTAACTAATTTGTGAGGAAAAATTAATTTACAGAAAAAATCCTTTGACAAATCTGATAACCTTCATTAAACAAAGCTTTCTCCCAAATCACCTACAAAACAGAGCACATGATCCTTGAGACTCTTCAGTGTTGACACTTCACAAGAGTAGCTGTTTCCTATTGTTTGCAACAGGAGTGGGACTGTACGCCTGCCATAAGTACACTGGTGTATTCCTAAACAAACAACACTCACTGCTGCCAAATGGAAAGAAGCCAAGAACTGTTCAGGGACTGTGGTCATCCCAAGGGAAAAAAAATCAGTCTAATTTAGTCTGGCACTACCAGTACTATTATTCACTAGCTGCAATTGTTAAACTATTACTTATCATGAATAGAGCAAAATGAAAATTGTCCGGATACATTCCCATAGCTCAGCATGCTTGTATTTACTTTCAATCTAATATTCACTCTGAATTTTCCATTTCTAAAGTTCGTCTGCTGTATAGTTACAGTATTACTGCTTTTCACCTCCTCTGGAGGCACTGTGATATCCTACCTTCATCTACCTCCACCACCTCTTGGCTCACTTTTCCCTGACTGCTGCTATCTGCCCCTTCATTTGCAGGTGAGATGACCGAACTTGTATTCCTTTGCCCATTCTGCCCATTCTACCTGGCAAATTCCTCACCTGATGATGTCTTTCAGGCATCTCCTTAGCACTTTCCTCAACAAAACTTATCACTGATCACACTGAAAAATACACTGCTTACCAGCATGGGCACTGTTCCCTCTTGCATGCTTCCTTTCATTCCCTCATCTTCCCAGCCTCAGCTGATTCTTGCTTTACGAATGGATGGTGGTTTTTCTGGGACACTCTTTCATTTTGTTTTGTGTCTAGCATACCCATTGCTCAGGGCTCCTCGTTGCTACAATGGTACAAAAATTACTTTTGTTTTTGGTGATGAAATTGCTGATTTATTTACTCCCTTCTAGTTTAACAGATCTCGTTCTGAAATTCTACTAAAGATAAATTGATGTATCAAGTCAATTCCTTATATTGCAGCAGTTTTATAATACAGTACCGGACTGTACCCCATGAAAAAGCAGTGTGCAGCAGCTATGCCTTAAACAAGCCAAACACTTAGTTGGTGAATGGCTTTCACTATTAGCTTGACTAGCAAATGTTAGATCAGATAGAGAAAGCATTCCTCTAAAATGAAATAATTAAATTACCTGTACGTATTTCCAGTCTGTGAATACAGTTCTTAGCCAACATTTCTATGAGAAGCAGCAAGTCAGATTATTCTGGTGAACCTCTTACTGTATAGTATGAAGGTATTAGCTTGTAATTGGAAGATACAGACTATAGCAGACAGTGGTGCATGGTTTCAATACCAACCTTTTGTCAAAAGTCTGCATCTGATTCATCCTCTTTCTCCTACTCTATACTCTTTAAATTCTACATCTTGTATCTCCAGCTTTCACCTTTTCCCTGTAGTTGCTTTTAGGAGAGCCTGCTAATCACCCGAGACACAGAAGGGTTTTAATTAGGACAAAGCAAAAGCAGGGAAACTGGATTTGGTGAAGCAGATGCCTTCCAATTGGACCTATTTATGTTTTCATAAATAAAAACAGACTAATTTACAGTAGCATCTAAGTATTTTCTGGGACCTAAGTAAGATCTGAGGTCTTACATCCTGCTGACATGCCTGAAGAATGTCCATATTTTTAAAGAATTGCATGAGAGCACTGCATTAGGAGACATCTGCTCTAGTCTGTGCAACCTGTTGGATGGGAGGGACTTCTGGAGGTCTGCACTTCCCTCTGCCATGTGATGGAGCACAAGCTAGTTCTGCAAGCAGATCAGTCTATGCTGCAGTCACAGTTGAGGATGCAGACCTAAATATTGTTAGAAAATGTAAAGGCAAAGATTGGGAATGTAAAAAGAAGCTCTGAAGTTCATCAAAATCAGTTTCTGTACCAAGTCAAGTATTCAAGCAAAATTTTTGAATCAATAAATACCTCTTGGCTCTGCAGTACAGAACTTCTTGGAGAGCAGAAACAGAGGGCAACTAAATGATAGATCTGTGCCATTTAGAAAAACAGGAAATCAACAGGAAACATCCGTATGAAATTCTTTGGTGTAATACGTTTTTGGCTGAGATGTTGCATATCATCTTCCCAAGGTTCATCCGCATTCTCATGAAAATGCTTTTCACCTCTGTGCCTTCAAAGTATTTACAGTCATCTTTACCATCATTTAATTAGGCTTTTATCAGAGGCAAACACTGATGCACCTCTTCATATTATCTCTCCTGGGCCTAATGGCCCCGATGATTCTTCCGGACAGCTGTAGCCCCACAATTTATTTTCTGGCAGTTTTTTGCATTGGAATGATTGTGTTGGGCATTTGGACAGTGCCAGCTTGCGAAGGGCTGGTGGCAGATGGAAAGAAATCTGCCCAGTATGCCTTCACCTCTACACGAGCAGAGAGCCATCAATTTCCCCCATTAAGGAGTTGTCACGCAGCCCACTCAGCTGGAGGAGCATCTCTGATAGCCAGGCTGGTTGGCACATGCTATCCAAATACAAAACATGTTTTAAAAGGAAACAAAAATATAGTTTGTCGGCAAATTGAAAATGCATGGCTTTGACCGCAGCCAATTTTTTAATGACTGTAATATTTTAAGTGATTATTTTTGCCACTTCATATTGCTCCTCAGAGAGGAGGGGTTTTTTTAATTAAAATCTAGGCAATGCAAACAGATGAAATGTGAGAAGCAGAGGAACAAGAAATAAAATGAAGGAAATTAATTAAAACAGCATTTTCAATGGAGCCATAAATTAGATATTGTGTCTTTCTGGGAAAGGGTATTGTAGGTTTTCCAAGTTTTTAGATTTTGAAAAGATAGCAAATAGAAGGATAGATGCAGTCTGGATAAAATTGTTCCCTGTAGGAAGTTTCTTAGCAAGTGAAGGTACAATGACAAAATTAAAATTCTAAATTCTGTGGATTTGGCTAGTAGGGCTTCTGGTCTGAAGTCCATTATTCAACCAAAGGAAAAACCGTAGTGAGATTAGAACATTATTTCCCATGAAATAAATGGGTTTTTTTTCTGCTTCCTGTACAAGCAGGCCAGGTGCAAGGAAGGTTATAGTGCACCTTCCCTTTGTAAAAAAAACAATGGGATGAAACTTGTTCTGTGATGTAGTAACAGTCTACAACGTGTGGTTTTACAAATCATTTCCAATTATAGACTCACATCCAAAGGCTGGTGCTCAAAACACCTTGCTTATTTTGACTTACTGGTATAATTTGTATCACTGCTCTGGGACATTTCATGATGTTTGTATAACATCAGTTACTCTGGTGATGTCTGATTTTCTTAATGAGTTATTTAACTTGCACACACTGAACTATTCCTCTATATTATCGGAAACTGTTGATGCTTCCAGTACTCTGCAGTGAGCACGATACAACCTCGCCTGTTCTTCTGAAAGTAATGATGTATCAATGGCAGTGTAAAATCTGAACAAGAAAGAATCAGCCAAAGCTGTTTCTATTCTTTGGCATCTAATGGGTCAATCCCCATTTCTTTTACTAATGTGCATATCACAATGACCTGTGAAGACCAAATTTTTTCTTTCTAGGAGGCAGGAAACACCCCTGGTGCTTTGATGCTAGCTCAGTGCTAAATCTGGCTCCCTGCCACACTACACCACACTTCTGAGCCACAGGGAACTGGCATGGAAAAAACTGCCTGCTCAGCATTGCTGCCCACAGCTCTGCTCAGCTGCCCAAACAACTCAACACAACCGTCAAACCAAGTTCCAAGGAACTCCAAGCCATTGAATCTGAGTTATTACTATTTTAATTAAAACAGTGATTATTAAAAACAAACAAACAAAAAAGCAAAAAAAAAAAAAAAACAACAAAAAAACCAACAAAACAAGAGCAATTCCATGCATGGTCTAAGTCCAGTCCTATTGATGTTAAGATGTCTCCTTATGTAGTGATCACATTCTCACTAAAGGGAGTCAGTGGACAGGTTTTCTGCACCCTACTCTGCTGTATTCACCTCTCCTCCCTTCTCCACCCACCTGCAGAGAAGCAGGAAAGGCTCAGAGCTGAGGTGCAGCTGGAAGCCAGCTCGTCTCTTCCCAGGAAGATGTGGCAGGTAAGTGGCTCCTGCGAGGCAAAGCAGCTGGCTAGAAGGCTGGGTTTGGCCCACAAACCAAAACGTGCCTTGCTATATCTTACTCAAAAAGAAGAGTCTTGTCAGAAACAACTAGGTTCATGTATCTTTGCCCAGTATAGAGGTACAGCAATTTCCATTTGTCATTTTCACACTGGCATAGCTAGAGAATCGCCCTTCTTTCTGCAGACAAATACTCTTCATCTGCTTCAGACAATAAGTTCCTCAAGAACAAGATAAATCAAAAGAGGAAAGAACAGTTCATTTCAGTACAAGCAATTAAAACCAACAAAAATATATAGAAATATTAAGATACTTGTTTTGAAAAAAGACCATCCAATGCCATTCCTATTAATTAACAAAGTATTCAGAAGTTTGGAAATCTGCTCTGGAACTGGAGGTTTGAAATAGCTTAATCAACATTTCTTTTTGCCAAACTCCTTGGCCTGCCCATATGTCTCCTGTGCTCAGTCACCCCCAGCAACACATGTTCAGGAAGAACTCACAGATCTAGGATGTTCATAGCCCTGGTGTGCTCAGGGTACGGTGAAAGGTCATAAAATTTTATGGACACATTTTCAGAGTATTTTCTGAAAGTGAATGTTGAGTTCTCCCACTCTTTTCTTTGTAAGCTTCCTCTTCTGCTAAGTTCTGTCGTGTTTCTGAGAAACTGAAATGAGTTGTAATGACCTGCTGCTTAACTATCACAAGTAGGCACGACTGCGTGGTATCAATATATTGAAAAGTGAGGCAACATAGCTAAAACAGGGATCATGCTGACTTGGGTGCCTTGGAGACAAAACACACTTGGAATCCACTTGAGGATCATTTAAAAAAGAAAAAGAAAAAAAACAAGAAAAAAAAAAAAGATGAGTTTACAAACCTCAGCACATCTTTTATAACAGAAGCTGAGGTTATCAGGATACTGGCATTGGGATGTTTTCAGGATTTATTGGAAACGTCCGTGATGGTGAATCACACATCTCAGATACTACTGTCTGGGCTGAAATCAACTTGAACTATAGGACTACTGAAGATGGCTTCCATCTCAGCTTTAGCTTTTGAGCTTGCACATTCAAACTTAGACCAAAACAGTCAGAGAAAACAAGAAAACTTGGCAGAAGGTAACCTCAAAAGACAACAGTAATTTATGGTCAAATCTACAAAATATATGAAGCATACAGTGAAAGATGAGATTGCTCTCTGCTCTTTAGAAGTAAAGATCCAAGAAGCAATACTGAAGGAAGGTTTCATCTCTTCTCCTGATTAGCTGTGGGGTGTTGGGGCCCACAGACCTTTAACAGCGCCCAGAGCAGAGCAGTGCTTTGTGTGTTTTGCAGACTTGGCCACCAGTGTCATACCCTAGCCATGCTTACTTGCAACACCATGCTCACACTCAGAGCTGTCACTGCAGATATTGAAATGCAGTCAGGAATTTATCCTGTTCAACACCCTTCCTTACAGTCCAACACAGATAAATACATTCCAGTGGATCCAATTAATCTCCTAAGGGGCGTTTGGCCTTGCTAACAGCATTTTTTTTTTTTTTTGTCTTTTGCTGTCTTCTTTGGAACTGAAACACACAAATTTGGTGGCTTATCTCTCAGCTTGCCTCCTATCTCAATAGCCAGCTCCAGCTGCGTCTGCAACCAGCCATGTGCTTTCAAACGAGCAACAGCCACTCCAGAGCAGCAAGAAACAAAACAAAACAAAAATTCTGACAAGCTTCAAAAGATTGGAGAAGGAAGAGGAACCACTTCTTACTGGACATAGGCAAGTTCCCACAAGTGCTCATTGAGGAGATGAGCCTGATTCCACCAAAGTGGAGTGAGCATATCAGTGCTTAACTACACTGTCCTCTCCAGGGACTGAATCCACCAGAGAACCTAAATCAGGACCTACATAGTAGCCTTCATGATATCACATTTCTTCATTTCAATGCCTTTTTATTTTGTCTGAGCAGCTATGAATTAGAGTACTTTTACCAGCAGAGATCATAGAATTATAGTTTCATATTAATTTTAGTAGACCTCAAGTCTACCAAAGAAAAATTCCTGCAGAAAAGAATATACTTTATTTGTAGCTTGATAAACATCCAACATGAGCTTGTATGTGAGCAGCAACAAACATTTATTGTAAACTACAGCAAACTTTATCTAAATGCCTATCCTTATGAATAAAGTGCTTAACAAAAATCCACTAAGGCAATAAAATGGAACACAATGAGAACTGTCTGAAAAGATTTGGAATGGTTGAAGGGACTGATGAGATGGGCAGTTTTAACATGCTGGGGTTGTGACAGCAACCAAATTAGGCCAAGGACCATTCTCAGGCCTTGACAACAAATGACACAGCAGAGTTTGCATCCAGCTGGGTAAACTTTTTCCTCCCTGCAGAGTGGAGTCATTCCTTCTGCTTACTGGAAACAGATCTCGGCCCATCCATGCCTGTGTATTCCTTGAAGATAACATCTGGGAGACAGCACAAGCCAAAACCAAGCATGGGAGTGTTATACCAGCTAAGGTGCGAAAGATCCCTTGCTTGCTTCATTCACTGTCCTGAGTCTCCAAGCAGAAGGCTGCACTGTCTCAACAATGCCTACTGGAATAGTCCAAAAGTAAAATGTCAATCACTCTCTGTGCTGAGAGGTGGTGAGCAAGTGAGGATAAATGTAGAAAATAAACCCAGTTTAAAAAAAAAGAAAGAAAGAAAGAAAAAGATTATTTTTTTTCTTGTTTCTTTATGTTTTTCTGAAAAATTTCCTTGGTTTAATGACATTACTTTATAGCACAACTTTGGAAAGGAGCTTATGCCCCACAGTTTTGTATGCATCAGTTAAAACCGAGTCAGACAAAAAATAACATCCAGAAATGTGACTATTTGTTAGCATTGTCAGGGAAACTTGCAAGGAAAAGCATCAAAAGAAGTCAAGAAAGACAATTTGTGTGAAATACTAATTTACAGAGGACAGGAATTGAAACGTGTATGGCACAAACAGTCCTGAATGTTAGAAAAAGATCTCATTAGCTTGGAATGGAGTTCAGCATAGCAGAATGTTGTAGGAATAGAAACATATTTAGAAAACACATTCCAGTTTTCCCTAGAACAGAAGACAGCCTTGGAGGAATGGCAGGTTTGTGAATCTTTGCTTTTATCTCCCACAAGGTTGGAGTTTCAAAGATATTTCTGTCCAGGAGAACTACCTAATCTCAATGTTCAAGCCCCTCACCTTTCAAGTGACCACACTTGAGTACTGACGCTAAATTGGTTTTTAAATAAACAACCAAACCAATCCAAACTAAGAGATATTTACTTGATGAAGTATAGATGCTGTGTGTGCATGTTTTAGAAGGAGCAAGTGATGTTGGGCTTTGCCATTTTGAAAGATGTGACTGTGCCTATAGCATATTAATCATTGCTTTGTTCTCATACCTTCTCACTTGTGGACTGGATTTTGAAATCCATAGGTAAGATGGACATCAGAACAAACATGAAAAGATCATAGAAAATCATTAAATAATCAGTACATTCTTTGATCTAAAATCTCATGAAAAAAAGTTGTCATTGTAGTTCAAATGGTCTTTAAAAAATTGATACGCTGGTACTATGAGTAAACTAGTGAGATTATTTCTAAGAAGATTAACCTTAGGCCAGATTCTGTGGGAAAAGGTGATGCCACAGTCAAAATTATTCTGCCCTGAGAACATGACACCTGTTTCCTGTGTGAATGCCAAAACAACTATCAGCTTCATAAATGAACTCTGACAACAAAGCTGCCCTTTTTTGTGAATGAAAAATAGGATGAAAACTGAACGTCATCAACTGTTCAATTTCTGTTTGCTTGGAAACATAAAAAGCAAGGATACAACTGGTTTTAGGATATAGAAGAACTCCGCATTTGGAGCAACTGTATGCACAGAGATCTTGCAAGTCTCCTTAGGGCTTTTCCAAAGGTAGTGTGACCTTGCTAAATCCCATTTATCAGATCAGGGTCTCAACGCAACAGAGACTTTTAAGAAGCTCTCACTACCTGAATGTGTGCTGCAGCAGAGGTGATATTCACAGAAAAAGAGGAAAGCAGAGCTTTTTATGATGGCTTGTGACAAAGACTGCTGAATATCATCAAGTAGTGGTACTGAACAACACAGATAAATTACTAGGTAGATTTCAAAATACCTGACTTGAATTTGTTTCAAAAATATTGTTCTGTTTTCCTAAAAGGAAGCCATTTCCCATTTTCTGTTGTATGATCTTTGACATGGCAGTAGTTACAAACTGTCACCAGCTTTTGGTAATGGCAGAAAAGTTGCATTGTTTTAGGAAGCCCCAGTGGGACAGGAAATAAGTAAAAACAGAGTAACAACCCAGTTCTGCAAACAGATGGAGGGGCCTGACTGTCCTTAAGTTTTAGATCATAATCATATACTATTCCGAGTTGGAATAAATAATAATACACATAAATAATAATAATGAAATTAAACCATTACAAAAATTTATTTATTTATTTCAAACTAACCTTCACTGTGGCTCCAGGAAAGAAAAGCCAGTTGCCAGTATCCACAGGATCAAGATTATCTTCTAATACAACTTTTCTGTGAGCAGCATTGATGATCAGGATGTTGTCCAATGCCCAACAGGCTTCATACACTTCTCCAGCATGAAGATAATCCTGTTTCCACTGAAAATGGACGTTCTCCCCTTTAGCATCCTCAGGAAGGTACAAGATGTGTATGATCGTGCTGACATTGGAAGGAGCACTGAAAAACAGTGATATGGAATTAGACCAAACATAAGCCATAACCAGGAATGCTTTTCACTCATTTAACACGTTTACTAAGTGTGATACAGCTATGCTTATATCACTCGTATGATGGTAAATCTTATAAAGAGATTAGAAAATATCTGCCCTGAGGCAGAGTCCCACTGTCCTCAGTAGTGTATGTACAGATCAAACAAAGGCAGCTCCACTGCAGAGACCTTGCAGGCTGGGGCTGTGAGATGTTGGGAGAGCAGAAGCAGCATGGCAGAATTCATTCCTGATGCTGGTCACACTTCCAAGGTGACTGGCTAGTGCTGGTATTTTGCAGGTATGGCAAAAAGGAAATGATAAGGAAGTCACAGTTCATGTGCCACATCTCCCCAAGCCTTTGGGACCATTCACTCCCTGCACCCACCTTGCCCAAGAGACATCCTTCCCTGCCTGTGCTGAAACCACACCAACATGGCACACTCAGCACAGCACCATGGCACTGTCCCTGCACAGCGCACTGACCATCAGCATCTCTGTTCCACCCTGCCCCATTTCTCTGCTCCCTGGAGCTGCCTGCAGTGGAGAGAAAGCTGCTGAAGCACATTCACATAAACACTATAACTCATAGGAACCACAGGAGAGATGAGCATCCTTTCATAATTCATCCTCCTCTCTGCTTTGCACGACATTGCTCTATTGACCTATTTTCAGCTGCCAGCTCCAGCTGTCAGAGTTAAAGCAACAGCATTCAAACAACACAGGCATTAACTTCACAAATTTGGGGTTTCAAAGGCTTGTGTTTGGTCCATTACAATAGAGTGGTGGAATCATTTGAATTGGAAGAGACACTTAAAGGCCATCTACTCCAACTCCCCTGCAATGATCAGGGGATCTACAACTAGATCAGGGTGCTCAGAATCCCCTCCAACCTGACCTTGAATGTCTCCAGGGAGAGGGCATCCACCACAGGGTACCTGTTCAATACTTTACTACTCTTATGGTAAAAAACTTCTTCCTTATACCCAGGTGAAATCTCCTCTCTTTTAGTTTGAAACCATTTTCCCTTGTCTTATCACAGACCCTGCTAAAGAGTCTGTCCCCTTCTTTCTCATACCTTCCATTAGATGTGGAAAGACAGCTCTCAGGTCTATCTCCCTAGAGTCTTTTCTCCAGGCTGAAGAGCCCCATAAGAAAAGATTATAAGATTTTCATTTGTAATCCTTGGTGCTTTCATGTAAATTAGTTTATTAAAAAACAAGGCATAATTCAACATATCTTGTTAGGTGCCAAACGTTCACATCAAACTATATAATATTTTTATGGATCATTTTATCCTACCAAAGTAGAAACTTGCAACAATACACATTATTGTTACTGCTGAGATTAAAAATGATGCTGAAATACAAAAGCCATTGAGGTGTTAGTTTGGAATGAAGTAATCACAAGGAGAGCACAACACCTGTATCCCAGTGTTTGGTACATAATGCAGATTGATGTGTCTGTGGCTATGAAAAGAACTTTATTTTTTGCTTTAATCAACTCATGGTTTGTTCTTAAGGATGTCCCTGCATTCGCTAACCTTTGATGTAAAAGCAGTCTGATGATTTAACAGTCAATCCGCTCTTGACATAAAACACTGTGTTACCCACCCCAGCATTCACCTCCTCACTTCAGTAAGTTTTGGCGTGGCCATTAGTGAGAGCCAAAAACACAAGCCTACAGCACAGACTGAGCCTTTTGGTTACTGGAGCTGCATTTTAACTCTGAAGTCATTATCTTCCTGACCTCCTACACAGGAGGTAGATGGAACTGTGATTTGCCAAAAGCAGTGGAAGTTCTGCAATTAGTATTAGTGGCCATAATTTCATCCCTCAGCTTTTAATATGCCTAAACAAGTGAGAACTTAAAAGTTAGCAATCAAAAAAGTTATAAAAGATTGAAGCTTAATCAACACCTGCTCATCCAGAAAGCATGAAAGTGATTAAAAAGCTGTAACAAACCTAATTTTCTCCAGCTGAGTCCAATCTGCAGAGCTGTTCTTGCTGTAGGACACTGTGATGCTGGGATCTGAGTAACTAAAGCGGCACGAACCTGATCCTAGGAAAGGTGATGAAATCATAAGAGTTATGATACATTTAAACCATAAATGACCCTCCAATTACAATCACTACTGCCTATGCATTTTTCACAACATCAGTTCTCTGCATTTTAAAGTGCTTTGGTTGATGATGTAATTCCCTGGAATCTGTTGCTTCAGGTAAACACAAAATAATGCATGCTTTATGAGTCAGAAATAAAGTGGGAATGATAAATCACAGCCGTGCTGTGTAATCTTTGCAGATTTCCCAAGGGAAGCAAAATAAATTGCTTAACACTCCCCCACTGCAGGAAAAAAAACAAAACCAAACCAAACCAACCAACCAACCAACTAAACAAACAAACAAACAAAAAAAACCACAACAACAACAAAAAAACCCAACCCACTGCCATATAATATTAAAGCAAATCCTTGTTGTGAGAATTTAATCCACATAGCAGTATTTATAGGGTAAATAGTAAAAGACTGACTTTCGTACTGGTACATAGGAAAACAAATAGAAATAAAAATATAGTAAATGATAGGAAGATCAGAATTACTTGAGCCACAGGCAAATGTTCTCCAGGAATTTGAAAGAACAAAGATATTACAAAATTAGTTATTTTAAGGATGCCCAAAGAGAATTAAATTAAGATATCATCCCATAGACTCACTAGAGCCTATAATTAATGATAAACATTTGATGCTGATCTGGGAATCTCAGAACACTTTACAAAAATGAACTAATTAAGCCCTATGGCACCCCTGCAAGGTAGGGTAATATATTTACTTTTGATTTATAAAAGGGTGCCTCTGGGTGCTGTCATGAATGATAAACTTAACAATTAATAAAGGGGACAGTCAAGATAATAAAATCTGGGATTGAACAATGCAACCTACCAAACTGATAAACAACCTGGGTGATAATTAAATACACTAAAAATACTATTTTTTCCCCTCAAATATGAAGTAATTCTCTCTCAGGAAATTCAACACCCAATGAAACAGATAAATCCTAAGCTGTGCTTCAGAGATCAACATGTCTACTTCAGAGACAAGTTGAAATATGAGACTCAAAGGTGGCCAGGCAGCAGATAGCAGCTACCTTCCACATTAAAAGAAGCTGCTCTCAATTAAACAGCACCTCTGATCTTGATTTTGCTGCTGGGTGTGTAACACAGCTTTGCTCACAGTAGGGGTACGAATTATGAGTGGTACATGTGGTGTGTTATGCTTGTGTGTGCTGTAGGTATATTTGGTCACAATGAAAATCATGCATATACATGTACATAAATACAAATATATATTATAGAAAAGGTACTATATTAAATAATATAAATTATATAAAATATAAATGCACATAAATAAAAAACACATATATATGTGTTTAAATACACAAATGAGGAAAATGCTGGAGGTAAAATTTTGCAACTTGGGGTACATTACTGCTGTAATAAAAGAAATGGCCCGATTAAAAAGATGCCAACCACCTGCATGAGGGAACAGTCTGCACATTTGAGTGGGAATGTCACACACTGCTTGCAGCCCCAGTGCCCCGAGGCAGCTCCCATCACAGCTCTCAGCTCGCAATGCTGCACATCTGGTTTTCCACTCTGTGGCACACATCCCATACAGAGGGAAAAATAACCAAAAGATGGGATTACATCTCGTCTCCATAATTTTGGCTAATACATCAACTAGCACTCTGGAAATGACCGATGCAGTTAACTTCTTGTATCTTTTACTACTGTTATATTGCAAACGTAGCAGCAGATACTTCCGATCCACTCACTACAGCTGTGTGGGGCACATTCAGCTGCTCTGATACATATTCTGCTGTAGCAAGGCACAGAATAATTAATCCTGCAAAGGCAGCAGGACTCTGAATTACCAAACATATCCCCAAAATGACTACAAAGCAACTCTTTGGGTATAATTTACTGACAAGGCACTTTATTTCTATCATATTAAAACAAAATGATGTCAGGAAAAGCCTTTACATTTCATTTTTGCCCATCTGCTGAGATGGTCTACTCCACTGAGTGGCATCTGCTGTCAGTTTCTACTTCTGTGGCTTTTAGGAGTTCCAGGCTCTCATCACACTCATCAAAACCAATGAACTTCAGCTGGTTTAACCACTTTGGCTGGCAGGAGGCTGTGAGGCAAAGCTGCAACATACTGACTTTTCTCTCATAGAAAAATGACAGGAACATAAACAGGAAAAATAACTAGCAATATAGACTTAATAATATGCCATATCTGTTACTGTTACAACCAGCTCTTGGTACAGCACTCTTCAAGAAAGCCAAATCAAAATGTCCTGCCAAAAAATGGAGATGGACATATTTGCTGATAATACCATCCGTATGATATTACGAAGAATGTTGTATCTTGAATTTGGACACTGTCAGACTGTGAAAAGAAGACAAAAATTCTTGCTTTTAAGAAAAAAACACCATTGAAAAGCTGCAAGGCAGATGTGGTGTTTCCCTCATGTTACTGTAAAGTGAGGAGCAGACACAGAAGGCAAAGAGGAATGACCAGAGCAGGATTCTATTGCTATTTTAATAATCAGTCTGGTTGTACTAAGAGTAAATTAGTTTGGAATGTGATCAATGTAAGGTCAATGTAAGTAGTAGTTACTACCGTGATGAAATACATGCTTTCAGCAACTTTTTTTAATGTATATTCTTTCCTCAAAATCATAAGAAAGAATGTAAAATATTTATTATTTAAGCATCTAATTCTGTAAAACTTTGACAATAGAAAAACAGAAATGAACACATCTGAAAAATTGTCAGCTACATTTAGGCTTTGTTCTTTGTCCTTAAAACAGTCTTTTTAAAATAGGTAGGAACCACAAGGATCTAGTGCTTGTTTCTTTTACAAAACCAGTATTAATCCAGCTTGCATTAACAGCTTCTCCCCAAGGAAAGGGAGAAAGATGAAATACAACCGTTCTCCAGAACTGGATTTATTGAGATGTCATTGAAAAACAATGTCATTTCATGTAATTTTCAGTATGTCATTATTTTCAATATTACTTTCAAAATTATTATTAATGTTATCCCTATTGCTCCATTTCACTGTAATATGAGTAATTCTAAAATAGAAATATTAAAAATATATATTTTTTAAATCTGCAGTTTGAATGTTTACTTCTCTCTTGACCAACAAAGCAATCATGAGCAAACAGGTGATTAAAATGCAAGTAGTTACGTAGCAGAAAGTGATGGCAAATTTCCCAGGAAAGGGGAGGCATAATTTACCCCACTTCTAGAGATGCTAACAGATGCTACTCCAGCTCTGAGCACAGCCACCCTTGCAGTATGTAACACTGTAAATCTTCACAACCTCTCATCTTCCAAATAAAAAGTTGTACAAAATGACTTCAGACCTTATGAATGAGCCTAGACTGTAGTCATTTTAAACTAAGAATGCTCAGGTTTTGAATTAATCATGAAAACAGGTAAGAAAACATGCAGAATGATTACCATAAAGAAGCTTATATTAGTAAACTACTGCATGAAAGCAAGATGCTGCTTCTTTCTTAAAGCAAGTAGATCACAGTAAATCCAATGCTCTGTTGTGTTTATTGCCTAAATCAAACTAAATCCAGTTAGATTTAGCTAGTCAGCTAGTTAGCTAAATCTGTCTAAGACTTACAGTCATACTTTCAATATTAAGGTATATGCATGTGCAGATTATTTTTAATTTCCATATTTATAGGATTGTGTGTGAGGAACTAAGTATTTTCTTCTTTTTGCAATGATTTTACTCCTTTTCATAGGCTTCTAGCTGAAATTTGCAGATTTTTAAAACTTTTGAAAAATGCTGAGGTAGAGACAACCTTCATGGATATCATTTTGGATGATACATTTTAAACTCTGACAATTTTTGACTTAGTGGAAACTATAAGCAGTAAAACAGCTTCTGTTATAAGCCCCCACTATTTCCATACATTGCATGATCTGAAACATTAATTTATTTTGCCTACACTTTATATGCTTTTGCCCTAAGGGTAATAAAATAAAATTTACTTAAAGTTGAATCTAGACACCAACGCTGATAGGAGATGATTTTGACTGGCATAGTGTAATAAAGCTGAGCAGCTCCTGCCTGCTGCTTCATTAGTTCTACCTAAACCAAAACTGTGCTTCCCAATTGCTTTCCTACATGTTCTGGAGGATTCATAACATGTAGCCTTCACTTGACTTGTAGCTAGGACTTGACTAGCACTGGCCACTTATAGCATGCCCACCTGAGGTGGAGACGGCTTCTTTTCCTGGAACTCTCATTAAGTTCATTTTCAATGCTTTCAATGCCATTATTAGTTAATATTTTATGCACCTTATTTTTTAAAATATCATGGAGGTAAAGTACTAAGAATATTTAAGGAGGAATGTTATGAAGGCACTTCATGACAGGTATTTGCAACCAGGTACTAGCATATTTGTATCCAGGCTGACAATGGCAGGCAAAATTAATTCAAGACTCACTACAGATTTGCCTTTGACTGTGTCAGATCTGCATAAATCCGAGTCATGTGGCTGTTGGTCTCTAAGATTTGTTAACAACACTGTTTAGAAGCTGGTGTTTTGCTGAGATAAAACTGGGTGCCATCTGCAAGGGAAGCAATATTTTGCCTCTTTATAGACTGTGACGTCCTCTGCCTCTTGACAACCTCTTGATAGTTCCTGCAAGTGCTTCAGTGGATAAGCAGATGAGATATCTAATGCTGGCTTTAAGAAGAATGAGTCTAATGTGCAACTGTGCAAGAAAAACTCACATGAAAATTTGTAGAAGGGTTTGATTATGTCCTAACTGTAGTCTGAATGGGAGCTCAAAAGAATCCTGTTTATCTAATACCAGAAGATTGCTTTTATTCATTTTGTTAATGTGTTGAATAATGATTAGTGTTTGCTAAGGATTATGATTTGCTGATATCGCTTGAATTAAGCCAGACAGAACAGGATAATACAGTGGTCAAATTTGGCTGGCTTGCTAATAGTCTTTTTCCAAATTAATGAACCATACAGTCTGGAACAATGAGCACTCAATGGAAACTGTGGTGGCTTTTTTTTTTAAGGTATATGTGTATGTTGGCCTCTAATCAAGAGCCAGATGATTTCAACCATGTTTAAAAAAATGAATATTTTGTCCTGATTATACTGGAAACTCTGATACAAAAACGTGCAACTCGCTGTTCATGTCTTAGCGCCTCTGAAAACTTTCTCAAGAGGAGGTCACAAGAATATTTTTATTTTTCCTTGGAACCACAGTTTTGAACTTAGTTTCAAGTGCGATTTTTAATTATGATACATTTCTGATCTTTAGTGTCTTTGATTATAGAATCAAGCTTACAAATAAATCTTTTAATGGTAAAAAAATCTTAAAAATTGCAAAAACAACTGGGTTATATGTTTTAATTTTAGTCTACTTCTTACTTTAAAATAACTAAATACTGTTATTGCTGACTACTTGTTTCTCTCTTACAAGAAGATTTTGGCTCTCTGTGTTTTGGCAGACAATCCAGAATAAACAACTGAACAGAGGAAACAATGACGTTATTGGTGTTTGCCCTTGGTAAAAATCAGAGCTACTCTAACTTCTGTGAAAATTATGCATCTTGAGATGCAATGTCTCAACTGTTCTTTTCAGCAGAATTCAGAGAACAGCTAACTTTATTTCACTGACAGCTTTGGGCTATTGTCTAAATTAAATGAACGTGCTTTTAGCCTCCATCATAAAATCACATAAGACTGAAAGAACAATTAGTAGATTGGAAGAGAAATTAATAAATATGTTTAAAATTAGTAAATACATTCTCAATTAGTAAATGCATTAATCAGAAGGACTTTGGAACTGAACTCCTAAAGATTAAATAAAGGTCAAAGCCCCACTGGATGGGGCCATTATCAAGCTGCACCCACTGAAAAGGCGGCCTTGCTCAGTGCAGGGAACCTCCCACTGCCTCTTTCCTCCCACGTTCTGCCAGGGTTATCAATAACAGTGAATGTACTTTTTGTGAAATAATCCAGCTATTAAGTATGAAAAGTCTGAGGAAATACTTCTCCGCCTCAATTTCCTCTTGTTCTATTTATGTTCAGAGATACGATGTGCTTCCTGTGCTCACAAAAATTTGTTCTCCTCTAATGAACAAGATAGACCACAGTTCATATTGCTTTTTGTGACGAGAACATTACAAGAAAAATAAGCTAAGCAGAAAGCTGTATTTCCTTTCTACCAATTTCCAGTTTATTCTGATGTTCTACAATCTAGTATAACTTTCTGAGATACAGCCAGCAGGTATATGCTTGGGTAATGTGTCTGTTGTCAAACAAATAATTAAATGATGCTTCTAAATTTAACCACGTTCTTAAATGCACTAATATTGTTTAGATTTCCTTGCTGAAGGCAAAGTGAGTAAACCTGTTAAGATTTGGATGTAATGGACACCCATTAATTACAGCTACTGAAACAATAATGTCATTAAATCCACAGAAAGACTCATAGCATGGTCCTTGTGTCTGACCAAGTAGCAACCACTATGGTAAGTAAGCATTTTTTACTCATATTCCCTTATGGCATTTTTCAATATTAGTGCCATTAAATGCTTAATGTCAGATTATGGAGAGGTCCCCTAAAAGGGTGACCTTTCAATGAAGGAGGGCAAAATTTAAATTATACCATTTCAATCTTAAAGTAGTTATTAACTGGTAAATTAATATGTGTTGACAAGAAGAGACTTATTGCTTAACTCTGATGAACAGTCTGAGCAAAGGTCAGTTATTGTAACTTTAACACCACGAGGATCTGAAAATACCATAGGAGGGTATGTAGCATTCTGTTGAGATCCCACAGTAGTTCGTTTCAGAAGGGCTGTACCAAATGCACACAGTGGTCCCAGAACTGCTGTGTGAAAAGTGGCAACTTGAATATAAAGACTTGAAAATATTTTTCTTTCCTGCATTAATGAAATTCCCTTTCACCAGGAAAATTTGGGAAATATTTCTTTCTGAAGCCAAGTCTGTAGTTAAGGTGTTGTTCATTTCTGAAAGCCTGGAAAACAGATTGCCCGTTGTTAACTTTATATGTAGGAGGGTTATAACTGGTTGGGTGAAAGCTTTTTTTTTCTTTTTTTCTGCAGTGCCTGATGGGTTTTCTACATTTTTATTCACTTTTGCTTTCAGTGATGCCCCTGCTCCCTTTCCCACCAAAAAAGACCCAGGGGCATTTTGCTGAGCAGGGGGCTTCCATTCCCCTCCCCCCCAAGGAAATGCAGATGCTTTCTTTTGGACTTAATTCAAAAATGGACAATTTTAATCGTACAACACTGTTATACTAATACAATGCTACGAGCAGGATTAAGATGAAAGTCAGCCTGTAATCCGGCATTTATTATTTTCAGCAACCAATTCAGTAATGGCCCACATTTGACCATGTGGGGCTGGCTCTGGCACTTGCCCTGGATCAGAGCCGAGGACCCAGCTCCCTTATCTGTGCTGCTTTTCACTGCACAATAAATCTGTAGTGCTCAAAGTTTAATTCATAGCAGTGGCAGAGAAACCGTGGTACAGAAGTAATAAAAACAATATTTCATTGTAACCTTGAAGTGGCCAAAACAACACAAATCATTTCACCACGAGGCCATTAAAATGTCTTTCCAATATGGCATTAACTTTAAGCCCTTTTTTTGACCTAGGCATTATCAAGGCAGCCTTTCTTGTGTAACTCAGCAAAATCAATAAACACCACCTCACATCTCCTCCCATGCTATGTGAAGTGTGCTAGATGATGTTACTTATCTGTCTTCCTCTTTCACATTAGAGGTAATTTATAACCAGTGTATCTACACAAAGGACTTCTCTGCCAGAAGGTGAAAGCTACTGGGTTTCATGTCAGGTAACAGAAAATGACAAATCGAGAAGCAAATAAAAAATCTTAATGTTCTTTTATCAAGTGGAAGATAGGAAATGAAGCAAGCAGAAGAAAGACTATGGCAAATTACATTGATTTTTGCATTTAATTATATCAAATTTCCAAGCTTTTTCCAAATGGCTATGAAATAAATAAGGATAAAACAACCTAGGTGTTGATGTGTAATATGTTATTACTGTTCAGAAAGGAATGGATCTGAATGTAGCAACAACTGAGCTTCATTTTATAATTTTGATTTCTTACAGAATTGGTACTTCAAATTACCCAGATTAAAAGCTGTTTTTATGCACTATTTAAACTGAGCTCAGGCAGAGTTTTTACACATTTTTATTAGTCAGTTACCTGGTATGAAATCCTTCAAAAAGCACATACTAGCCCAGGAGTGCCCTTTGTTTGCTTAACAAAGATAATCTCTCTGTCCTGTGGCCACCATCTCCCTTCAGCCATTGTGTGCCTCAGGAATTCTCCTTTGCTGTTTGTACCACAGTCAACATGACCTTGCAAATGCACTAAGCACACAAATCTGGAAGGTGTCAGAGAAGGAGAAACTGGGTGCTGAGGGAAGTCATCCATACAGGTGACTAAAATGAAGGTGGCGGCTCAACATGTCCTAAACATGTGGCCCCACAAATCGTGTGTTCAGTGAAGTAGTGAGAGATTTTAAAGATCAAATACTCTTCCACGTAGTCTTCAGAAGGAGCTTATTTTTCACTGTAGTATTTCTCTAGAAACACACGAGTGAATTTTCATAGCAATTCTGAGAAGAAATTCCTATGTATGCCTTGTTCAGCTGAGGTACAGTGCTACCTCATAAAATGGCTACTACAGCATTTGTCAGTCATTGGATAGTTTTTACTGATTGTAAACTAAGCAAAACGAAAATTAAGATAAAGTAGTCAGCAATTGTTTCTCCCAGCCAAAGCTGTGGCATATTCAACAAAACATGTTTGGATGTGTGAATTTCTATTAGGTTGTCTGAATCCAAGCAGAAGATAAATAGATGATATAAAAGCAGTACTGTCACTGAAACAGCTGCCACTAGAAATGAACTAAAACATAATAAAAATATCAATGACAAGTCTTTGGATTGTTGCAAGGAGTCAAATGAGTTCATCATTGTACACACTACTAAGCCAAGCAGTATAGGGATGTTTCAGCACTGGTGAGGCCCCACCTCGAGTTCTGTGTTCAGTTCTGGGCACCTCAATACAGAAAGGAAACTGAGGTGCTGGAGCAGGTCCACAGAATGGCAACAAGGCTTGTGAAGGGCTTGGAGAATGTGCCCTACACAAAGAGACTGAAGGAACTGGGGCTGTTTGGTCTGAGGAAGAGAAGGCTGAGGGGAGACCTTATTGCTCTCTTCCAATACCTGAAAAGTGCTTACAGCAAGAGCAGGGCTGGTCTCTTCTCATTGGTGACAGGTGACAGAACGAGGGGAAGTGGCCTCAAGTTGCGCCAGGGGAGGTTTAGGTTGGGTCTCAGGAAGAACTTCTTTACAGAAAGGGTTATTGAGCACTGGAACAGGCTCCCTAGGGAGGTGGTTGAGTCACCATTCTTGGATGTGTTTAAAAACCATATGGATGTGGTGCTCAGGGGCATGGTACAGTGGTGGGTTGTTAGGGGAGTATGGTTAGTTTAGGTGGGACTTGAAGATCTTTAAGGTCTTTTCTAACCTGAGCAAGTCTATAATTCTATGATTCTGGAGGGAAGGAGAAGGAATTGCCTTCCTGCAGATGTCCTGCAAAGCCCTGCAGACACTACTCCAGGTAAGCACATAGCAAAACTATTTTCTCCATGGACGTACCTGGAGGTCAACGAGTCAGTTGCACTACTTATGTCTATAGGCTATTCTTGTAAAGTAATTTGTATCCATTATGATCTTCTTTCTGCTGAAGTATAAAAGCGTGGCAGTCATTACTAATCTAAAAGGCACAGTCATCAATTCTGTTTTAAAAACTACTGCTGTGATTACTATTACTATTTTGGTTTGAATATGTATCAGAGCAAAAAAGAAGTATTTCCCTTATCTACAGAATCAATTACTTGTAGTTTAATTCTCTAGGATTCAGACTGGTAACAAACTGCCACTTCAAAAATGAAGAAACTTGAGCCTGAAGAAAGATGCATTATTTCAGTGAAGGTGTTGAAAACAATCTGTGCTTTGTCTTCAGCAAACATCAGTGAGATCCTTGGTACATAGATTTACAGAGTAAATCAACTCTGGCGGTTCAAAAAGAGTAATAGATGCTGCTGTGTTAATGATTCACTAACCTGCTGTCTGAGGCAAGGCAGGGCATGACATGAAAACCCTTTTGGAACCGTTATGTCAAAGATCTGCACCCAAATCAATGACCCTTACTCATACACTAATCAAAAGCAGTCAATAGCATATTTTAAATTGTTTTCTCTATTGCGTTTGTGAAAGACTGTGAAATGAGCAAGCATTATATAATAGACTGTAAATATCCTAGACCACGTAGAAGTTCTTGATATGTGCATTACACAGGGACCTTTCCTCTTAAAAAGAAATGATGCTATAAATATAAAGGTCAACATAGGCTCAACACACAATTACTCTTCAGTTAAGTAGTGTTCACAGTCTGATGGATTTGTAAAGCTCAGGACTTTTAAAGGAAGACAGTGGTGACTGCTCTGCCAGGAAATAAAATTGAAAGAGTGAAATACCTTTCACTTTTGAGCATGTTTGGAGAAATGATTAAATGTTAAACGATTAAATGAGAAACGTTGGAGAAATGTGATTAAATGATGAGTTTGTCAATGAAATATTTATGCATGTAAAAGCAGAAAGTGTAACATTTTATTTTCATTTAGGAAATAAATAAAAAATAGCGTGTATCACAGAATTGTTGGGTTTGGTTGGAAGAGACCTCTGGAGAGCATCTAGACCAACTCCTGGTAAAGCAGATTCCCTACAGTAGATTGTAGAAGAAAGTGTCCAGGAGGATTTTGAATATCCCCAGAGAAGGAGACCCCACAACCTCTCTGGGCAGCCTGTTCCAATGGAACTTCCTGTTTCTACAGAGAACTATTAAGATATTAAAAGAGATTAACAATTTGTATATATTGCTAGAAAATAGAGGGGGAACAGTTAATAACATGCTTTAGTAATGACTGAGGATCTTTGGATAATACCATAAAAGTTGAAAAGAATTTTAAGATATGATCCTTCCTCACAGTTTGCATTTATTTAGTCAAAGGCACTGTCAAATTCAGCCTGCTTGTAGAAGAGTGTTTAAGAGTTTTCATGAACAAATCTGAAGAAAGAGTGCTTTCCTTATCAAGTTATTCCTATTTTCCAATATTTTTTCAGTAGTCAAAAATGACCCATCGATACTAGAGCGTGAAGAAGCAGCTATGGAACAAATTTTTTTCAAGGAAATTGAACATTCTCCACAAACAGTTTTCATGTTGAGACACACATGGCTACAAGGAGCACCTGCATGGGAGGACATGCTAAGTGCTGGTGCTCATTAGCTTCAGCTTAGTGTTTGACACATGCACTACGGAAGAAGGAGGACTGTAAATAGTCTGACAATGCTGAATGCCCACGCAGAGTTTGCTCTGCCCACATGCATCACAGACGTGGGAGCATATGCTTGAAGAAGATGCCCAAGGAACAGTGCCACTTGCGCACCTGACACCTTGGCATTGCTCCCTTAAAGCCTTTTCCCTTTACAGAATTCCATGTGTAACTTTCTTCCCACCTCTACCTCAGTTATTAATCTTTCATTACTGTCTAGTCACCTTCAACCACATGGGCCTACATGAATGACAGCTTATGTTCATCCCTGGAGCAATCTAGGGGCTTAGCTAAGGGAAAAACCTAAGCTTTGGAGTGAGTAAAAGGGAATATTCCAGCTAACAACTGAGGCTAACATCAGTGTAATATCCTGCAATCCCAAGTTGTTGAACATACCTGGCCCATCCGTGGCCCATGGGAGTCCAAAGATATTGCTTTAAATATCTCAATCAACAATCCTATTGAGTACTGAGGAAACAGCCAGATTTTGTCTTTCACATACCTGTGCTTTATCTTGGAGATATGTAGTCATGGGTGATTAAAGATATCTGAAGGAATTGAAATCTTCTGCACACTTGGGCCTCCAGCTCATGAATGTAAGCATTGCCCCAGCCCTGGACCATGAGGCAATGCCACTGGAGTGACTCCGAGTGCAGCATGGCAGAGACATTGCTCTTGCTCAGAAAAGCTACTGTGCATTAATGCTGTCCTGCGTGCTGAACAGGGCTTACTAACTACCTTTCCATGATAATTAAGGCTTCATCCTCAGTGCTCCTTTTGAACTTTATTGCCCTTCAGAGTACAAGACTACCACATGCATAGCACATTAAGAAAACTACACAGAATATCAACTAATGAAAAATTCACTAGTATCTTATCCATTCTGACCATACAGGGATTCGTGATGTAATCAAAGGCAATTTTTTTGCTTCATTTTCCAATCTTCATCTGCTTATATAGCTGCAAATACAGAATTCCATTTGATAATTAGTGATGACAGAAATCAAAGGATATGCACTTTCATGTGGCCACAGCTAGATAAGAAATCTAATATAAAGGCAATCCCAAAGGATTTCAGCTTAAGGTATTCAGTGGCAGATAGAAAGTGTGGAACCTTCTTTAAGAAAAGGTAATTCTCTTGGATGAATCTCTAAATAGGGTTATGATTAATCTGGACATTTGAGAATAAGATGGAAACTGGCAAATGCCTCGTTCACTTTTATGATTGTAAAGCCAAGTACTGCTGAGCACAGCAGAAGTCTCCCGGCTCACACTGGTTTTTCTCAGTTACAAAACCAATCTGTGCTATATTTCAAGCCCTACATAGGCATGCAGGTAATGTGATACATTTTGAACTTAGGCTGAAATTTTATTTACTCAGATACATATCACCCCTCTCCTGCTCTATTACATGGGGGATTTTACTGGTTTCTACTGGTACAGTTCAGGATATTCTTACCATATATGATATTTCCTACTTGGCCATTCTTTAACCTTTTTTTTATTTGACCTTCCCAGATGATAGGACCAAAGGCTACTAGTGAAATTCTGGGTGTGGGAAATGCAATCTTCTGTATGCCACCTGTAGCAGGACCCAGCTGCCAAGCTGGAACACCAAACATTCACTGACTATGAATGGTACAGACACAGGTGGGAGAATGAGACAGAAATGTGTGGCTTTAAAAACCCCAGGAATGATTCTGTGGGTAAATGGCATGTCCTAACAAAGCAAGTGAACTGCTGCCCTTCCACTGGTTGCATGAAGCTACAGAGCAGCTCCAGGCTGTTTTTTTTGCTAGAGGTGTTGGATTTTTGTGCAGTAATTCAGCTTAGGAATGGGCACATTTTGCTAGCTTTTTAAAAATGGTAGTTCTATATAAAAGCACATATACCAATCATTAGCACTAATAACACTGCTGTGAACTGCACAGTGACAAGTAATGTTGCCCTCAAATAGTCAAATGAATGACTTCAGGTAGAAACAAATGTAACTGATGTATTTCTGAGCCTTCTAGGATATTGATTTCACATCCACCAAAAAAAAGAAGCAGCCTGCCAAGCTGCCTGATAGCTCTTATTTCCAACTGAGATTTCTAGACTTTAATCACACCTTTTGCTGAGATACTTCTAGTGATTTAAAATTTTTTAAAAAGAGGTATATAATTTGGAAATATATATCCAGGAGTCCACAGAGGAAGCAGCTATATTTCTTGCTTGCTTTTTTATTGAACTATTTGAGTCATAAAAACATTTTTCCTTCATACTTTGAGCACTGAGATTTAAATTAAGGAATTAAGTGTTTTCCAAATCTGCCCTCATGCCAAGCCCCAGTTTCTGCAAAAAGCCCAAACCACATATTGCGATAACTTACAGCAGGCATTCTAGGTGGTAAAGCATGCCACCCCCTGTAAATAATCAGAGTCAGACAGCATCTAGTTTTGTTCTGTCCTGCTACCTATTCTGTTTGTATAGATGTGTTATAAAGAGCTTTATCCAACCATAATCTGAAAGACATCAAAGGTTTAAAATATTAAAGAAGAAAAATCCAGTTTTGCTAGTTCTATTTTAGAAACAGCAATCACACATTAGGGAAAGAAGAAATGACTATAACATTTGCCATTGGGTTATAAAATAGATGTGACAAAGATTACTCCATGACTATACCTCCCATCATTGGAGTATCCACTGGAATTGCTCCTTTCCAAAGTTTATATTGGGAGTTTCATGGATTATCAAGAGATGAATAAATGTGATGCAGTTTTTACAAGATGATTCTAATCTCTCATGTCAAGTGCCACACCAAACAAAACAGTGAAGATGAAACTGAGGGTCACTTTCCATTGCAACGATGACTTTTTACACTTTCTCAGGTGAAAGACTGAGCTAAACTTACCAAGGGAAAACTGAAGGACGGATGCAGTAGTTGTGTTAAGGCCATTGGTAGTCTACAGGAAGAAAAGCAAACAGCAGAGAGATCATGTTAGGTCAGCAGAACAGTACATTCATCACTTGTTTTTCTTTGAAAGCGTGGAAGGTCTCTGGATACATAGATCTCCAGTGAATAAAACTATTAATTTCCTATCCTTTCAGGTTGAGTGATTGTGGACACTGCTGTTATGTCATTTTGATTATTGATATCTCATCACATGTCATAGCCGTTTTCCTTTTTTTTTTTTTTTACTGTATTGCTATCTGCCCAATGATGTGAAACACTGGCACTTGATCAGTGTTAGGAGATCTAAAAAATGAAGCAACCCCGTCATTGATGGCCAGCTTGGATAAACACGTGCATATGTAACTCTTTATTCTCTCAGCACAGAACAAGAAAGAGAAATGATCATAAATAAATAATGAAAACAACACTAAATGAATATAAAATAATAAAATGAAATATTTAGAGGAAATAATATACTCTTAGTCTTCATCAGTAAAGCAAACAAAAACTTGGTGATACAGCATAATATATACCATGAAGTTCTGTGGCAGCATCTACCCATCCAAGCAAGACCAAACAGACAGGCAAAAAACTTCAAGTAGGTCACTCTGTATTCAGGACACTGCCCACCTGTGTTGCTTTTCTTTCTCCATTTTCAATACCCTCATATTTCAGTAGTTCAAATTAGGACAGTTTTATGAGATAAAAAGCAATACAGTATTGTGAAGAAGACAGAACCACCTGTATTATTTCAGAATTATTTTAAATACATTTTGAAAGTTAACCTTAACACTACTGCTATGTAAGAAGCAAGCCAGAAACACTACTATAAAGACACTGCCTGATCTAGTTATTTTGTTGAGGAGCTGAAAAATCATAGCAACTATTTAGCAAAGAGAAAGAGCTACTGGATCATCGTCCCAAAAAGAAAAGACTCAAAGTTTGGTTCATTCCCATTTGCAAAAGACCCAGCAGAGATATGATTTATCACTATAAGCAGATGTTGTAGGCTAGAGTGAAAAAAGGAAAAATGTGCAAAATAAAAGACTACATCAGCAAGAAACAAAAGAAAAAAGGAAAAAAAGACACAAACTGATCAGACAGTAAGTTTATGCAATCTTAAAAATGTCTTTTAATTAGAAGAACAGTGACAGCAAATGCCCTAAGTAAATTCATCTGATATTTATTGCCAGTGGTGCCTGAAGCTTGGATCTGAAGACCTTGGAGTTGTCCTTGCATGTCAGAACCCACGGACCAAAATTTCATGTTATTTCCCATTAGAGTAGCGATGGACTCTTCCATTAGGAAATCTGTGATCCTCACTCATTCAGATCATCATAATGTGGATATGGCTAAAGAGAAGCCAAACTTCAGAGCAAATTCAACCCCTGAAGCAAGGTCTGGGGCTAGAAGAGCTCTTTGCTTTGGCTGCCAGTGCTGAGCTGGGGACCTGCATGAAGGTGGCTACAAATAGATTACCTGAAGGACTTGAATACTCTGAGTGATGGAGAGGAAACTGAATAGAAGATAAGATCAGCAACAATCATAATAAAATTGTTGAACTGCAAAATATAGATAAAAAATGGAGCTCACAGACAAACTGTCATTTTCTTAAAAAAAAACAGCACTCAATTAAAGAGTAGAGCCAATTAGATGGAAGATCCTACTATGGCATTATTACAAAGGCAACGTCAGCATTTCTGAATGGCAAAAAGCACATTTTCTGTATAATTTCCCCAAGTCACATGGCAAAAGCACAGATTCTTCCATTATCAGGAATTCCTGTTCACTTTAATTATCTACTGTGTAGATATATATTAAAATTGGAGAGAAATCTCTCATGTCTGAACTCCCTTATTTCCCTGCACATAGCTGCATGAAAATGAACAAAAGCTAATCCAAAATGCAGATGTTTTCTGACTGTTACTTAGGACTCCAGTGATGCAGAACTAATGCTATCTCTCAGCTCCCTGTTTCTGCCCTTCTGTCTTTGGTGACTTACAGAAAAATATCCATATCTTTTCCAATGTATAATCAGAATTTATATGTATATTCACATCTATATGATTAACAAATTCCTGGGTGACGGGACAGCTTTCACCATTCTCATCCATTATTAACATCAGCATTTAGATGGTAAGAGGTAAATTAGCTTGAGAAGCTGATTTCAGTCAGGTTAATGGTCATCTTCCTTTGTAAGTTAGTTTTGACCTGGACTCATTTACAAATAGCATGGTGTACTATGCAGCCCACCAGTGCTTGTATGAATAGCATCTCTGCCTCCAGGAAATGGTGCACAAGAGCAAAAGAGATACAGTTTTGTCCACTGCTGAACCAAGTTAAGGTATTTGTGAATTTATAATAGATGGAGACCTGGTCCTGGGTTCCAGTGGGTGTAGGTGAGCATGAAGCATGACTGTACTATCCAAGCAGCTTTTCACTAAATGACAAAGAACATCAGAGAGATCTTTGTTTTCCTTCCTCCACAATGAGAAGAGAAGGGTCCATGAAATGGCTTGTTTTGGCATGACTTTTTGATGTCTTTTTTTTTCCTACACTCACACTGAATGCAGAGGAAATTTTCTTATAAGTGTTAACAAATGGGATCTTTACTGAAATGCATTAAAGATTAGCTGATAATAAAAGCTACAAGTTCTTTAGGAGGATGAATGAAAATTTAAGTAATTAATCACAGCTGTTAATGATCTGTGAACAGATTTGGTGAGACATTCTCAAACCATCACAATAATCTGAAATAGCAATTTTCAAAACTATTTGAAAATTTCCCATTATCTGTACATTATATTTGCAGAAAATACAATTTTTCTCTCCTTGGAATATTTCTAAAAGGCAATTATAGCCTTTAGGCAAAACCAAGGAGGTTGCATTTATATCAGCTCTTTTAAAATTGCAGTTGTCCCAGTTTATGTTCATTCTGTCAGGATTGATTCAATATTACGTATCGCTTTTATCATGCCAAGTAATAAAGTGCTTTCTGACTTGAGTTATGAGTACCTATTATATTAGCTTACATTCAATTAATTATGTTCTGTTGTGCAAGTTCTAATTTCAAAATGAAACCCTTTATCAATGTTCAGTAGCTCATATTGCCAAGAAATTAAATGTTATCATTCATCACAAAAGATGTTCAGAAAAAAATAAAAGAGAATATGTTGAGAGTTGTTCAGGTAATGTTTTAGAAAACAAAAAACAAAACGACAACATTTGATCTTCCAAAAACCTTTTGAAGAGTCTTGTAAAGGACTGGTAAGTTCAGATACTGCAGAAAGGAAAACTACTTTTTTTCTGAGCAGGCAGGGAGTCTTTAGTAGCTATTTTTCTCTGCAACATCCCTCACACTAAATATCTTTGCAGGATTTTACCAGTGGTAAATTCTCACCAACAGACGCAGACAGTTGGTATTAAACAACCTCTCCCAGCAGCAGCAGGCAGCTACAGGCAGTAAGGAGTGGAGACGGAGGTCAAGGAAGAAAACCAGTAGCTGTCACAGTTGTTGATAAAATACATTTTGCAAATTCAACTCCACTTAGTATTTTAAAGCAATAATGTGGAAAAAGGAGCCATGAACAGAAACAGATTTCAAGAGCAATTTCAAGAATGGGATTCAAAAATAGATAAAGATTGGAGAAGTAAAAAAGGTTTTAAAAATGTTGACAGGAAGAGATAAATTGTTTAGATGTTGAAAGATGGTTACACATGAATATCAAGTCATCTTAAAGAAAATTAGGATTAAAATATATGTCCATATTTGAAAATGAACCCAGGTCAGACCTGTGGTATGAGCAGTGTCCTGTGCTCACCCCAAGTATTAAATGCTTCATAAGGGCTTGATTTTTCGGCAACATTGCCATAATACTTATACTTCCATTATTAGGCTAAGAGCTGTTTATAAGCATGATTATTTTTTCAGCTGATTATTTAATCACACAATTTAGGAATCATAATACATTTTCTCCCAAGTTCCTGATGCTAGGACAGTGCCATTTTGCCATGTGGCAGTACAAGAGAACAGTCCAATGCTGGATTTCTAAGTCAATTTGCGATTAATGAAGGTAGGCTGAATTACATATCAGCAGGAAGAAGACATCTAATTAACAACATTTTAAACTACTTGGGACCCTTGGTTTGCTAAATGCAAGTAAGTTATTTTTCAGGAAGTTACCTACATGCAATACTGGAATTTAAAATGAGTAAGAAAATGTGGAAAAAGCATCCTAGTGGTGTGACTTCATTTCTTTACAAGGCATAAAACAATGCATCTCCTCTCAAGGCAGTTAATGAAGCTTAGCGTGTTCAGATAGAATTCAAAGTAGCAGAGAGGCAATTTAGCAGCACTGTCAGGATTTCCCTGCCGGAGTTGGCTATGGAGGGAATGACTGAAACTCTCCCTTACCCATAAAATAAATGAATTGCTTTTAAATCTGTTTATGCCTTTGAGTCACCAGCAACATCTTCATTGCATTTGTGCAATTTTGATCTCACTTCAAGATGTAAAATTAATCCCATTAAAGGAATTGTTAGAGTCTGAAACAAGGAGAAGATTCTTGGCCAAAACCACTTCTGTTTTATGGCCCTCTTCCATCTATCCTCTTCAAATAGCTCTCATTACCCTCTCCCTCCACTCAGAATACTATTGAAAACATGAAAATTAATTTTGAATTATACAGGCTTTGAGCTGCTCTTGTAATTTTTCAGTTCCTTCAAAATTTCCCATTTTATCTACATCACTGCAGCTAACTGCTGGTGTCAGCTGCAGCATGTGGGCATTGGTTATATATCTTTCAATTAATTTCCCCCACCCAGATGATCCCGTTAATGCAAGTTGCACCATGTTGTTTCTTTCTGCAATTTTATGGCCAAACTACACCCCAGTGAAATTATTCTGTCACCTTCATCATGACTCAATTTGCTACATACACTTTCCTTAGACTGGCAGGTGCTTGCTCCAGGCTGCATTTAAATCTGTAGAATGCCTTGTTTGCAAGTGATGCTTTACAACCAAACTAACATTTGTCAACAATGACAAGAAAAAAAAAAGGGGGATGGAGCTAATAGAATAGAAGAAGAAAAATGAACCTTGTCTTTATTTCATTGTCGGAAATAAAAAGATGATGACGACAATTTGATAACAAAGCTCTGTTACATCACCTTTCACAGAATCACAGAATGGCCTGGGTTGGATGGGACCTCAAGGATCATGAATCTTCAACCCCCCTGCCACAGGCAGGGCCACCAGCCTTCACGTTTAATACTAGACCAGGCTGTCCAGGGCCCCATTCAACCTGGCCTTGAACACCTCCAGAGACAGGGCATCCACAACTGCTCTTTACAGAGACATCCACAACCTGTCTTTACAGACACTTTAAAAAATGAATATACACTGGATCAAGAGATTTTCCCTTGCAAAAGATTGCAACAATTTTTGGTTTTCAGTCATCTATTATTTTGGATGTTCCTGTGGTGTTCTTCCATGGCATTATCACCTTTGCTAAGGAGACTGTCTGCTGAACACCAAACCTGCAAAGCACTTACCAGCTCTCGGGGACCATATGGCTCACAGAAAGTGATGGCACTGCCGTGCATAATCACACCACACTGCTCTCCAACCTCACAGTTGCTGCATTCAGACCTGCAGGAAGAACAGAACATGTTCAAAATGGAAACGAGAAACCACACACTGGAGATGGCATCAGGCATGAAGACTGTAAAATAAGACTGTTATATTTTGGCACTCAAATCACACTGTTTCACTAACACAAGGTCAAGCACCTCTAAGTCCGAGGTGCTAAATCTGCCTCTTGATAAAGGACCATGTGGATAGGTAGATAGGTACTTGCGCTTTACTGCAAAACATGGGTAGGATCACATCACAGAAACAAACCAGAGCAACTGAGTGATTTTATGATGCCACTTTAGATCACAGGGACAGTAAGTAATTCAGAGGTATCCTAGTTTGCAGAACTTGAAACATCACTTTCCTGCTTTCCTGCATCACTTCTGCATGGCTTTGGCTTTACCACCTTTCTCTCAGGGACAGAAATCCCATTCCTGGAAATGAACAGAATAAAACACTCTGGTCTGGAGAGAAAACCAGCCTTAGTATGCCTTCAGTCCTCTATTGCCCTCATACAGCATGGATGGAGACCAAGGCCTAGCACAAAGCTTGGCCTTCAGGCAGCTCACTGAGTTCCTCTTGACAAGGCTGTCATACTCCTCCAAACAGGAACAGGAATGGACACTGCAGATTTTGAAACCGTGAACTCTCCAGGTGCAGGGTTATCTATTCTAAAGGGCAGAATGAAGGTGAGAACCAAGCAGAGAGGTGGCACTGTCACAGGAGAGCTTGGAGTGTTCAATGTCTGCCATCCATGTTGTTGCAAATCAAATGCAGAGACAACATTTGCTCTGGGGACAAATACATTGTAAGCAATGGTGAATTCACTCCAAACCTTCTCATTTCTTTCCAATTTCTGTCTGTACTTTGATAACTGGTATTTTTAGAGTCTAAAGTGAAATGGACTTCAGTAAGGGATGCTTAGACCTTTTCTTCTTTGGCTACTCTCACACAAAATGCCTCTGGCTTGGCCATCTTTTCTGATGCAGTATGCCACAAAAATACACATTCCCATAGTTCAGTAATTTGTGAAGGCTTGATCTCATTCTCCAGCCAATTTCTGGATGACAGAAATCAGATGAAGAGATTTCAACAAGATAGGGGCTTGCTGATAAATATGATCATAGCGATGATCACAGTTAATTCCTATGCAAATTTCCTTGATCTTTTTCACTTCTTTTCCTAAGTTATGGCGCTTGTTTGTCTTTTCATTGGTAAGTGTCGTGCCAAACCTCTGTCAAGTCCTTCTGGAAGCATCTTGAAGCTGGATATTTCTATTCCTGAGTGTCTAAAAACCGTAAGCACAGTTAGGACAATTTAAATCTCTGACTGCATTGCTGGGAATGGTCCAGCAGCATCGTCAAAGGGTCAAATCTACCCAGAGAGCTGGGGCTGAGGAATAGATGTTAGACTTTCGGATGCACAGATGTAGTGAATAATTGATTGCACTTGTTATTTTGGGTTTATTCACTTGATCCAGGGTCAACTCAATGCAGGGTTGGCTCTAATGTGCCCAAGTCTATTACAGAAATCAAAGATGAAGACCTCTTCCCACTTCATAAGTCACTCTCTTATTCTAAGATTTTATTAAAGTAAATTTCATTTCCAGTTCCCAGAATAAAGTCAGATTTAAAACATCCTTGATTTTTAACTTGTATGGAAATTTAACTAACGTCATTCAGCAAATCACATTGATAGCATTTAGTATTTTGGATTTAAGTAGCAAAACTGAATCCTCTAATAAAGTAATGTAGTTTCTATTGATTTGAATGAATTAATATTTACTTACATAAGCCACAGCTGGCCCATAATTTTATTTTTCAGTATAGCTCAAGAAGAGAGCGTGTGAGTGAACTGAAGCATGCCTTAGGAGAAGGCAAAGAAACAGGGTTTAGATTGTGTATGTTTTCTCATTATCTAAATTTCACTTGATCTCTAAACCCTGGTAACTGAAGAACATGGGAACAGGAATAAGAATAGCTGGAATTCTGTAGTATTCTGGCTGCTTATAATCATTATTTTATTATATATATTATGTGCCCCTATGCTCTTGGGTTTGATAGCAGAGTAACTGCCTGAAATCTCCATATATGCAGAGACACATACATGGCAGGAAAACCTTACCTACAAATACTACATAGGGAATATTTACGCCCTAATAAAAAGACATACTACTTAAGCCAAGTGATAATGCAATTGTTTCCTTATCATATATAAAAAATATTAAGTGATTTAGCTGTTAATTTATTCTACTGCTGTAATGTGGTCTAGAAATGTAACACAGCTCTTTCATCACCACTCATCTTCTCTAGGATGACTCCTCGCATTAGAAATTGTATGTAGGTAATCCTTCTTCAAACCTTTGTGCTCTCTTTGAAATGTATCACTTCTGACAACAAATTGCCCAGCAGCTTGACAGGAATGTATGAAGAGTAAGGTAATTGATCTGGTGTTCCTCAGATCATCATCATCATCACATTATGTGTTTAGAAATGACCCAATTTACTCCTCTCTGGTGCAGACAGTAAGGTTAATTTCTTTTCCATTCATATGACCAGGAGACAGTATTAATCGCTCTGTCTAGGTGCAGCTTTTTGCTTTCTCACCCGCCTGGTATAAAGTCTTAGCACATTAAAATCACTTCAGCTTTCTCTTCACAGCTGGTTCTCACTGGCACTGTTGATGTTTGTTATATTCATCTAGATGTCTTCTCTGCAGACTGCCATCACTCTCACCCCCAGCCTAGAGTCCCATCTCTCTCAGCTATTGTTCTTCACTTTGCTGAAGGGGAAACATCTGCTGCTTCCTCATCACTATTTGTCATCTTGTTTCCCTCTACAATATCTGAGTTTGTAGACAGTATACTGACTGATGTCTTTTGTGATGTTTGGACTATAAAGAAGGTAAACATCTCAAACAGCCACGAGATTTTAAAACATAAATCTTTCTGAAGTTTAATCCCACAGTTTTAGTGCAATTTGGAAATCACTTTAGGACCTTTCTCCCCTGTCACAAAGCTCTGCAATTTCTATGCCACTGGATATATCACAGTACCTCTTCATTTCTCATATGCTATGAAGAAGCAATGGAGTCTGCTTCTTGCTGATTGATTTTACTTGCTCAGTTTTTCTTCAGATCGTCTTTGAGGAGTTTATCTTTTGTAAGTGATTGCTGTTTGGAGTGTCGATGGGCTTTGAGATGAAACATGGTACTAAATTGAGAGAGTTTAGCCAGCAACAGCTTTCATGTAGTTTTTCTTTTTCAGACGTACTGAATTCCTTGTTATCTACATCCCTGTTGTTAAAGCATAGAATTGCCAGAACCACTATTAATTTATGCATCTGCTTTCCCCCTCTCTTTGTCTCAAGATTAATTCATTCAGTGTAAAGATATCTTCTTCTAGATTTGTTCTTGTTTGAACTGTTTTAGTTGTTACATAGCATCATTTTTTACTCTTCTCTGTTATGAGGTTATATAGAGGCAAGATGATCATAGAAGCATATATCCAATGAACTAGATTATTTTTCACATATCACCTATATTGGTCCTTCATTCTTTTCTCATCCAAATATCATTTGGCCTTTTATATTCCAAGACACAGACCACATGTTTAGAAAATGCCCAAAATCTTCTTTCTCTGCCGCTACTACAAAGTATTTCTCTAATATATCAACTAGGACATCATAAAAGCAAATTACATTTCCAGAAACATGCAGTTCTGCCTTCAGAAAAGTTTTACGAAGCCTTATCTCCCCTAAAGACCAGAGAGCAGGTTTCCCTGTGCAAGGGCTTCCTGTATTTAAATTTACATGATGCAACTTTCCTTTATCTACTGAGGAAATCTATTACTTCCATGGTTTCTGGGCTTTCTGAACTAACACACTCCTGCCAGCTTACAGCAGATAGACCATGAAGCAGTTGTGCTATTAGACTTTTCATTGAAAAATGCAATATAAGTTACGGTTTTCTGCAAGCCAGCTGTGAACTGCTTAGCATGTGGTGTGCTGACAACAGAGTAGGAGTCATTTAACTAGCTTATACACAGAATACGTTAGACATGAAATGCATTGGGTATTCATGAATCCAAGAGTCATATTATTTCAGAACGAAGTGAGATCTTTGTAAAGTACATGGCAAATGTGATTAGAAGAGTGAGGAAATCTTTGCTTAAATAAACAAGTTTTCATGCTTCTAAAGTTTGGCAACTTTAGAAATAGTCACATTCTGACAGTACTGCTTGCTGGAAGACAGAAGTAGGAAACTCAGTAGGACACACCCCATATGGAAATCTCTGTGGTGGCTGAGTCCCAAGTAAATGAAAGAAAAGATGCTTCAGTTCCTGCATTTCCAATACAGAAGCCCTCCCTGTTTCCTCCTTCACTTGATGTTTCCTTGCCTGCTGCCTCTTCCTTTCCTCTTTCTTTCCCACTTCAATTTTTCCTGTTTTCTCTGTTACCAAACTGATTTTTATCAGGAACCCATTTCCAGATGTTGATTTTTCTGATTATAAAGAGCCCTATCCCATCCCTTCTTCTCTTTTCACCTCACACCTCCAGAAACACCCAAGGTTTTCCCTCTCATTTCCTGAGCCTCTGAAGGAACAAATGGCTGTTCGGTAGAATGTGTCTCATAATGCGTTTCAAAGCTCAGAAATCTATATTAAAACAAGTAGACACTCTCAAAATCATACAGTGCCACTGTGCAAAATAGCTATTTGATGTAGGGTGGCACTCTAGCTCTGCTGGGACTCAGAATTAGGCACACACATAAGCTACAAAAAGCTCTGCTCGTGCACTTGAACTGTATACATCTTGCTGGAGTTGTGTGTGCAGAGAGTGGTAGAGGAGCTGTGACAATGCTAATCACACCAAGCCAGTGTTGCATAGGATCTGGGAAGAAAAGGCCAGAGGAAAATATTAACGTCTCTCTTTTCATCTTTACACAAATAATGGCTTCAGAAATTATTAGAGGGGCTTCGTCTAACTGGCCCCTGGTGACAAGGCGCTGCCGGAGGGTTGGTGCAGCAGGCAGCTGCTCTTGCGCTCAGAGCACAGAGGAGCTGAGCCAGAGCGGGGCTGGAAATCCTGCTCCAGCACTCACTGCAATTGTTTGTGATAAAGATGGAAATTTAGCAGCTGCCAAGGGAAAAATGCAATTTTAGGGGGGATGGTGTAAACTGCTAATAATCCCTGATTTAATTCCCACAAGACAACCAAATGAGAGTGAGCTTCCTGCCACTAAGCAGCTCGTCACTGGAGGGAGAGCTACTGTAGAAATTCTTTATGCAGAAAAGCTCGTGACACCTCATTATAGTTTTATTTGTGCTCTACTTCCATTGAGCCTTGCCGAAGACATTGCCTTTCTGGTGTCATTACAAGAATATCAAGGCACCCATTGCAGGACTGCAGTGAGTTTTAGGACTCTCTCCAAGCACACTCCTCTATGCATTGACCCACCAGCCAAGGTGGGTCAAGGTTATTCCATAGAGACCACATCCAAATCTCAGAGACAAAAAGAGCAGGACACAAGGGCCTCTTTTAGACTGAAATTTCTCTGTTGAGACTTCTGAAAAGCAAGGATGAATTTGAAGATAAGAGAGCAATGAATAAATAAATTATGGAGGCTCCCAACAGACAGGCTCTCTGTGAGTTATGAGACATCTGCAGGGAAATAATGCCTCCTCTCATTTCCTTCCACTCAAGTCCATTTAACACGCTGCTGCTAAAGCTATCTACCTTGGCAGCTATTCTGTTACCCATTAAGAGTCCTTGATCTATTCATTCCCATAAAAAAAAAGAGTTGGTTATTTTTTTTTTTTATATTACAGCATTCCAGGTCCTTAATGTGTCCGTCCAGAAAAACATTTAAAGAGAAAATACAAAAGGAACAAAAGGAGGGAAAATAGTAGGCACATACTAAAACCTGTTACAATAAATATATGCAAAAGAAAAATATCTGTAGCATTTCATAAACCATAATTTTTTTACATGAGATGGTGAAATGCAAAAGACCTGCACGTATAGGAAACTGTGAGAGACCTTAATAAAAAGGAAAACTAAATTAGATTTAAAAGAACAAATGTATTCCTAAATAACAAATGCAGTAACTGCTAAAAGCACATTTTGCCTGAAAGAGATAAAGTAACTCACTAAGATATCCCTGTCTCGTATGAATGAAATTAATTAAATTAGTTACATTTATGAAATGAATTGAACTGAAATGAACTGAAATAAATTTCAACTCGAGTTGATTTTCTACTTTCAATGTTTTGGAAATATTTTATCTCAGTTTAAAATGAGTTTGACTATAGTTAGCTTCACCAGAAATACGTATTACATCAACAGGAAATGAAAAAATAATCAAAACAAAGACATTTAAGCATTCAAATTCATCCTCTTTTCCATTAAACGCTTTGATTTGAAGAAATCAACATTTTCACACAAAATCATTCATGGAGTTTTGCTCTACTCCTTGTATTTTTGGATTAATTCAAAATTTGAACTGAATAAGAATTTCCTGCTCGCTTCAATGGACTTAAGAATTTCTCACTCAACCATTAATCAAGAAATTAACAAGCTAGTATATTTAGATCTTTAAGGAGCAAAGACATACATAAGGTTATAAAAATGTGAGCTGAGGTATCTGGGAATTAAAATAATACTCTGTAATAACCGGAATGTCTTAATTTACTAAGATGTGTGTAAAAAGTCTGAAACTCACCACATGCTAGGATTCAACTCTTGCTGATGGTACGAGTCAAAGTCATCTCGTAGGATAATGCTGTCACTGTGCATTTCAGCTAGAACAAAAGAAAGTGTCATATGCAAAAATCCAGTGTAATCACCTCTTGTTTTCCAGTTCTGACAAATACATGCTTAATGTTTTAACATCTGTTATTTCTTCTGAAAGTTCAGAAAAAAAATACAACTTTCAAATCCAGAATTTGGAAGCACTGGCACAAGGGGAGATGAGAGGTCCTCATGAGAGTACTCTGTTTCTAAAAGTCAGGAGGTCCACTTGGGTAACTCATAAGCAAAAAGCCATGAGTTCATTGGGATTTTTCTGCTGCAGTCAGTGGAGGTGGAAGTAAAGGCAGATTCATTCAAGATGCCTAAGCTGTGAGTGAGATTACACAAGTGTTTCCAACCATTAACCTGCAAGCTTCGGAATTCAGCTTTTGCCCTAAGTTTACTGTTTCATTTATATGTAATGGCCAAAACATCCAAACCCTGAAACTTGTTCCAGTACTTGTATTAAACAGACACTTTTTCTACAAATGCTTGCATGAAATGAATTGACTATCACCTTCTATTCAGACTGAACAAAGGTGCTGGAATCTCATCTGCAATGACCAACTTGCAGTGACCAATGACCAAAGCTCAGCTGTTGCTGAGTACAAGTTAGTGCTCTGTGGCACTGCCCTGTTGCTGGGTGCACCTTGGAGGTGCACAGGGACAAAACCTTCCCAGTAACCCAGTGCTGGTGTGACAGCGTTCTCCCACAGTGGAGGTTATTTGTCCTTATTCAAATGGATGCTCTAGCACAGAGCAAAAAATCTCTGCGGCGTGATGTACTCACACTGCAAAGGCTCAAAGGCAATAAATAAACAACAATAAAAATCGCAGTGAAAAAACAACTAATCAGAGTTAGACATAATTCAATTCATTTTATATGAGTTTCATTTTTATTTGAATTCCCCAGAGCTAGTTTCATGTGACCTTACGGATTGTTTATTGTAACAAAGTTAGTGTTTCTGAGTTTTGGTAGTAAGAATGACAAATCACCTACCTAGGTGAGGATGTAATGGAGCTTCTGTTGGAGCTGTGGAGAACAAAGACACACAGTGCATGAATATCTGCTGTGATCAGTGCTTAACTGCAGCATTAAAGATCAGTTTGGCATAAAACAAATTCTAGCAGCGTGTTCTACTAAGTCAACTCTTCAGACACTTTAATTATGAAAAATATGACACATTGAGAGTTATACAAATACAACAGGAGCTAAAAATAAATAAATATTCTCTGGTTAAAATAAGCACCAATAATAAATGAAATATATAAACTTGTGCAGCAAGGGAAGAAAGATTACTTGTAGTCAAGGATTATGAAATATTAGAAACAACTCAGAGTAAGATTCAGTAAGTTAATAATTTACTAGGGGAGTGGAAATTAAGTTGAATAAAAGAAATAAAGTCTAGGAGAGGCAAAAAAAATCCATACTTTGACCATTTATTCTGCTCAATACTACATTTTACTAGGCACATTGCTGGAAGGAAAAACCCTACTTTACCTAGTGCAACAAAAAAGGGAGTATCTCAGCATATCACTGAATCAAACACTTATTTTTGAGCACTTTTTTGTGTGCACTGCTGAACTAATTCCTTAGTAGATCCTTTCACAAAATAGCAGAATAAATTAATGACTCACTATACGTGGGTATGTGCATTTGAAAGGACTAAACTTGATTGAGAAGCCATTTCCTAACACTTTGAAACAGGAATCTTGGTGTAAAGTTACACAAATGAAAACAGAACATAAATATATATATAAACAAAGAATTCAGGACAGGTAGAACAGAATGGTAGATACTGCATAGTAGCTACTACATCGATGACTTCATCCAGTCTTAAATCCCAAATATGCTACATGTCATTCAAAGAGTGCATATCCGTGAGCTCATGGGAAGCAGCTATCTTGTTTGCCTCTCAGTACCTCATAAAAGTGGCTATATTTCTAGCTGTGTGTTGTACTTCATTAAACAGAACACAAGTAAAAGAAAAAAGATGATTCTGAGTTTCTTTTTGAGCATTGACCTAAATCATATTGTAGTCCTGATTTCTTTATTACACGGCAAAAAAATTACTGAAATACTGCAATTTTTGTCACAGCAACTGATCAATTTTTAAATTTTCTAAATTGAAAAAAATTGAAAAAAATTAGAAATGAATGCAGCAAGCTGTGTAGGGCCCTCACACATCGTCATCCAAGAAAAAACTCAGAAATTTCATTTTTTATCTTCCTATTTTCTCCTTAACCATTTGATTTGCTTAGAGGCACGACATTTTGTAATGAAATTGCAATATTCCATGGGAATGATGGTGATTAAGAGGATGGAGCAAGAAACAAGTGAGGTATCTGCAGATCAGAAAAGGATGGCAAGCAGTCTGGGTTTAGCTCAGGCAGGCGGCTTTGCCTCAGCTGACTTACAACAGGAGACTGCCATCTTTTACACCAGCAAGTAACCAGACAGTGCAACATGGCCACTGAAAGCTTCACTGCAGCAGAGAGCAAAGACATTCTTAAGGGACTTATGTTGTAAAGAAATTGCAAATAGGAAAGAAATATGAAATGTTTTTTTTCTTTTGCATCTAACAGGACACAAGGACATGGCCTCAAGTTGCACCAGAGGAAGTTTAGATGGTGGGAAGAATTTCTACACGGAAAGAGCAGTTCAGCATTAGAAAAGGCTGCCCAGGGAGGTGATGAAGTCACTACCTCTGGAGGAATTGAAGAGATGTGTGGATGTGGTGCTTAGGGATGTGTTTTAGTAGTGGACTTGTAGTGTCAGGTGATGGCTGGATTTGATGAGCTTAAGGATCTTAAAGGCCTCAAAGATTCTGTGATTTTATGATTCTAACACACTGTATTTTTACACAAGAAAATGATTCACGTAAAGGTGTGAGAAGCAGCCAACTTGTCTTCCTGAGCAGAAATGCTGATTTTGAATAGCAGTGGCCCAGACTTCTCATCACGACTTTATACAAGCTGGAGCAATTGGACACCAACTGCAAGCTAGATCTTAGCATTGCCTCCATGGTAATGCTGGTGGATACTGCCCAGGAAAAGGCAGCATTGTTCTTCTCCACGGAGGCATGTATATACTTCTTAGAAGACTTAGAAACTCTTTGCATAGAAAAAATGGATTAACTTGGATTAGCGGAATTGTTTCCTAGGTAGAACAATGCAGCTGCTCTGTTTGTTGTTTTTTTTTTCTTTTGCCTGCAGAAAAGGAAATACACTGCGGTGTGAGATTTGAAATAGTCTTGATGTTGCTAGTGGTTAAGCCTAAAATAAGACCTCTGTCTCTGATGCTCTGTATTAACCCTTTTCATTAGTTCTGGGTCATCACAAGGGGGGATCTGTAAGGACAGGCGTGGCTGAGAGCCGCTGCTGGTGCTCTTCTACGAGAAGAATGGTCACGTCAGGCCAGGTCACGGACAGACTTGTTAGCTGGCTGAGCAAATTTCATTAGCCTGCGAGAGAAACTCAATTGAAAGAGACGTTCCTCTCCAACAAAAGCAATTCAGACCTCAAAATTAAATGAAAGACTAAATTCTCATTCATCTCAGGTTGCTTGGTATTGCTCTTTGGAAGCTTTGTGCAGAAGGCAATCGAGCCTCGGGTGCACGCTATCACTAATGGTACTTTCTGAATTTACACAAAATTCAGCCAAAATGTACAAGCACAGGACAAACTTGCATTTTTTATATTTACAAATTTCTTTGCTTTCAGCATTATTTTTAAAATCATAACTAGCCATTTATACAGCCTTTGATTTTTCCTAAAAGGCCTTTTCAATTATGTGCTTTGTATACAGCAAAACAAAACTGCTTACCAATAGACTGAAACGAAGGGAATTGTGAACATATGTAATATTACTACTAACCACTCATTTAAAAAACTGCATGTGCAGTTAAGCAAACACTTGGTGTTGGACAAAAGGCTGTTCTTACAAATAAAGATTTTATGAGGAGGAGGTTGATTTTTTTCCCCAAGTCTCCATAGGATCTCAGAAGCCCAAGCATTTTTGCCTCAGGTATTCCTCCATCTAATTTGTAATTCAATTTCTAGAGCTGAATACAACAAAAGACTGTGAAGTTACCACTTAATGAGTGATGATCCTAGACTTTAATCTCCCTAAGAATAGTTCCTGTATTACATTTTACATTTCATTGCAAAACACCACTGTGTTAGTCCTCAAGTGTTGTAGTTAAGGTCCTCAAAATATTATAAATTTAAAACATCACAGAAAATCAGAAGTATTTTCTTCTGTCTTTTTTCATCCACTCACAGATCTACTTATTTTAAAACAGTGCAGATTGTACAGTGGGGCATACAATATAACTGAAGTAAAACAGAATTTCCTTGCATAAAATGAGAAAGCTAAAAAACTATTACACAGTGCAGAGTAACCAAGCACTGCAAAGATCAAAATTAAAAGAAAAAACTACAGTTCTTCAGACTGAGAGAGGAAAAAATGCTATCGTAGTATACATTTTAAACCATGATTCACTTAGATAGTGGCACATGATTGAGTGGTCTGAAATTTAGAAACAGTACTTGTGTGGCTTAACAATGTATGTTAGCTTGAATGAGAATTTGTTCCCTTTAAGAAATTTTAAAGTAAAAGAATTTATTATTAGATTTTAAACCAGTACCCAAGGTATGTACAGAGCTTTACAAGAGGTGAATTGTACTGGGTAAAGAAAGGAAACTGAGCTCGATAGAGCTCACAGTCTAAGAGGCATGAGCAAATACAATACGAGAAAATGTAAGGAAATGTAGGATGCTTGCCTTGTAAGGCGAGGCAATCTTTTTGGTAAGGAAAGCATAGAAAAAAAAGTATACAATACAGTATACAATACAAAGTGATTCAGAGAGAGAAAGGCCACAGTCAAACTGGAAGCGTGAGAAACTCAAAGTATTGGGGAATTCAAAAGTCAATAGGGTCATAGTGGGGCTCTGTGTCCATAAAATGAGGGAGAATGAAGGCATCTTTTGGAGTAAAAGGTTAACATTTTCTGTGGATGAAGTAAGGCTAATGAAAGGTTAACAACAATTAAAACAATACAAAAGTATGTCCTAGTATGGATGAACTAGAGGGGAGGAAAATAAGAAAGAAGTTGCAAGGAAATGTCAGCTCACTCTAGAGGGGCTGGTATATATGGAGGGAAACAAGATTTGTTGCTGAGCCTGATGCTAATGGAAAAATCAGAACGAAAATAATGAAATATGATAATGGCTAATGATTAAGCAAAATGAATATTCAACCTGAAAAGAAGAGCTAACATATTAGAAATTAAACATATGTTCCAGTTACATCAGTTTGTACCATTGATGCACATATTCCATAGACCTGTGTGGTCAACCAAGTGTACAGGGATAGGTAGGAAATGTAGCTTAAGAAGATATTCCAAAAACATTCCTAAAACTCCTTTGAATTAAATACTTTTTTTTTTTTTTAATTTTGGACTTTATTATTTTCAATATAATTTCAGAAACACAGATGTCCCAGAAAAGCATCAAACACCAAGTTCAACAAGCAGCAGCCATTAGATGTCATTCAACAATTCATCATAAATGAAAGGTGCAGAAAGGTGTATTATATTTTGCAGATTATGGAAAAATCGAATCTCCTCATTAGTAGCCAGATGAAGATGAAAAAAAAAAAAACCAAACCCAAATATTTTTGTTTAGAATCTTGCCAATACTTTCTCTCCACTGGTAAGCAAAGTTGCTGTTGGAAGTGAGGCTGAGCATTCCTCTAGAGAGAGTCAGCGTGTTGCCCGAGGGCTGAATCATTCTTGCTGACACATAAGCCAAGGAGCAATATGTCAGCCTTGAACTTCATTCTTCTGTAAAGTACTACTCTGGTCAGGCCAGAGACCCTGCAATCTGTTTCATATTTGTTTTTCAAAGTGTTCTTCAATCCATATTTACAAGGTACAAAACATGCCTGAAAGATCTGCAAACATTCAGGCAGAAGCTATCAAATCAAAGGGAACCTGGGCCAGTTCTCATCATTTACTTTCACATGGATTCATCTCTCAGAGCAGGCAGTGGTTTCTTACAAAAGGAATATCACTTCTACCATTAGTGGTGTTGAATACGAGACTGTATACAATTCTGGGAATTTTGCTGAAAGAAGTGTTTCTGCACTAGAAGGGAGTAATAATACCCTTCTTCATTTCCATAAGTTTTATGGTTCTGATTCTCCTCCACTCAGGCAGAACTAAATGACAAGCTGACATTCTATGATATGATTCTATATCATGCTCACAAATCTCCCAGCATGGTCTTTATGCTAAAGAACTGTACTACTAGCCCAAAGGTACATAGGGACCTGGGACAACAGTCCCTTAGCCCTTTCACACCAGTCGGGGTGCCAACTGCCTCCATCCCTGCACCATGGGCTCTTTCTCCAACACCACTGCTGTTCTCATACAGAGCTGATGGTCTCCCAAGTTCCACAGCGCAGTGCAGCCAGGTCTCATCTTTAGCCAGCTCCATTTTAATTACACTAGTGTTTTTTTAGTGTAAGATTTTTATTCCACCCAAGACAAGAATAAATATGAATAAATCTGTACTAGTTTACCTTACCAATCTGTAAGGTTACCTTGTTTTTTGCTCATTTTGCTATTAGATAACAAGTTAAATATATTGTTAAAGATACTATTAACGGTATCAAAATGATGATAACTATCATCAGTCATTAACACTCTTACTTTTCCTTGCCAGAATTTATAACACATCTACATTTTCTGTTTTGGCTTGTAAATTTTTTTGTTTTCTTGTCTGTTTTTATGTTTCCTTTTCTCTTTAATATCTTCTTCAAGATTTATATAAACTTTAAAGCACACATCAGTTCTCAAAGATCTCTCTAGCTTCTTCAAATATTTATTGTACGCTGAACACACAGCTTTTCAAGTGATTGTGTCTTTCCCTGTGGCATCTTTCCTTACTCCATTTACATTATACATAGGGCTGTTGGTTTGGCATTGCCATTCCTTAACACTACCCTTTATCATCCTTTAATTCACTTCCAAATAAGAAATACACTTCCTTTTCACTGCACAAATCCCATTAACTCTATTAGGATTTACTAATGCACATCTAAGGGTAGACAGCCACAGCAATGATGATTTCTGAGATTCTGTGCTTGTTTCATGTCTTCATGTATATCCTTTATACTAGTTATTACGAAGGCTGATATCACCTCTGGTGAATAATTATTATAAAAATGTTGTGTAATAAATCTATAAAGTTTCCCTTTGGTTTTATGTGGCACATTTTTCACTTCAGCCTTTCAGTTAAGTAATGCTTAGAGCCAGAAACAGACCTTAAAACCCCACTTCCGTCAATCTTTCTTGCTGTTTTGCATCTTTATCTTCACTTCTAAATAAACACACTAATTCTTTCTGAAATAATCCTTTATATTATCAGTGTTGCTGAGATTGTGATTGTCTGCATGGAGTTAAAGTGAGGTTTGCTTCAAAGAAAGCATATTTTCTTTAAAATGGAAAATCAATGTTAATAGTGTAAGAGTTGTAATAGTTCTCACTGGTAAGGAAGACCAATGCAATGCACACTGTCTGCTTAGGAAATAAAAAAGGGCAGAGGGAAGCCTGGTGCTGGACAGGACTGGAAGGACAACAGGCAACAGAGCTTTTGACCAGATGAGTCAGGAAAACTGGCAGCTGGACAGAAATCTGTCCAAAGCTCTGAGAAGCTGGCATGCTGGAATTTCAAAGGAATTAACTTATTCATGGCTGCCATAGACTGTGGGCTGCTCATAAAACTGCACCTCGGGATGACCCTTGATTAAGACAAACCTGATGGTGGTGGAGTTACCACCATATTTTCAAACATTCTGGAGAATACAAATCCACAGTTATTTAGTACTCTTTGAACAAAGTAAAGAAAATTGGTGGGAACGTTACGGAAAAAAAAAACAGAGAAGTTGTTGAGGATTTGAGAGATGACAACAAGATGGGGAAGCTGGAGGCCTCTTGAGGGATATGGTGCTGGACATGATTCTCTGTGTTTGTGTAGTGGAGAAGGCAGAGGCATAGCCACAGTGAAGCCCAGGTTTGGCACAGCTCATTGTCTTCCGTTCCCTGCACACAGCCAATAAACAAATCCCATTTTCTCTTTATGCTGTGGAGTCCCTGAGTGCTCTGAGACTGCATGTAGTATCACCAAGAGTTATTGTTCTAATCCACACAAGTATTGTCAAATTGTTGATTTAAGGTTGAGTTATGCTCTGAAATTGGGGAAGTGTAAAACAGCAGAGGGAAAGAATTACAGTGTACATTGCCAGCTCTGCTAGCAAAGACTTCTTGTATAGCATCTCAGAAACAAGGACTGTCAAAACCTGTACTGATTGATTTCTACTTGCTACTCTCTGCTTATCAAGGTATTTTCTTCTGTCAGGGGGAATCCTGTTGCTTTGCCCATATTCTCCTTGACCACACTGCCAGCTCTGATACTGGTGGTTATATGTTTCCTCTTGTCTTGCTTGCCTATAGCTTTCATTGTGCTGATAAATGCCAGTGCTCTGGCTCCCTCTCACTCTTCCCTCAATATGTCTCATACTTACGTGTCCTTTCCTTTCCTGTTCTGACCACTGCAGGCTCTGCCTTTGGCACTGGACTTGTTATGCAGCAACAATAGAGAAATTCACCTCCGTATGAGACTTTTTTCAATTTTATGCTAATAACTTTCATGTTTCACTCTCATGTCTATACAGCAAGTAGCCCATGTGGCATATCCTCATCATTCTCCTAACACATCCCAAATGGCATTCCTGACAGTACTCCTTTTCTCAAATCTCCTTATACCAGCCACAAAACGTGATACCTGTACAATTTATCTCCTGTTCTGAATACCAAAGACTTTTTTGTAATTTCACCATAGATTTTTCCTTCCACACAGTAAAACACTGATACCTGCTGTGTCCAATCACCTTCCATCCAGATCATTATCACACTCCCTTCTGATTGCCAACACCTGTGTCACACTGCTCTAATTTATTCAAAATATATTTAATTCTAACTTTTGAGCTTGTTAGCTGGTATCTTCAGTCACCTCTCTGAATTCCCCTGTTTCCCATTGAAATATTAAAATACTGAAAACTCACACGCTGGAACTGAAAACTGAAATGTTTTGCCCTCACTGTCACAGTGGTACGATTCATACTTCATTCACACCTCAATAAATCCTTCTCAATAACGTCCAACAGTTTCCTGCTACAAAACTATGGCACAGATATTCCTAAGCTCATATGAAAAAGAAATACTAAGCAGGCCCAAAAATATGTATTTTAATTTTACTTGCTTGTTTAAATGACAACAAATTTGTAATATTGAAATGTTTATTTTAGACTGATTTGGCCCATGTCTCTCTTCATGTGGAAATATCCCTGAAATTCTGCAGAGCAAACTGTATCATAGAAATCATGCAGCACAGATATTCCTTTCTCTCCTATCCATGGAGATTATGGAAGTAGTCACCAGAAATGATGGATACCTTCCATACTTCCCACTGCTTTAATGAAGCACATTCAAAGCCATGCATCGCTGGTAGGCAACAACTCTCAACAGGACACTTATTTTGAGGTTATTCATCAAAAGCCTATATATGATAAGCTGCGCAATTAGATTTTCAGATTTTCAGCGTAAGTCAAACATTTTGTTTCGCTTTAAAAATGATCAAAAGTTGTTGGTGAAGGGCAAAAATATGATGGCCTCCTTTCACAAAAAGGGAAGGAAGGTTCTTCGCAAAGCTGCTCGTGAGCAGAGTGGTAAATGAAGCTTTTGCTGTAGGCAGGCTGCATTCTTTTCTTGTTGCTAATACAGCTATCGTTAATACTCAGCTTATGGTGCTGAGAGTAAACCAAAGACAGTTGTTATAAGCTGAATTTAATGGTATAAAGCAATAAGATGTGCTTCATATTCTTCAATGTTCAGACAGGACAGAATTCTGGATTTCCCAGATCAATAATCAGAGATGTGTAACCACAGAGAGAGTTGGTTTTGAGAATACAGGGAAGGTCCTGACTATAATTTTCTCAAATTCCTTTTGTGATGAGTAACACTGGCAAGCAAATACAATGGAAAACCACATTTACCAGATATTTTTAAAATAATGGCTGCTCTTACCTCCCTGCTCACACAGTTGTTGTGCTAAGGCATCCTTGAATATAACTTGGCCCCTATGAGTAGCTGTAGCCCTGTGGACATAAAAAAAAAAAGACAACAATAAATAATGTAGCATACACATCTATATATGCATATGCATGAGTAATTAAATCAGAAGTCCGATTCTACTTTCTGCCTGTGCTCTTCTTTCTTCACTCTTTGTTTTTAAACTTGTAGAACAATTCATGGGATTTTTTCTGTATATAGCAAAAGAAAAGTTCACACAGGCATTCAGTGAGAGACATGAGTAAGAACAGGCACATCACAGAACTTGGCTTATCGCTTTGCCTGAGAAAGCATCTCTGCCTCAGAGCAGAAAAGAAGAAATGTTTGCAGAGTTACAGTCCTGGAAAATTAATATTCACATGATCCAGTGAGCTATAGCAATACTGTTACATGCTGGGTATAAAGGTAGAGATTGAATGGTTCCCAGAAATCCTTTCTGAAAACAAGGAAAACTTGTCCAAATAAGGAGAACCTGCACTGCCCATCCTCTGACTGTTCAGTTTCTGACCAACACCCCACCTTCTTGGTCTCTGCCTGTCCTTCTCTTTCTATCTCCATCTCTGAGGAAGTGATACACCTGCAGCTGCACAGAGTTTCTGTACTAGAGGTACTATCAGTTTTGTCTAAAGAATAAATATTTCCAATTAACAATTCACAGCTAACAGGCCAGTTAATGTACCTTGAAGAAAGATGCGTAATTTTGTTTTCTTCTAATCGGCCAGAGATCCAATGCAATTTGATATGCTCTTCTCTTACAGTGCTACGCTAACAGCACTAGTTATTCTTTATTTCCAATTGCTTAATTCATCTCTCATTCCTAACTGTGATGTTACAACTTAATTTCATCTTGCTGATTTCAAAACATTTCAGTATTTATCAATTGACTCTGATTTCCAACTTCTTGCAGCCAAAGTTCTTACATACACACTCTTCCTACACGTTCTTCACCCTTTCCATCTCAGTAATGGAAATAATTAACAGATTGTCCCTTGAAACAGTCTCAGTCCAACAGTAAGATACTGAAAGCAACCTTATGAGAATGATTTTTCAGGCAACTGTGTGCCACTTCTAATGGATCACACCTGGCCTGCTTATGAAACTGTCAGGAAAGAGCATAACATCTTGGTCTGTAGAGGAAACTCAACATATGTAGTTTTTCCCTCAGCTATTGTGCCAGCTACACTGACAGCGTAGAGCAATAAAATACATCTAATATTACGTTTCTCAGATACAGTGGATCCTCAAGGTAAAACTCATCTGCAAGCTACCAAACAGGAGTAAATGAAAACTCCATTGGGATCTAATTTGTATCTTGCTTAATTAGGAAAATTCTATTTTCCTGTACTCTTATGTCCAGAAAAGTAATATTATGGCCACTGATGCTTTTAGGGCACTCAGGCTACTCCCTTCTCTGTGCATGTTGTTTTTTCTGCAGCTTGGACTTTTCAGAGGCATAGGAGAATCTGGAGAGGAGCCTCACCAGGTAATGATATTATTTTGGGCACAGAGCTGGGATCATGTTTATAATATAAAGTTTTGATCCCTACCACGCTCATTATGGAACTATTTTAGGATTTCAAACACAGAGTCAGCAGCCAGTATGGTCTAAATTTTGATGTGTCCATTATCCCCTGTTTGATAGCTGACAGGAGCCAATTATTGCTGCTTCATAGCAGGAGGACCTGTGCCCAAGGTCAGCAATACTTTTCAGGACAGGCACCAGTTCCTGCAGCACATACTCCCGGTAGCTCCACTTTTGCAATGGAATATGCATGAGTTCTGCACCAGAGCCAGAGCAGTTTCAGAGAATTACAAAGGGCAATGCTTCTGTCTTTTTTCCAGTGCTAACTTCTTGCTTTTCCCTCTATTTATGCATTACACATGGAGCAAATGCCAGTAATGAGGTGCAATTATGCAGCAACTAAAATACTTTCAGAATGGAGTGCAAGATGTACCTTTCCTGCATTGAATTGCCACTGTTAGTGATAATAAAATCATAAAATCATTTGAAGGGACTGTTAAAGGTCATCTAGACCAACTCCCCTGCAATGAACAAGTACACCTACAGCTAGAACAGGTTGCTCAGAGCCCGGTCCAGCCTGATCTTAGATGTATCCAGGGATGGGGCATCCACCACCTCTCTGGGCAACCTGTGCCAGTGCCTCACCACCCTTATTGTAAAAACTGTTTCCTTATATCCAGTCTAAATCTGTTAGTTTGAAGCAATTTCCCCCTTTCCTATCACAACCAAACCTTCTAAAGAAACTCTCCCTTTCTTTCTTACTGCCCCCTCTCCCCCATCATTAGATACCGAAAGGCTGTGCTGAGGTCTTCCCCAAGCCTTCTCTTATCCAGGCTGAACTGCCCCAGTTCTCTCAAAATGTCCTTGTAACAGAGATGTTCCATCCCTTGGATCATTTTTGTGGCCCTCCTCTGGAAGTGCTGCAATGGGTCCATACCTCTCCTGTACAAAGGACTTTACATGCAGACACTCTCCAACCGAGGTCTCACCAGCACAAGGTAGACCAGAGTTCCTCCCTGATGGGTAGCTTAACAGAAAGTGATCATGAATTTGTACATTTATCTTTAAAAAATGTGTAACATACCCAAAACCATATTGATCCCCAGACGGACTCTCAGGTCTAAAGCAACACAAGGTTTATGGGAATTATAATAAAAATAACATTGGCAACATCTAAAACAGCTTTAGCAGAGAAATAAATTTATTTCAACATTAATTACAGGGGCTTGTTTTCTTGACATAGATGCCTATAACTGACTTCTGTTTTTCAAAAGTTTCTGTACAGTCCTCAGTGTAGTTAAATACCACGTAGATGAAAGCACTTGCTAAATATTAATTGGTTTTACTCCTAACCACCTGTAGTCCTGCTGTCACTCTATGGTAACTACTTCTAGCATATGGCCAACTGACCAACCAAGCACAGCCAAAAGGCAGCATGCTTCTTGTGCCCCAAGGCAACTCCTTGCTATGAACCAGTCTTTCCCAGGGGGTGAATAATAAAAGAAAAAAGGATGGGAAAAGGAACATCTTGACATGGTAAGTGAGTGCTTTGAAAGAAAAACAACTTAGAGGTAATAAGATTCCTCTATACATTAACTTCTTGCCTCCATTAGCCTAGATGAATCTGTCTGCTTGGGGCTATGTAAGAGAGAAGGGAAAATGTGTTTTTAACAGCAGCCAGAGAAGATAAACTGCTGAGAGAGGACAAAAGGACTCTGAGCAGAGGAAGGCTCTATCTGGCTAACAGGCTTGCTATCACTTCAAGACATCACCAATTCCATGCTTTGTCTCTAGGAATTCTGTAATGAACTTCACTTCCTCGAGGTGAAAACAGGCAGTAACAAAGACTTTCAGACTGTCACCAAAAAGGAGAAAAGAAACATGATCTTCCGAATCCACACTTGAATTATATATAGTCTATGTCACCTGTGAAGGAGGATGGGGAGGACCACCGTACTAAAAAGTTTGAAATCTCTATTCATGTGCAGCACTGCCAACTCCCATGTACGCACCCTAAGTGACATAATTTTGTCCCCTGTGCAATTATAGAAATTGTTCAAGCCCTCGGGCAGTTTGGGAGAAACAAGTCTAAAGATGTTCACATCCACTTTCATCTTCCCTCTGCTCTTACAGGGACTGGCAGCATCATTCCCTCAGAGGGGAAGGTACCAGCAGAGGGGTCTTCAGGAGGCATTGGGAATGTAGATTTCCTGCAGTAAACTACCCCATTTCATGATAGACAGTTCAGACAGGTTTTCAACAGGATCGCGGAAAACAAGCTTATAGAATCGTAGAATCACAGAATGGTTTAGGCTGGAAAGGACCTTAAAACTACTCTAGCTCCAATCCCATGCCACAGGCAGGATTTTCAACCAGCAGATCAAGCTGCCCAGAGCCACTGAATGCCTCCAAGGATTAAGCACTTCAGCTTCCATTTGACAAAAAACCACACTGATTAAAGAGCACGACTTTGATGTGTGCATTCTAAAACCACGGTTTTGACTCTGTCCAGTCTCCCTCCCTTCCCCCTCCCTCCCCCCACTTTTACCAACTGTTTCTTCCCCGAGGTACAAAAAAAATAAAGTCAGCTGTGCTGGCCATATTCAGTGGGAACTGCCAGGGAGATCTGGCAAGTAAGATGCAATTATTTATGTCAACATTAGTGCGAGAGGCTGGAATTAGCATGCTTGCTCTAAAAGCCTGGATCAGATGAGAAAAAGCTTCAGAGGGGGAGGGATTAAAATGGCCAGCAGAAGGCAGTGTATGCTAGAGGCGAAAGAACAACCAACCCAGCCAGGGTAGCTGTGCTGGCCTGAAGTCTGTGGACCACAGTCATAGAATCCTGGAGTCACAGAACATTCTGAGTTGGAAGGAAGCCGTAAGTTTGAGTCCAGTCATTGAGTCTAGCTCCCGGCTCCACACAGGAACACCCAGTATTCAAACCCTGTGTCTCAGAGCATTGTCCAAACACTCCTTGAACTCTGGCAACTCGGGGCCGCGCCCACCGCCCCCTGGTGCAGAGCCTTTCCCGAGCCCCTTTTCCCGCCCCTCCCCTGACGCAGCTCCATGCCGTTCCCTCGGGCCCTGTCGCTGTCACACAGAGCAGAGCTCAGCGCTGCCCCTCCGCTCCCTGTGAGGAGCTGCAGCCTCCATCAGGCTTCCCCTCAGCTCCTCTGCTCAGGGCCCAGCACACCCAGGGACCTCAGCCTCTCCTTTTTTCCCGCTTAGACCCCTCACCATCTTTTTAGCCCTCCTTTAGACATTCCCTAATAGTTTTACATCCTTTTTCTACTGTGGTGCCCAAAACATACAGAACAAGAGGAACAAAGACTTTTCTGTTTATCTCCTGCTTCTGAAATTACCTCCAGGGATGGCCTATGTGGCAACTGGGAATCCAACACAGGGTGGAATGAACAAATGTGTGGAGATTTTGAAATTAACAACAAAGTCAGAAACTTTTCTGTCCAAGAGAAGAAAATGCAGAAGGAAGGTCAAAAGGCTTCTCAGAAAGATCCAATAAACAATAAGGAAATAAAAGTTCTCCTTTTCATAGAATCATAAAGGGTGGAAATGACACTAAGGTCATCTAGTCCAAATGTCAATATATCCATTTTTTGGATGTCTTTGTTGTTAAGACAGCATTTGTGTACAGAAGAGAGTGCGTGTGTGTCCATATCAATCAGCGTGTGCTGAGACTGCTCTGCTATTAATGAAACATTAAGATGTGGATAAGGCTGGTGGAAACCTCCACTTGTTGGGACAAACCAACATGTGCAGCATGTGCTGATTCCCCCTCGCACACACCATCTGTGCACTCTAAGGGGCTCACTGAACTCTTCTCCTGTTGCCAGCCCCAGCCTGCACACAGCCAGTCCTGCAGGACATTTCTCTCCGTGCACACCATGAAAAATGTGCATTTTTCAACCTACAACTTCAACCACACTCCAGATGAGGCACTTTCAAAATGTGCAGTGGTCCATGCACCCTTCTGTATGTTGGCCTGATGTGTGCATTACATTTCCAACTGTGTACATGGTCCAATGCACACCTACAAGACATATAGAGAACAGGGATCCAAGATCTATCTCTAAGCATCTTCTGGACATATTTTGTAATGTGGCTACCACCTAAACATGCAAAATTCCCTCCTGTTTCAATCAAATATATTAGTTGAAATAATGATATAATGTGCCATTCATTTTTGCCATCTTATTTTTTCTCAAAAGTACCGATTTATTTTTCATAGTCACTCTTCTAGTGTAGTTGGAAGAGCTGAGAAAGCCACCCTCCATCTTGAGACATGAGTTTTGAGTCAGCTTGGAAACAATTTCCATTTCTCTAATAAAGGTGAGGTGGGTTTCTTGTTGCTCTCTTTGGCGTAAAAAAAAAAAAAAAAAAAAAAAAAAAAAAAAAAAAGAAAAAAATT
>NW_024884697.1:11604786-11661235 GCF_019232065.1 Centrocercus urophasianus
AAAAAAAAAAAAAAAAAAAAAAAAAAAAAAAAAAGAGAACATATGAAAATATGATGTTTTCCTATACATAAATTTAGAAGAAAATATGAAAGGACTAATATGGCAGTCAAATGGTAGTATCAGTTGAAGAACAATCTGATTAGCAGATTTAAGTTCTTATGGTTTAGCAATGAAAAACTGTCTATGCTGCATGCACTTAAGAAGTGTTGCTCTGATTAGGGGTTGATTTAAATACATATTTAAGTGCTTTTTTTAACCGAGCTTTTGTATTAGAAAAAAGTCTTCAGGTAGACAAATAAATTAGGTGAACATTTAATTCTGGAGTTGCATTTCTTGAATATTACAGAGAATGCAGTTATGGCTGCAGCACTGGAAGCAGAAGGGTGTGCAGGCAGCCTCAGCCCCAACACGTTATAATTTATGAGAATTTTCCTTTTTAATGCTATAAACACACCATATTTTTGTTTGGCTGCAAGGACTGAGTACAGAATGGATTAACAACAAAACAGTAAATATGCATTATCAAAGAGGAAAATATTAGGAATTACCATTTTCAGCTGTGTGCAAGCATTTCCAACCTCTTTTCCCCTGTATCTCAAAGAATAAAAAGATGCTTTTTCACTTCTATCTACTTTGATGTGACTAGAATGATTAGAGCCTGTTATTGACTGAAAGCAGATTAGGACAATAGTTTCTTCCCAGCTACAGGAAACCCAACATTTTTATTAGTATTTTGCATTGTGTGATTATAAAGGAAAGCAAATTCTATTTTTTTCTACTCTTTAAAAATAGAGGTTTTTGCAGTGGCATCTGCCAAGCAGTCAGTTCATATAAATAATAGAACAAGCATCTATTGTCTGTATATTGACACAGTGCCAACAACTAGGTCTCTCTTTTTCACCTTTTCCCGTGTTTGGGAGAGGGTTCTGTCCTTGTCTTAGGCTTTCCAGCCTATTGTGCCTAATTATCTGGTGAAACATTGATTGTATGTATTTTGGGTTGCTAATGTGTTGAGCATGTATAAACACTTAAAGTCTATATTTAGCTCTATCCTAATGGACGTCTTATATCTTTTTGAGATAAAAAAAGTGTTTTCATTAAATTCTGCTTGTATAATCTTCTAAAGTGCATATTTAATCAGAATGTCTTTCAATCACCTAAATTATCCTTCAAGAACAGCAACAGAAAACTGACAAGCACCAACAAGTGTTTTCCTGTATCACAGAATTAATCTTCACTGTGGATTTGCAAAGTACCCAACATCTCTAAAAGCGTAAACATTTGTTAAGTCTAGGTTGGATGGAACCCTGGGCATCTGATGAAACCCAGGTGATCTGATGACAATTCTGTCCACAGCAGTGGATTAGAAATAGATGAGCTTAATGGTCCCTTACAACCTAAGACATTATGTGATCCTATGAAATACATAGAAGTGCCCAGAGAGGTTGTGGAGTCAAGGAGACTCTGGAGATATTCAAAACCTACCTGGGCTCCTGTGTAACCCCCTGTAAGGAACCTGCTTTAGCAGGGGGTTGGACTAAATGATCCCCAGAGGCCCCTTCCAACTCTTATAGCTCTGCACTGATTCTGTGATTTCACTGTTTGGGTTTGAGCAGCCCGCTGTCTCTTGCTGCCTATAGCCCCCAGAAGACACTGCCAGCAGCTGCAGATTAGCTGGACCATATGAAATTCTGGAACCTCAGCCCTGTATTTGCTTTACAACCCACACAGGGAAATCCTCACATAGCCAAATTAACCCCATTTCTTAACAAGCACTCAATTCAGCACAAATTACAGAGATGCAACTGGTGCATCCACAATGCATAAGGCAGATTAGAAAGCTAGGAAACTGAGTAAAAGAATGTCCATAGGCTGCAGTGCATGGTCAGTGGTACTCGACTGATTCCTATGGCTTAACTGGACACTGACACGTTCCCTTTATCTTATGTGTCTCTGTACACTTCCCACTGTCCTAAATATTTTCAGAGGACTCAGAAAAGAATGAAGTACACGAGCCTTTCACAGTTTGGTACAAACCACATAATGGTAGGACCTGCTACAATCATTATTGAAGAAGAACTGTTCTCTGCTTTTCAAAGAGGGAATTTCAGCCCCTATTGCTTCCTACATGAGGGGAATACAACAGATCTCCTGGAATAAAAAAGCAGAGTCACTAATCACACAAAGGACAGTTATTTCTCCTCCTTGGTTTTTCATTTTCAACCAGATTTATGTGGTGGAAGAAAGCACATATCCCTTAAGACCATACCAGCTTACAAACAGAAATAGGCAGGTGAAATACTGCCTTAGGAGAGTAATTAATTCCGTCAGCTACGGAAAAAATGACAAATTTGTTAAGTATTGCAGAACTCTAGCCAAAAAAAGCAGGTGGAAGGACATCAGGAATATGGCATAAACTGGAGAGACTACAGTGAGGAGGTCTGGCACTGATCATAGGATCTGGGTACACGGGGAGGGGTAGGAGGATGTCCGGAAGGCACTGCAGGAGTGGGCTGACATATACTGTGAGAGCACCTGGGAGCACCATGGTGTGGGTGCTGTGGGGACTCACTGCCCAAAGGGGCACAAAACATGTTTATGGATTCTGCTGCTCATGACACAGCGTGGTGTTTCTTCAACAAGCACATTTGTTTTAGAGATGCCCACTTACGTAATGCCGCTTCTGAGCCATAGGCAGAATTTTTGGTTCCTCCACCAGGAGCCCTTGTCTGGCCACACAGACTCATCAGCACTCCCAGAGAAGATCATAGGATGATAAGAAATCCAAGCTGGAAAAGACCTTGGGGTTTCCCCAGGCCAACCTCCTGCTCAGAGCAATCAGCCACGCTAATCATATGCACACAGCCCTGCAGTGGCTTTTTCCAAAATGTCTAACAGCATGTCCAGACTCACAGCTCTGATATCTGTGAATGCTTTCACATAATAAAATACTGCTAAAGTTATCAAGTTTATTTTAAACAAAAAGTGCGATGTGAATTTCACTTGAATTGGTCAGTCGCTTGGCACAGTTATAAACACTTCAAATTTACAGCTCATTTGGACAGCAACATCCCATGTAATATACTGTTCTGGCAGTAATGAGTCTGAACGCATGCTTCTCACTAGGAAGCAATCCATGATTTATCTCACTCGTAAATAAATTACCCACTAAGCTACATGGCCGTAATATCTCCTTTTGATACTGTGTTGGTAATAATTCTTTAAACCTATTATTAAAAAAAGGACATCAAGCTCTAAAAGCCCTTCTCTTAAAATGGAGTATTAATGATGGGATCTATAACCACTGCCTTGAAAGAAGCCAAAGTAACAGAGAATTTGCAAGTAATAATGTAGGTACTTCCAAGGGAGACGGTGTCAGTGCTTTACTACTGACTCATTTTTCCTCTGAGCACAGATTTGTTTTCAGAAATTATTGGCAGAGTAAGCACAGCATTAGAATGACTCCTAGCAAGAAAATACCTTGATGATATTGTGATACTCTTCATCACACTTGCAGTTCTGGGTTCTCTGTGTTCCAAATGAACAACAAAATAAAGGTGATGTTGGGTAAAATGCAAACAGACTTTGAGTCTTTATTTGCTAATGGCAGTTTCTAAAAGGAAAGAATACATTGGGAATTCAGTTCAGCTGTGTAGCCAGGAAGTTGAACTTTTCAAATACGGACAAATAATAATTGCACTATTACATGAAATATTGCTTGGGTTCTGAAGTTGCTGTGCCTGGAATCCCAAATACTAAAGGATTCCAGATGAAGGCATTCATTGGAGACCTGCACATCTGGTGGTGTATATAACAGAATGCTGCTCGATATTAGGGAAATTCTTGACTAATTTGTAAATCTAAGATGTTTATAGTTGATTAATAAAACAGCAAACTTGAGCTAACACTTATGATGAAATAAGACCTCATCTCAAAACTAATATGTTAATGGTTTTTCATAAAGCCACATTTTTAAAGGTTTTTTTTTTTTTTTTTTTTTTTTTTTTTTTTTATGTCTTCATGAAATAAACAACATAAAAGGTGAATTTGTTCTTGTGAATCTCTTATCTTCAACTAAGGAACTTTGCAGTAGGTCCACCACTGCATTAGGTACAAGCCCTGTGTCATTAGGGAAGAGACACATCCCATAAGCTGCTCAGGACAAATTCCAGAGTGCCAGGATAAATCAACAATGATTTTCTAGCATCCTGGCACTTCTGAGGAGTCCCTTTGGAAGAAATGTGTTGAGCGATGGCTCTGTTGGAGGCTCTGTCAATGGTAAATAGTAACAGCCCATCTCCAAGTTAAATCTTCCTGTTCAATGTACAATGACAAGAGATCAGATGTCTGAGCATCACTGTGGTGGATGAATTTAAAACAGAGACCAGATTTGATGGAACATCATATAACACAAGTATTTCCCATTTTAAATGGAATTGTCCCTTTTTGAGTGGTTACCAAACACCTAGTGATCTCTAAAGAGAAACTTGTGTTTGCACAGAGAATGGCTGAAATCCTGAACAACTAAAACAACAAAGAGATGATGTAACATAAGGTACAATGTACAATAAGGTGCTTTGCCCCTACAGATGAGATGGATGTGGCGGGGAGCCAAAAGATTTCAAGCAATACCCATCAAACAGATGGCAGAAACAACAGCAAACTGTAAACTGGTAAAGGCAGATATATGACGGAAATACAGTCATCCATTTAGAAGAAAATAAGACATCTCTGAGAACGGCATCTAAAAACAATGCTGTAAAAATAGCAGCCCTAACTGTGCAGAACCACTTGCTTGGCACATGCTGAGGAAACAGATTTCATTCATTGGCAGAGATTAACTCTGCTATGTTATTCTAGTAGGAAGACTATGAAAAACAATATATTGTCATCAACAAAAACAATGTTTTAAAATATAGCTGGTGAACCACCTCTTTTAGCTTCCAGGTACATCCATCTCTGGGGAGCCCTCAGTCAAATTGCTCATCATGAGATTGGATTCCTTGCAAGACATTACTGCACATCTCCTTTTTTTTTAAGTTTTTTGATCTCAAGTCAGACCCTTGCACTGAAGTTGAGGATGTTTTTATATAAGAATCATAATCAGTGGGCACATGTCCACATGTATCTTCTAAGTTCAGAATTTCAAATGATATATTTATTTCTATTTGTCAATATATAATGAACCTAAACATTGTTCTACTGCACTATTGACTCTGAACAAAATGTTATGAAAAACTGTGAGACTTCCTAAACAGAAAGAAACAGAAATTGCGATATATCTAATATTATCTAATAAAGATACCTTTAGGTAACAGAAGTTGTTTGTTTACAAATCCTTTTTGTTATATTTGTTGCAAAACTTTTTATGTTGCCTTGCTATAGAGAAACATCTTTCTGTTTTGCAGCTGCAAGAGTGTTATGGAGGATTGCTCTTCAGTACTTCCATGCTGTTACCTGGTCTTTCAGAAAGTTTACAAGTAAGAATACTGTAAAGACTTTTGATCTGTTGGTTGCATTTCCAAGCAACACCATGCTCCTCCCTTACAGCCACACCAGCATCATATCTCTGATCTCCCAACTGAGACTCTCCCAACTGACAGCACTCCCAGGGCTTCCTTTAGCAAGGTCATCTCCATTCAAGCACCCAAGTGAATACACTGTAGACACTTAAGCTGCTGTCAGCTTTCAGTGAAAACGGATCTATGAGTACAGAAATAATTTGTGTAGGGAGAAGAGTGGATTGACAGACAGCATTATCACTCTTATCATGTATCTAAAGCTAAACATCCTTATGTTACATTCAATTTCCCTGCATGTTTTCCTTTTACTTGCTTTTAATTAGCACAGGCACCTCTTGGTGCCAGTGATGGCCAATTTTAATGTTACGGGCTGGCTGAAAACTGGCCAGCTGCCCGGGAATTGGCTCTGTACTATGTCACCATGCAGTGCAGTAACCCATTTTAAAACATAACTTTCCTAACCAAATGTCACACAAAATAATGAAGAAAAATTACCCCTAGTCATGCTATCTCTACAAGGTGAAATTCTGAGCTTGAAGTTAGTTCCTGCAGTTGTTAACTCCTGCTCCTAATGGAATTCTGTTGTCTGGAACACACCAATGACATTAAGTAACTCCATGATAGACACACCAATGACATTAAGTAACTCCATGATAGCTCTTTTGCTCCTGTCTGAGAACACAAGAACTAACAAGACTTTTTTTTTTTTTTTTTTTCTTTTTTTGGGAAACTGAGGAAATGGCTTAAGATCATTATTTTTCAGACTCAGATTCATTCCTTGGGATCACCAGGCACCAAAGCCACTTTCCCTCCCTTCCCTTCAAGTTCTTAGCATCCTTCCTGGAAGGATCTGCCACCAAATCATCCCAAGCTGCAGTTTGAGTGCTGGAAGGCCTAGAAATCCATGAGTCATCCTCTCCTGTGAGATAAAGGGATCCCTCAAGGTCACAGATCATCCCAAAACACACCCATCACATATTTAGTGTCACCCAGACCAACAGTAGCAGCAAGGGCCGCACGTGTCAGGTAGCCAATAGGCCATCACTGAAGGGAAGAATGAACCAAAGAGATGTTCCAGATAAAGTCTTTATGGAAGATTTGGAAGCAAACAGACACTAGAAGTAATTTTTAATTTGCACCAATAGACGTTTGGTTGTCTGTTTTTTTCCCAAGAAGAGTGTCTTAAGTATTTTTTACAAAACAGACAGAATAGCCTGATTTGCAGAACTGAGGTAAAAAGATAATGTTATTCAAAATTTTATTCCTGCATAAATTTATATGAACATGGTGGGAAAAAAAAGTTCCAGCTTTGTATATAGAATTTTAACATATTTAAATTTATTTTTTTCCCTAATTCTAACAGAAATGTTCTTCTAATCTCAGTGGCAAGTCTAACATTATCTGTTCAGTGAACATTTTAGCTTTTGATTCTTTGTGGTCATAACATGTGATGGTTGTTTTGCTGACTCCAAGAAATGTCCAAGAGAGAATGTCCCTCATTTACAGCCACTCACCCACAGTGAGTGACAGCCCTGGAGTCATCCGCAGGTCTCCCATACCCCACGCTGGTAATTAACTGCCTCTGCAGCACAAAGAGTTAAACCTTCTTGCTTCAAAGTTACCTTTATATGTGAGTGATATCATCAAGAGTTGGTATACACTTTGAGTAATATTGAGGTGAAACCACATTTCAAAGACCTGATGCCAAATTTAGGCTTTGCAAAAATGCGTATGTACATATACATAATGTTTATGTTTGTATATATATGTATATATATATATATAAAACAAAAGCTAAAAGGGGTCAGAAATATTTACATAACATTAATAAAAAGTAAATAAATACTAGATAAATGCTTTTACAGGATTTTAAGTGCTCTGGATTTCAATGCAGCAATTCAATAGGAATTTAAAGAGACGAGTAAGGAAAAACTATAATGAGGAGAGTGTTTATTTATATTTCTGTGAGGAGACAAATGAATATAACTGCAAATAACACTAGAAGCATTAGATTTTAAAATTGTAATTTAAATAATCAACTATAGCACTTATAATGCAGAATAGGCAAATATTTATTTTTAATTTTATGACTTCCTTTACTAATCCATTTAAATATATTCATGTAAATAGATTTTTAGTTTGTGGTGAAAATAATGATATCATTTGTACCCAAATAAATAAAAACACAAACGTCATTCGCTTGACAAACGGCCCTGTATTGCTATATTTTATTCTCACATGGAACATAAGGGCATATATAGAGTCTGAATGCAATCAGAAGAGGTATTGTAAAGTATATTTTTGACACCTTCTAGGCCCAGCCCACACCTAAATGAGAGATTGGTGCCTCTTATGAATTAAACATAATTCTTGATTTATGTTCTGTAACCCTTGTATCAAAAACTATAGTTCCAGAGCAATGTCACTGGGAATTCATTTAATGATATTGATGGCACAGCTAACACAGGGAATGCAAAGTAACAAGCAGTGAAGAGCATGGCTTTATAAATCACTCCTGTAGAGCACACAAGGCAATAAATAACCAGCCATTAATTCTCACTAAATTATGCTAAAATACTTAAACTACTTGTGCAGCAAATTACAAATGCCTGCCATTTCTGTAAAAAAGTGAAACTTCTGACCAAGAAATTTTATCAAATGATACCGCATATATCAAACTTTAGATTATTATTTTTTACCTGAGAACTTATTTCTTCACAGCAAAAAGCAGATTGCAAAGAAAATACTGCAGCTGCATTGTCCTCGATGCTACACACGTTCCAGCAAACCCTTCCCAGTGCCCGCAGTTCTGAATCACCCCTCTGCTGCTGTGAATCAGTGATGTGACTTTGCTGGCATCTGCCCAAATGCCTGCACACAAAGAGTGGGGAACACCTGAGCCAACAGCCCTGGACCAGGAGAGCTCATCCCATGGGTGTACAATGAGTGATGAGTTAATGAAAACATCTGGCATTAAAGGTGGTCAAGAGACACTGAAGGTACAAGTCTTTAGAGAGAAAGCTGGATAAGCTGTTTCGTAAGGTCCGATCTATAGAATTTGGGAGAACTTAGTTTTCTGTAATGACACAGCATGAGTTATGTATCTTTTTGTCTGTGCCTGAGAAGCTATTAAAACGTCTCTAATTGTACTTATCTATTCTAACTTTTGGAATCCTTTAGGGATCCAATCTCATATCCTTCACAATTTGTGAGGTACAAACTGTAGAGCTGGATTGTGACCCTATTGTGTGGGCCGTGAGTGGTACGATGGATGTAATGACCAGAAAAACAAGAAATTTGCTTTCCCAGGAACTTTGGGACCCCAGTCCTGACATATGACCCCAACAGGGAAGCCCTCTCATAAAGCTGTGCACAAATGCCTCACGGTCCTTGTTGGACCTGCTAATAGCTACAGAGAACCCAATCAGAGAAAAGTAATTGTGCTCAAAAGAGCAAGATTGTAAACCCAAGAAATCTGGTTAATGTACCATGCATCCAATCGTACTGGCTGGTGCCCAAATAGAGCTCTTTCATGATACTTAGCCTAACTGGTCAAAAGGGAAAAACAGCAGTCTGACAAATTGTGTGCTTTATTCCTTTGTAAATCTATTAACTGCAAGGACAAATTCTACTCCTAAATCTTAGTGAGGAGGTTGAGGCTGAGTGCACGAGGAGGCCACTGCCCCTGTTTCGTACACATCATGATAAAACCACTTCATAATCTCTTTTAATCTTAATTAACAAACAGTGCTTAAATAGGCAATAAAATTGCTGGAGCTATTGGGACGTGTCAAGCCTGGGTCAGGAATGCTCATTGTCCGCACAGGCTCTCCCAAGGCCTGGCTAAGCCCACACCCTCACGAGGTTCACTGTCTCACCACAAGATCGCTCCTTCTTTTCTTTTCTTTTTAAATTTCCCAGGTTGTTTTCTCTGTCCCCAGTCGTTTTTGTATTTCCCAAAATAATGCTAAGAATTTGCCAATGGGAAACGCAGCGAACAGCCCTTTCTAACTATCCCATCTGGAATTATATCTCCTATTTTAACTTTTCCTTTGAAAAGAAACCACTTAAGTCTAACATTATTTTAGCTATGTTTTGAGAGTAAAGGTGTAATTATATTCTACATATATAAGCCTCAATGTTAGAATTTAGTTTCACGTATCCGGAACTGTGTATCAGTCTCTGGAAGACCAAAGATGATGCTCATCTCTGCAGGTCTGTCTTTGTTTTTTTTTCTGTACAACCTCCAGCAGCCCTTTGCATGCTAACAGCTGTAGAGTGCTCTTGCTCTTTAATTTGTTTCAGTAGTTAGATGAGCAGATTGAGGTCAGCATAATGCCCTCAAAATTCCTAGTGGCAAACCGCTGGTGTTACACATGTTAAATCTGAGATGGCCAAGGCCCAGACTTTTCCACATTAAAAATCCTGATTCTGACCCAGTTATCCAGCTTTGGCACAATGGTCCCAAAGACACACAGCAGCAGAATCTAATCTTGTATATTGCAAATATTAGATACAGGCAGAGCATCAGGGTTTCAGTCTGCAGAGACCTGGTTCAGCTGTAAAATTAATCACAATAAACCTTTAAAATATAATGATAAATGTAGGCTATTTGTATGAACAATGACAGTCCAAATAATCGCTGCTTTTTCTAGCAGCTATCTCAGCTATATTTTCTGATTCCAACAAAACCTTAAAATAAAGTACTGCCAGCAGCAAATATTACACCTCCCACACTTCGCCTTAGTAGACCAGCACTCGCCCCGTAGCTGAAGACAGCTATTCTTAGTTTGGTGCTATTTTGGTAACGCTGCTGTTGATTAAACTTCACCCATACAGACACCGTGAATGCACACTCCACATGCGTGCAGCAAACAGCCAGCTTTCAGCGGCACTCCGTCGTGCGCTGCCCAGAGCTTCTGGAAGTTCTCTTAGCCTTTGGCAAGCGCTTAGCAAGAGAAAGTCTGCAGGAGTGCACAAGCATGAAAAGCATTATTGCACTGCCACTTCTCGTGTTAATTTTGTAATGGGGCTGTTAGAATTTCATTATAAACCACATTTTCAGAAGGGTTCATAAATCAACTGTGAAATGTATTCTTTGCTTGAACTTCTCACACAAAGAATACATTCAAATAGCATTATTATTTTGCCATTTTAAAACAAATAAGTAAAAAAACAAAAACAAAAACAAAAACCAAAAAAACACCAAACAGGTTTATTAAAAATCTATATATAAGTTTTACAAATATAAATGGAAAGTTAAATTTACAGGTATAGCACTGATAAAAGAGTCATGGAAAGCTTCCAGCATTGGCCAGCATTGGGCTTCACTTGCCCCGTGATCTTGTTACTATACTGGAAAATCCAATCTTAGAGGGATTCAGTGCTCCTCAACCCATGAGCCACTCTCCGAAGTTCCTGTGCAGCTGAGAGCCACCAGACATGTGCCAAAACTCTTTGAGGGTCTGGGGCATGCACAGACTCCAGACACAGCTCCCAAAATCACTGTCCAGGGATGATAGCTACTGTATCAAGGCTTTGGCCTCCGTATCTCCCCTTCTTCATCAGAGAATTTTCACTGCAAGTCACATAATGCAGCAAAAAAGCCCTGCTGCTAAAAAAAAAAAAAAAAAAAAAAAAAGGACAGAACCCCAGTTCTGAGATCCAGCTTAACTGCCTATGATAACAGGTGAACATTAAGGGCTATGGCCTGCAGATGCAAATAAATCGCACTTACCAACCTAAACCATTGTCACTAAGCTATCCTTAAATGACAAACCTAAGTAATCCAAAAGTCATCTTTAACCAATTACAAAATTTCTATCAGTCTCAGAAATATTGGTTTCTGATTATATATATATGTATTATTATTTTTATTTTTTAATTCTTTTCTTGGTCCGCTGGGAACAAGAGAAACAAAACTACCAAGACAACAAAGCTATTTGAGAGCTCTGAACATTGCCACAAACAGGAATCCTAGCTACTGGCTAGATCCACGGTGGGTTACAAATAAACTGTGGAAATTTCCTTACAAATGTAAGTAAACATTCCTGACATATCCTAGATAGTAGCAAGAGTGAGATCTTTTCCTTGTTTGTATTTCATTCAGCTAAAACATGCTAACAATTTGTACTCATAGAGTGTCCTCCTGTGATGCTTAGTTTTTGCATCAAACAAAGCATTAAAAGATCAGCCTTTAAAAGCTTAACAGTAAAAACAGACAAGTGCAATCTGTATGCACTGAAACTAATGACTTTTATGACAATCTACTTATCCACAACATCAGTCTGGCAATCTAATGCATGAACTCCTGGAGTCTTAGTGCCCGAAGGTTGTGCCATATGGCACTGCAAATTTAGATTTAAATTTGGTTTCCATAATCCAATGGTCCTCTTTTAAAAGGCACAAATAAATGTACTAATAGATACATGAGGGCTGTATTCATTTTCAGGAAATTAGCATTAATTTGCACTTTTTTAAAGCATGACATATTCTTGGGGACCCTAAGAAATAAAACCCTTTTGTCAGCATGGACAACAGCTCCCAGACAAGAGGCCCTCATGTGGCATTGAAAAGGAGGAGAGGGAACTGGGTCACCTGAAAGCAGAACATACAATTATGTGCTACTCTTAGCAGGCTTAAGCATGTGCAAGTCCTGCACTTCACTGGCTGGAAGTTGCTGAGATCTCTGCAGCATGGTTACATGGGAGGCAGGAGAGTGCCTGTGTGAATTTGTGTGGAGTGAAACCCTCACATGTTCCACATGTGCAGCATCTGGTGACATCTGCATGTAGTCATGGCCTTGCAGATTTCACAGTCCAGCCCTTCATAACTCCATAACTTCATAACTTCATAACTTCATAACTGAGCTCTGCAGAGAGGGACCTGGGCGTCCTGGTGGATGACAGGTTGGCCATGAGCCAGCAGTGTGCCCTTGTGGCCAAGAGGGCCAATGGCATCCTGGGGTGCATTAAAAAGAGCGTGGCCAGCAGGTCGAGGGAGGTGATCCTCCCCCTCTACTCTGCCCTGGTGAGGCCTCATCTGGAGCACTGCTTCCAGTTCTGGGCTCCCCAGTACAAAAAAGACAGGGATCTCTTGGAAAGAGTCCAGCGGAGGGACACAAAGATGGTGAAGGGCCTGGAGCATCTCTCCTGTGAGGAAAGGCTGAGTGAGCTGGGTCTGTTCAGCCTTGAGAATAGAAGGCTGAGAGGGGACCTGATCCAGGTCTATAAATATCTAAGGTGTGGGGGGCAGAATGGCGAGGCCGGACTCTTTTCAGTGGTGAGTGGAGACAGGACAAGGGGAAACGGCCAGAAACTGCAGCATAGGAAGTTCTGCACAAATGTGTGAAGGAACTTCTTTACAGTGAGGTGACGGAGCACTGGAACAGGCTGCCCAGCGAGGTGGTGGAGTCTCCTTCTCTGGAGATGTTCAAGACCTGCCTGGATGCCTACCTGTGTGACCTGGTGTAGGGAACCTGCTTTGGCAGGGGGGTTGGACTCGATGATCTCTGGAGGTCCCTTCCAACCCCTACAATTCTGTGATTCTGTGATTCTGTGATAACTCCTTGAAACTAAAGAGATGGGCAAGAGCAGAAGGTTAAACTCCTCCCTTACTTGGCATGAGGCCCTGGAGCATGTCCAGAGAAGGGCATCAAAGCTGTAAAGGGTCTGGAGCACAAGTCTGATGGGGAGGGGCTCAAGGAACCAGGATGGTTCAGTTTAGAGAAGAGAAGGCTCAGAGGAGACCTTATCACTCTCTGCAACTGCCTGAAAGGAGGCTGTGGCAAGGTGGGGATTGGCATCTTCTTCCAAGTAATGGTGATAGGACAAGAGGTGATGGCCTTAAGTTGTGCCATGGAAGGTTCAGGTTGGATATTAAGAACAATTTCTTCTCAGAAGGAGTGGCGAGGCATTGGAACAGGCTGCCCAGGGAGGTGGTGGAGTCACCATCCTTTGGGATGTTCAAGAAATGTGGAGGTGTGGCACTGAAGGATATAGGTTAGTAGACATGGTGGTGAAGGGCTGACAGACTTGGTGATCTTAGTGGTCTTTTCCAACCCTAATGATTCTGTGATTCTATGATTAGATGATATTGCGAAGAGCAACTCAGAAGCAGAAGATGTCGATCAGTTCATTCATTGACTCTGGCTACTGCTTGCTGAGAACGATGGAAAATTTCCATTTACAAGTTAAAGACTCCACAGAGGAAAAAACCTGTTGCTGAAAGACAATGGCAGACACACCACCATTTTTTGAAGCAAAGATGTTTTCATCATGTTAAGTAATAACAGAAGTCCAACCTCTTGGAACCTTTTTTGTAAGGTTATTCCAAAATAGACTTGCTAAAACAAAAAGACAAAAATTTGCACATAGATAATTGGAACGATGACCTAATTGTCCATGCTATTTAAAATAGAAATATCTGGCCAACAATATCAGCAACCCACAGAACACTGCCAGCTCTGAGAGCAAAGGAACATGGGCTCCACAGCAGAGCACTTCACCTAAAGGAAAGGTCAGCTATCTCTGGCAAGCAGGAAAATATCCGAACAGATTCATGGCTGCTGGCAAGGAAGATGCTCAAGGCTGAATGTCTGTTCTTACAAAATTTCAGATGATATCCAGTATGAATAGAGTGCTGCAAGGGAATCAGGTGGTATGTAGGACACACAGGTCCAGAAGATAAGCAGAGTCCAGCTCTAGCTGCACCAGAGTCCCTCACTTGAAAGTTTCCTAGGCATAGAGACTGAGGCACATGGAGTTTCCATAGCCCAACCAAGGCAGACAGTTCCTCCAAAAATTAGGAACACAGGTACCTGACCAGTCATACTCCTGTGCCCCTACCTCTCACCAATGACCCTGTGTCCAGCTTCCAGCACTGGGTCCACAATCAGTTCAGTAAACTATGGCTGTTAGTGATCCTTTTCTCCACCTTCTCAGTAACAGACCAAAAGGCAAAGCAAGGAGCCTGAAAGTAGTTGGTATTGATTAAGTTCCCACCTGGGTCCAAGGATCTCCAAGGAATTTTCCCACATATTGTCCCTCACCCAGGCACCCCAGAGGAAGGAGTCAGAAAAAAATCTGCAATGCAAAACCTAACTGACAGATTGGATATCTGAGTTTCAGCTCTTAATTCCCCCATGAAGCTGGAGTCTGCATGGATGCTCCCAGCCCACAGACTTCAGGATGTCATACCACATCACGTGCAGCAGAGAGCTGTGCTCTAGTTTCTCGCAGCCCAGGATGGCTCCAACAAAAGCCAGCCTTGAGTAGTTCAGCTTTCTCCACCTTCGTCATTTGGGATAATGAGGGCACCCACAGTCCAGACAGAGTAGGTGTTATCACTTCTAAAGCCTAATTCAGTTCTGTAAATCCAGGTCAGGTGTCTCCAGTCATAGAATCATAGAATTACTTGAATTGCAAGGGACCTTAAAGATCTTGTAGTTCCAACCTCACTGCCTGGGCAGGGTTGCCAAGACATACTCAGCAACACATCATGCTGTGATCAGGTTTACAAGCTTAGGCTACATGGCTGCAGCAGCATAACTTGGGGCAGGTACTGCCTGGACATCCTAAATGGTGTTGGAAACCATGAGGAAAAGAGAACAAGCTTGGCTCTCCAAGGAGCCCCTCCTGGGTCTGGGTATGCATGATAAGCTGCATTCTTACATCCTTTCCATACTTGATTTTGATTCAGTAAACAAAGTTGCTGTAAAATTAGCAAGTGGAAAAGCCCTAATATCAGTTAGTGCTATTTACAGAGGATAAGCGTTGCTTTCACTCCACTGTTTTAAGGGAGTTAACTTTTCTAATATTTACACATACTGAAGAGACAGTGCTTCCAAATGCTATCATTTCGTGTGGCCATCTGATTAAGATGCACTTCAAATAGGTTGAGATTTTTTTTTTATTATGTTTTTTAACTTCGGGATTTTCTGAAAATGTCATTTTCCCTTTTAATTTTGGCAATCATACAAATTTTAGGGAAGTTTCCCAGCACTTCACATGCTGTCACAGCATCTTCAAGCTGCCTTTAGAGTTCTTCCATCATATTTTGTGTAAAGAAAAAAAGTTTGAGCTCATCATTACAGCAGCTGCTAATGAAGATTTCTAGGCTTTTCTTTTTTTTAATTGATAAAGAGAGAATGACAAATATTTTAAATAGCCATTAAACAGAACTAAATCAATGGTATTTTACACAGTTTCTATAGAAGCATACAGCACATCCACTTTAATATCAAGTGAGTTAATTGTGATCAATGATACTACAGTGAAAAGCAAATGAATTCTTAATGACAAGAAACATTACATGCTACAAAAATAGGAGCTAACAAGAAACCTAATTGCTGGATTTTTCATCTTACATCATTAGTAACTTCCACTATGTTGAAAAAATTAAAAGGAAAACAAGTATTTCAAAGACTTACGGATCAATCAATTTACAGCATATAATACGATTATGAAAGAAGGAAAACTTTCTTTAATATCTATTTTTCTCCATGTTATTGGAAATTTATTTTGACAGGTGTTAGATTAATTTGGAAGTTATCATTACAGAATTCAGGGTTACTTTTTTTAAACCACTGAATACAAGACTGGAGACTTAATGGCTGTCCTTGTCTCACTTTTACAACCTCTTTTGTTTGATTTGCAGATTTTAATGTGCATCATAACACCTCTCATCCAGCAGTAAGAAATTCTCTGGGGAACACTTGCAGAAAATAGGACATTGAGTCCATAATTAAAGTAATCTCTTCCCGGGCAGATGCTTCAGTTGGCTCTGTTATCACATATTACAAAAGGCATCTTGAGGCCTATAAAATGTGCAGCAAATGGCTTTGGAGATGAGAAACAGCAATTTTTCATCTAATTTTGATCCATAGACATGTAAGTACTGTATTGCCACTTTTTGGTACGGAGCCAAATAACTATTGTGGTTGTTGAAATAAGCTTGGCAGTAACCAAAATTAAAGAGTACTCCAGCTTTTATCCTCTGTCAGGAAAGCCTTTTTCTAACCATCTTTGCACTTAGCAAATAAGCATGCCATCTCAAATATGCGCGTTAATGCCTACATCTGGATTTAGAGAAAGGCTTTATGCAGCTTAACGCACATACACGTTCTCCCCATATATGCTTGTTGAAATCATCAGTCAAATTACGGCCCTAACATCTTCCCTGCCTTGCAAAGCAGTCTGTGATACTGATTGAAAGTGTTTCTACTGTTTATCTTTTGTATTTTAAAGCATTTAGAACATGCTTTTTGAATGTGTAAGTAGGTTCTGCAAAGTAGTTTGTTCATATCAGTTATAATCCTTTGCACAAACACTAACGCTGATAGGAGCTGGGTGAGCTTTTAGAGGCATGCTTTTGGTCTGCAACTGATGTGTTATATGTGGGCAAGATTTGAGACCAGTGAAGTACTGGAAAAAAAAGAAAACAATTGGTTTTCTTCCATTTCTTTCTTTGAACTTGCTATTTTAAACTCTTCCCTACTTTGGTGGGAAATCAGAGACTGCTGCAGAGTGCATCTTGCTTAAGGATTCAAAAATGCATTATTTCACAGAAAACGACACAAGGAAACATGTATTACAACTTAAACCAAACAGCTTATGTTGAGCTAAGAGACATATTTAGAGGAGTTCAATGTAACGTGCTAGATTTGTTGCATTTCTATCAGAAATGAAAGACCCAGGACACTTGAGTGGATAAAGGAAAGCAACGGCTAGTTAGGAAAGCACAAACCTGCGGTGGTATCATGTTTGTGAAATACTTGCTGTAAGAAAAGTCATTAACAGCAACAACAGACAGCAAACAGCATGCAAAATACTTCAATTGTTTCCTTTTAGAATGAAATGTATTATTATTTCAACTGGTGCAGCTTCTCCAAGCCTTCTCCTAGGTGATTGCTCTTCGCTATCGCAAGCGAATGGAACACAATTAATGGAACAGCTACAATAATGACGCCCACCACTCCACCAGCAGTTTGTCACTTATGAAAGTGGGTGCCACTCTGTTTTTGAGACTTCTGCTCCTGTGATTGAGCTGCTGAGGAAAAGTTACTGCTGCAGTGCTGTCCCTACCCCAACTGTTAAAGCTCACAATTCTGCAGCTCTATCCTGATGACGTTTTTATAATACAGATGTTGATGTTACAGAATAATTATATTTTATTATTTATTCTGTGATACTATTTGTTATCTAACCACTAGTAACAGATTTGGGAAATATATGCGCTATTGTTGAGTACAGCTTAAAGAAATAATTATGAAGGATTGTCAAAACAAATATGATAGAATGCACTCTGTCACTTAGTTTGAGCTCATGGTCACTCTAAATACTGAAACCCAATTTCTCCTATGGTATGAGTAGCAGAATTTGATTTAATATTTTTGATATCTTCAAGAATTATTTCTTTTTTGTTTTTAGACTCCTGCTACCTTTAGGTGTGAGAATAACATCTTAGTATTGAAAAAGAGAGAAACAATTTTTTCTTGTCATATTGTATTATAGTTACCTCCCTCCTAAGTTTTCTCATTCCATATATGTATACACATGAAGTCTTGCTGGATATTACTGCACCACAAAATACTGCTTTGCAGATTTCCCTATTAGAGTTCATCCAAACAAGGAGAGAAAAGTAAGTCAAGCTTGCGTGAACTAGGAATAACGACTGCACATCCTTATATGTCCTCTGCTGCTTGAAAATAGGCTTCTGCATATACAAATAATTTGAAGACATGAAAAAAAAATGCAAAAAGTTCTGTCTGTGCCTTTGATGACATCATGGAAATGCCTGATTGCTCTGCTGGATCAAGGCCAGAGCTCAGCATCTTGCAGTACTGAGCTCTTCACTAAGTTATTTAGTAACAGCCCCTTGCAAGAAGTTCTTTCCAAAGAATTATACAGACAATACACTTATCTCAAACTCATTCATGCCCTAGACATTTGTTGCACTATCCACTCAAGAGACAGCATTGAAATGATCAGACTCTCTCAGTCAACCAGGGGGACATTCCAGAGCCACAAAGGCTGCCATGCACATACAGCGTTCGGTTGTAAGAACTCGCCTACAGTACTGAAATTTAGCTTCCCAAAACATCTCATACAATTGTTCTTTGCCCTTGCCTGCAGTAGGGCTTTTATACACTGTATATCTATCCTTACAGAATGGTTCTGTGTGTGTTAATAGCTCACTCTTCACATAACCAACATTTCCAGAAGAATTCACAAAAACTATTTCATGCTGATTTCATTAAACATACTTCTTCTGAGATCTCATTTTAAAAGGCTTGTTATCAATCAATTATTGGCTGTCAGAAGATGTTTCACTCAATTCATGTTACAGAGGAAAACCTACTAGTAGAAGCAAACTGTTGGAGTGTGTGTAATATATTTTATATTCTAGTCATGTTTTCAAAATTAAAGCATCTTGGGAAGAAGGGAAGAAAAAGCACCTCTTTGAATGAAACAAAGATTTATGCTCTCGAGCCAAAATATACTCTGAAAAATAACCCTGAAGTTAAATTTCAGAGAGAACAAAACAAAATCCAAGAGAGAATTTTAAACACAATTACTGATAACTGTATTGTAGATTGCAAATTGATGGTCTCGTGCAGAAAATAATGGGTACATTGCACAAAAAGGGAAGAAAGTAAAATCTAATCTCTGCTTCTAGAATCGCCAAATGAACATTTGTAAGAAGGGAAATAATTCTTATTGTGATTGTTTTATTATTTAGGTAATACCAGCAGAAATGAATTTTATTTTCTTTCATGAAGAAAGTGCCAGAGTCCTATGGAACAATGCCAAATTCTCAACAGAGTAGCCAGTGGCCATACTGAGTTGCTTTCTGCTATTATACACTACAAGTATGTGATAAATTAAATTTGTATCAAACAAATAAAAAACCCAATCCTAATATAATACCATCTTGCAGTTTCTATTCTGACACTACCCAGTGTTGAAAGTTGCATTTTATGTTTTTTCTCTTTTGAATTGAGCCCAACTAATTTATCAATGGAATTGTCATGTGCTTTTCTTTTTAACACGCGTTCATTTATTCCTGGCTTTGTTGATTCTGCTTTTCTTGTACCTATGCAGCATGAGGAGCCTGAAATAGCAAATGGCCAGTTCTCTACAAGATGGGAGAAAATGTTAAGCACTGGATATTTCTCTTCTTCTAGTGGGCAGTTAGTAGGATTGTCACTCTCCTAAGATGATATCAGACAATAAGAAAAAGTGCAAGATTTGAAGTTTACAGAGCTGTCCGTTCTACTTACACACTTCAGCAGTTTCCCACTATTGAGCAGCAAACTCACTGGAAATTCCTGACATGGACTAAGATACTGAGTATTGACAGTGACGGGAATGAAGGACTAATTTCCCTTCATGTGGTATTTGGCTTATGTTTAGTCAGCTGAGTTTGTCTGTGTAGGATACAGATCCAGACTAAAACCTTTAGGTGTCTGTAGAAAGGTCTACATGGAAACTAGGTAGTTAATGACCCACTACAGTTAGCGAAGACCTAGGGTTTGATTCTGCTTCCTGAGCACGTCTGGAATAACTTGGGATGTCAAAGGAAACTACTGGAGCTAGGGAGACCTGCTAGACCTGCAGGTAACTCCCTCTAAATGTAATTAAAGCTGGATGTCAGGTCTTACCTGCCTGCAGTTCTGTAACTGGATTGCACCTCAACTAACTGTTGAAGGAACTAGAGATACTTTGTTCACTCATAAATACCTATTGAGAGATATCTGTACATCTGTCCAAAGCTGAAACTGAAAAAGCCTTTAAGGAGTTGAAATTGGTGCAATCAGCTTGCATTGTTCATCATTATTTTCTTCCTTTGCTTTGAACTCTTTTGAACATTCCCTCATCACAGTACACTTTGTGCTAGAGCATAAGCATGTTTCTGAAAATACACAGAATTCCTCATTGGTCTTCTCTGCTTGCATTGCCACCGCATAAAAAAAGACAAAAGCGAGACAAAATAGACAAGGAAACTGTAATTCTCCACAATCAGCTGAGTCTATGTTGCTTGGGGTCATACTCAGAAGAGTCACAGTGATTCCATGCATAGTGTTTGATTTCACTGGGAAATTAACAAACATAGAGGATGAAGGAGGTAATCTGGGCACCACATCAAAATAGGACACAAGCAGAGCCAAGATCTGAATGAAACACTGGCTTGTGATTTTCAGAATGTTACACATAATGCTGATTGACATTGCAACAATGCCTCTACCCAGGGAAGTGAAAAACATAGCGAAGAAGCAATTTTTCTTCATAGTTCCTCTAAACCAGCACATCAGAAGCAACAATTAATAAGGATTTTTTTTTGTCCGTAGAGCATAAATTATAAGCAATATGGATATGTGTCAAATCTACCTTGACTGCAAACAAGGACTGTTACTTTTTGCTCATACAATCCTTGTCTCAGACAGGGTTACTGATATACCAACAGCAAAAAGACTGATAATAAATATCCTGCTTCACTACTGTCATGCAATAAGCTCTAGGAAGAGAATGACACAGGGAGCTGGTGCTTCACAGAACCCAGAGCCAAGGCCACCTATACGTTATGGTGTCCATGTGCTTTATGAGACGTTCTTTAACTGACTGCAAATGTTACAAATCATAGCAACAAATAGAATGCTATGAAAAATTCTGATTCTTCCTAAGAATGCAAGGAGCAAAATCTACATGATCGTGTATTCAAGAGTTGAGTGATAACATAAATACAAGGGATCTTCATTCTGATATTTGCTATTTTCTGTTCACATTTTTAATACCTATCTGTACTACCACTGAGCATTGAGTAAACAATTACATACTTATTTTGAAGTTAATCCTCTGCATTTCTTTCATTTGAGGTTGGGTTTTAGGTTGTGGGTTTGGGTTTTTTTTGTTTGTTTTATTTTTTTAAACAAGTGAGAGAAAACAGTAAGCACTGCCTTAAATGACTGCTTAGCAAAGTGGTTTACCAGGAGAATGCGACTTCTTCAAACAATATATCCCCTTCCCCCCCTAGCAAGAGGAATACTACAGAAGACCATGTAATCTTGAATGTTTATTCAATATTTCCATCATTCTTATCATGGGTTTTCTGTAAATGCTTTAAATAGGTAACCAAGCCTCTCAATCACAGCCTTTATGTTCTGCAGTGTTTGCGCAGTGTGATATTTCAAGTTCATGCACTGGCACAGTTGTCATCTCCTAGAAACAGGCTTAAACATATGGGCATGAAAAGACTGGTTTGGGAACAGGGTACTTACAGTTTCCCAGAAAGGAGCTGTAATCATCAGGTGATTGTGGGAAAAGACCTACTCAAACAGAAAAACACATCTCCTTCCTTGAATGTTTCTTCCAAGTTTCTTTCAATAGCTCAGCTGTGGGCTGCAGCACCGAGGCCCAGACTGTGCCCAGGAGCTGTGCTGGGAACCAGTGCTCCCGCTCCAGCAGTGATAGGCTAGTGCTGTGCCTCAGTTCTCCTACCCCTGTCTGGTGGACAGGTGGACACTGCCACTGTGCTGATTAGGTGTCATTACACAAATTAGTTCAGTTTAGCTCTGCCAGACAGCTTTACAATTATGTTTTAAATATCAAAATATCAAAAAAGCTACACTGTGCAGAATTTAAATCCTGCAAATTGATAATTATATTTCAGAAGCTTTCTACTACTAACAGAGGTTGCAGTGAATGCACGTATAGACAATTGGAATTATAGGATACCTGTTTGATGACTAGCAAAAAAAAGCTAAATAAAAAATACTTATTTTACAAAGTAATTTCTACAGCAACCTATTGTATTTAATACAGTAGCTGGAACTTCTGCTGTAAGCCATGCTGATGCTCAAAACACAGAATGATTTTGAAATTTGGGTCAGCTTCATTACTTCCACAAACTAGGAGGTTAAGCCATCTATAAACATATGGGCTTAACAACCTCAGATGCAGCACTGCGTATCACCCTGTTATTATCATCCCCACAGCAGGCTGGGGTTTAACTGGGTAAGGGTGAGCTTAGAGCAGAAATTGCAAACAGTGAGACCTAGCCGAAGGCTCATGAGGATAACATTCTACAGATTTCCAACAAACAGAAAAATAACCTGTTAGCACAAAGGAGGGCCTGCTTTTTTGGTGGTAAGCAGTTCTTTTAGACCATGGCAATCTCCTTAGGAGCTCTTGGTGCTGGACACTGTTTGAAGGAATCCTAAGGTACTGCTAAGAAAACTATTCTGTAACAAATGCTGCATATTAACTTTTATTTCCTCAGTTCATCTTGAAGCATCTATGGAGAAGAATTATACGAAGACAAACCAGAGGAAAAGTCATTGCTTTTTGTTTTTCTCTTTAGTAGGTTATCTTATAGAAGAGTTATTAGCCACAAAGAGGCATTTGGACAAAAAAAAAAAACCCCAAAAACAAGAAAAACCAGCAGTTTGAACATAGAATCATAGAATGATTTAGGTTGGAAGGGACTTTAAAGCCCACCAGCCCCAACCCAGTGCTGTGCACTGACTGCCTCTCACCAGCTCAGGCTGCCCAGGGCCCCATCCAATCCAGCCTTGGACACCTCCATGGATGGGGCACCCACAGCTTCCCTGGGCAGCTGTGCCAGGGCCTCACTGCCCTCTGAGTAAAGAATTTCCTCCTAACATCCAACCTAAATCCCTTCTCTTTTAGTTTAAAATTGTTTCTTCTTGTCCAATCACTATCTGTCCGTGTAAAAAAAAAATAAAAATCAATCTCTCTCATGTTTATAAGCTTCCTCTAAATAATGGAAGTCTGCAATGAGGTCTCCCAAGAGCCTTCTCTTCTCCAGGCTGAACAAACCCAGCTCCCTCAGTCAGTCTTCACTGACTGTCTCTCCTTTGACTGAGAAGCATAGATGCAGTAGATGAGAATTTTCCCAGTGATGTCTATTGGGTTTTGACATCCCTGTAGGGATTAAGTTTTTCTTTCATATTGGTAGTAAAGTGTAAATCTTCAGTTTCTATAAGTTGCTTGAGATTATCAGAAATTTAAGCAATATAATCTATTAAACCTACTTTATCAACTAAATGTTTTCTTCTTGTTTCTATTCCCAGGCCTTTTCATTTAGGCACATAAGCAATAAATATGCTTCCCACAGAACATTACAAAAAATAAGATAGAAATAATAACCAAGACTGAATAAGCAAGAAATTACACTTCAATATATTATTCAGAAAAGAAAGATAGCAAAGTATTCCAGCTCTACACTTTCCTCACCCCAAACCAAGCCCTGATGTGTAGGATACCCATCTACATTGGAGGAGAGAGGCTAGAACGCTCTCACTGACATTAAGTTTTATATGAATGACTCTAACTTGAGCCCTGAGTATTTTAGCTTTCCTACCCACGTGCCCCTGGCCCTCCAGAAGTAAGTCAATAGCACATCCATAACAGCTGGTAGTGCAGTGGCCCGGGGAGATTTGCCTTGTGACCTTTGTCCAGCTCCTCCTGGGAAGCATCTAGGGAGAGGTGTCAGCATGGCAAAGCTTGCATTGCCAGAGCTGGCACTAATTAATGACCTTATTATCCATCCTGAGAGAGGTCAAAGACTAATGAGCTGATCTAAATGACAGATACATTTGCAGCAGCATAGGAGGCTCTTAGCTCTGCCACTGTTGTCAGAGTTCACAAATTATCACCCAGGTACCTTTGTGAATACCTTTATGTTACATTTAAACTAGAGAAGCAGTTAGTGTCAAGTGTTAAAAAAGTCTTTTTAAGTTAATCTTCTGTGGAGGAGTGGAGGTGAACAAGGAAAAGGCAGTTCTCTGAAGTCAAAGAGCCGTGCAAGGCAGGCAGCACAGCACAAAGCAATAGCTTTGTTTTCTGCAGCCAGGGATTTAATAGGCATGGGAAACAACACTATCAACCCTTACATGAGGTCTGTAAAGAGTGGATCCTGGCTCCACCTCTTCTGGTCACTCAGTGCATTGCATATACCTGAGCTCCCCTGGGCTGGCCCTGCCTTCCCACCAGGTACTCAATCACTGCTTCAGGCTGTGACTTTGCATTTCTACAACAGGTCACAGGAAGATAAATGACTGTTTTTAAATTGACCTTAAAACTTGCAATAGGAGGCCACATCTCTTAAAAAAATGCATTCACATGTAATCTGGGACCAACAATTGTTTCTTGAATACACAAAGCAAAACAACAAAGAAAGGGAGTGAGCAAGCATATGAAGAAAAGATGCGTCGCTCATCGCACTTTTCTCACATACCTACAAGAACAAAATCTAGTTGCTACAACTTGATCAACAAAGTTAATCATCTGTTGAAACAGGAATTACAAGGATGCATAAAGTTCAATGCATCCATAAGTTTCCACCTTAAAAAGGTAGCTGACAGATTTCCTCAGGGCACATACAACTATTTTGTGAGGCTAACTTTTCTGACACAGACCTCACACAAAACAGCAGCAGTATTTCCTCCAAACTTTCCATAGATTTGATGTGTCAAATAACAAATGGGAATCTTACGTAATCTAAACAGCTTATCTGGTACATTGTAGAAATCAATGGGAAACAAATGCACTCTCAAAAGTTTGTCATTCATTACAACTATTTGTTTCCCAATTTACCATTAGACATTTAGAAGAAAAAGAGAGCTAAAGATAAAAATGTCTCGGCATTGTCATTGCAGCTAATAACATACTGTAACAAAACAAGCAAAAAATTGCACTGTGGAGAAAAGGGGAATATCAAAGACATAGATCAGTCAATCAACAGGTCCTATGATCACTATCAGCAATTCCTCTTCTCAAAGAAGGAAGGAACTCACTTTCTATGTTTTCCCATACATTAAACACTGAAACAACTTGTTTACACTGGGACATTTACCTGCAGCTTCCCAGACAGAAAGGAAAAAACACACTGAGAGCAAGATTTGTTGGGACAATCATGGCAGTCACCAAAATGGACAGAAGGTCTCACACTGAAATTTTGTGACCATTGACTATCTAGAGAGCATCCTGGCTTTTTGTCTGTGAATGGATCAGGCTTGAAGTATTTTCTGCTTTCAATTCTATTCTAGGTATATATTTTTACCTCATATCTACCAAAATCATGGGAGAAGTAATTAGAAAATAAGGTAAAACATGCTAAATATATATATTGTAATGATATTAAGCTGTGTATTTTGTGCGCACTTGATAAAGTACTAAATCATTGTATGTTGACTTGGATCTTTACAAAAATTACAAAAAAAATTGCTGAGAGTAATTTTTTCTTTCTGAAGTTGTAAACTAGCAGAACTAAGCAGAAGTTAAAATGTTTTTCAGCAGGAACTGTTCATATTTGATTATGAATATTCTTGACTGCTTGTGCTTTATGTTGAGGCGTACAATCTAAACAACATCACGAGAACCTTGCAAGGTTCTAACTCTCATTAAATGCAGCAAGTAAAAAAAAGGTCAATGAAAATGTGATGTGTTCTGAAAAGTTTATTGATATGACTAATAACTAAGTGGAATCATTTTCTATTGAAATGCTAGTCTTGATGCACTTACGCCTTATATTTTTGATGGCATGCTACATTACAGAGCACTTTCTCCATCTTATGTGTTTCAAAATATAAAGTCCTGGTACACACAGAAACTCATCAATCAGGAAGAACTCAGTAGTTTTACTTCCAAATAAAATCTCTTCTTTGCACAATCGTGGTGCAAATGTAAGTTCGTAGTGCAAATGGGTTAAGATCATTTCACTGTCTCCAAAATGGTTATCTTCTCTGGCTATAGGAACCATACATGATCTGTACATACGTACATGAAGTTCACGCAGCCCGTGCCGGCAGGTGGAGCAATCCAAACAAAACTGAGATTGGTGGTTGGGAGATGGCTCACATGTGATGCGACCACACTGCACATGAACTGATTTCCGAACTGGTGGTCAGACATAATTCCTACAAGAAAGACACAGGGGAGATAAACAGTAACACATGTTAATGGCCCTTTGCATGGTGCTAACAGATAGAGTAATACATCTACCATGTGTTTCATCATGGCAATATGCAATGTGAAAAGCCAAGAGTATGCCACAGACTAATTAGTATTAATGCCAATGAAAACATTGGAGCTGGCCTTTGCTTGAGCCAAGGCTGACTTTGGCTGCATGTACTTGCTATCATTATTCTTCATGAGACCAATACCAGAGGAATTATTTGCATTTTTAAAGGAGGGAGTTGGACTGCAGCTGCTGCAAATCAGTGTTACTCTATTAACTGATTTACATACATTATCGATCTAAAAGAAAATAAAATCTGAAGGAGAAATCTCATGTTTTAATTAGCAAAATGAAGCTGATAGAAAAAGGTGTTATCTTTTAGTAGAAAGGCACATCTACTTGGAAAAAAGCAGATGAGCTGTTGTTTCATTAACTCTTCTGATCTGAAATAAAAGCAGCAGCCTTCAACAGCTGCACCAGTATACACTCCTTTGAATTTTTTTTGAATCGGCCTTTAATGTATGGATGAATGTAAGTGTCTTCTGTTAATCATCCTCTCTGGAATTCACTCCAGTACATCATTAGATAAAAGAACTGTATTTTTTTAACAAAACTAACAAAAAAACAAACACCCCCCTCACCAAAAGCACAACAATAATGACAACGGTTTTCTTCCCCCTCAGACCCCCTCTGTAGCTTCCTACAGATCAGTACAAATACGGTTGTTTGTTTAACACCCCCAGGCAATCTTACTTGAATGGATTACTACACCTTTAATCCCAGCACATTAAACAACAAATATTGAAACTATTCTTTTGAATGTACATATTAGAAGAAAATGCCTTCTTCCCAGTGACTTCAAATATTGATCCTTCAGTTCAAGGAATAGCTACATGGGCTAAAACATTGCTAGTAGGATCAGAGGAAGAGCAAATGGTAGCAGGTACCCACATGCTCCAAAAGGTGACCGTTAGCTGTTATGTTGCTTGGAAGTTTATGGTGGTTGGATATGAAGAACAGTTTCTTCTCAGCAAGAATGATGAAGCACTGGCACAGGCTGCCCAGAGAGGTGGTGAAGTCACCGTCCCTGAAGAAAAGGGTGGATATTGCACCAAGTGACATGCTCTAGAGCAGTCACAGGCATGGGTTGTTGGCTGGACTAGATAATCCTAGTGATCTTTCCAACCTTAATGATTCTGTGATTCCATGATTCTGTGATTTCTTACAGTTCCTTGTGTAGTTATAAAGAAACCTTATCTTTGTGTCTCAGTGTCCCCAACAACAGTTTTTATGGCTGTTCTGAAATGCAAACCCAGCAGATCCTCTTAAACCCTTCCTTTTAAACCCTTCCACAGTGAAGGAGTTTGCCCACAGAAGCCCTTCACTGCAGGCAGAGGAATCTGCATGCACCACTCCTCCTGTGCCTCCCCAGAGGCTGCCAAAAGGAAATTGCTGAGTGTTTTACAAATCAAAAGCAACATCTGAAATCCCAGTCAGGCTTGTGAGAGCCATAGCTCAGGTTATATGCATTGTGAATCTTAGGGGCTATTAAATTCTAAACCTGCTTCAGTTTTGGGGCAGAAATGAAACCACAGCGACAGTGTTCCATGGGACAGTAATCTGTCCCAGGAAAGACAGGAGTGGGTGATGGCAGTGATGGCTGTATCTTTTACAAATGACCGCAGCCCTCACATGCAGGCTTTTTCAATTAGTTCCCCACTGATGCATACACAAGGTATTCTGCCATTCAGGCTTTTACACAGCTCAGCTCAAATTCCCTACAAATGGAATCATAGAGTCATGGAGTCATGGAATGATTTGGGTTGGAAGATACTTCAAGATTTCAAGTTCCAAGTGCCTGTCATGGGTGGGGATAGATCTCATTGAGTTGGGATGGCCACAGAGAAGGCTCAGGATTCTCTGGGTGGAAGCCTCACATCTGGAGAGCAGCGGAAGGGAAGCCCAGGAAGATGGATTTTTACAGCCTCATCCTAGTTTATTGCAAGATAGCAGGTGCATATGGACTTTGGCCATCTCTTGTCAGCCTACACTGACATTTTAAGTTTTTATTTGCCTTCCTTGACCAATTGGGGTGGTGGCATCGTCAAAGAAACCAGCTTGTCTTGTGCCCAGAAGTTTATCCAAAAAAGACATACAGAGACAGATGTGTCCAAAAATATGCCCAGGAATATATATTCACCCTTGAAGAGTGTGTGGTATTTAGGCAACTGTTTTGATTTGCTGAGAGTGAAAGATGAAATCTCTATTTCTTTCCCAAAGCTGTGGGTCTTGGGCTTCTCTCTGAAGTTTTGGCTATATCCAGTGACTTCGGAGTGTGGGACTGGTCTCCATAACCTATATAGAGCACCAGCTCACACATAGCAGCATCCCTGGCTCCTTAAGGGGAAACAGAGCCAGCTAAAGGCTTTAGCAGGTTATTTAAATAACAGATATTTTGAGGGGAGAAACAGGAACAGCACTTCAGTCTGAAGAAATCTCCCTTTCTCCAGAGCCAGCCAAATACAGGAGAAGACAAAGACTGCCCTACCCACATCCTGCAGCCAGGGACAGACACACCAGCTTGGGAAATGTGACTGTTTTCCTTGGCAGCAACTTGTGAGTTAATGAATTCCCTAGGTTTCAAGGCAGTAGACTGCAAAAATGTGTCTAATACATCAAACACGTACAACATCTGTGGAGAATTTCTTTTCCCTTTGATTTACAGTTTATAAAAAGAACAACTTTGCAGTGACTAGAATAAATTCTAAACAATGAAAAGAAACCCATTCAGAATTTTTGAAGACAAAAATGTCAATGAATTGCAAAGAGAATACTCAAAATTCTGTGTTATAATTGCATCATTGTTTTGGCATTATATTTTATGAATAATTTATCATGATAATTTTTACAGTAAAGAATACCACTGTTTATCTGTTGGATCTCTACTGGGTATGTCAAGTCCACTTTAGAGTTCAACATTTTTAGAATATTTCACGAAAATGAAGTACTGATACTTTGCAGAAAGACACAGAGATGCTTAAAAAACCTTAATTTAACTGACTGAGACTTAAAACCAAAATATTCATGCTGAAAAGGGGAACATGAAAACAACAAAACATGAAAATGTGAAAGATGGAGAAATGCAATTAATACCAAGAACCTATTTAAAAAGGAAAAAGAAAAAAAAAGATAAACCGTTATTTCCTCCTCTTGCTACCAACTTTCTTGTAGCACTTTGCTATGGAAAACAGCACTTCCCTTCTCCATTCTCCCTCCAACCAGGCAAGCTGCCTCCTATGCTGAATGCTAGAGCATAAACATATCTAAGGAGAGATGTGAAACAAGCTTCTTCTGTAAAAAACAAACTGAGAAAAGACAGCCCTGATTCTATAGCAGCTCTCAGAACAGGTATGTGTCCTTCATGTACCTCAGAGCATGCCTTAGGTTAAGGTATTTGGCTCAGATGCGCATTGTCCTATGGACCATGTCCTGTTAGCCAGTGCTGCCATATCCATTCAAGTTTGGTGTTTAAACAAGTAATAATCTTAAGGTAGCATTTTGAGATCTATCTGTATAAAACACTCTGAAGCCTATTGGAAATAACCAAATGTTGCCAGCTCACTTAATCCCAAAATTCTCAACAGCTAGTTATGATCACATATCCACAGGTCTGAAATGTGCTACATGCAAAGACACCAGTAACATCTCTTGGACTGCCTTTTCCCTTGTTTTTTCTGGTATACATTCATTATACTGAGGTGTTCCAGACACCTGCACTTTTCAGCTACTGCATCCCCTAAAATTTCTGAGCATGTAGGAGTCCCAGTAAATTCATTCCAGTTCCAGACGTGTTTTGTACTTGTGAACAACACTGCTGGGAAAGGAACCAGACATGCTCAAGCCCTCTCAAGATTTAACTCAGCAGCTGTTTTTCTTGCGTAAATTTTCAAAAATGTGCTTAGCCCTATTCAACCCACTCTTTAGAGTCACTGAATGAAAAAGCCTCTATGTGAAGAGGTAGATTTCAAGAGGGAGATCAAACACAAGAAATCCAGACATGGAGAAAACTTTTTGAATGGAGAATATAAAGTCAGATGATAAGTCCATTGCTTCAATCTTTGCATGTGAATAATTATTCTACTGGTAATCAGAGTCATTAGTAGGGTGTTAGTGCTAATGCAGGAAAGTATTATGTATTATGCTTCTTAAATAAGGTCGTATGCAGGAAGGTGAACAAGACATGAAGACGCTGTTTTACTGGCCAATAGACATCCAAGCACAAGGGCAGCTCTTCAGTTCTTGACAACTTTAACCTTGGTGTGAGCCTTCCCCGAAAGAGGAGGGAAAGAGATAGGAACTGTTCTCTCAGTTGGACCTCTGGAAGCCAAAAGATAATCTTTTGTTCTGTCAGGGCTTGGGAAGCATCCAGTGGTGCAGACAAATGCAGTAAAACTAATATTCTTTTCTGCTTCCTAAATCTGAGAAATGTGGATCTGTAATAATTCTGATTTACATGATGTAACTACATGAGGTTTCTTATTTAGAAAGCAGTTTCCTAAACCAATAATTTACACAAGTATCTCATCTGCACGTCAAAGTCCTCAGCTTAACATCCATGGTAAGTCTCAACAGGATTTCCTGCACTGAACCAGAGGGTATGTAGCCAGCCATTTCTTATTTGCCATATGAATTGAGGATGATAGTAGGAAAGAAGATTAATATTAAATACAGGTGTAAGATGAATGACTACAATTTGATTTTGCTGCCTCTAAATTGATTATCTGCTATGTATTTCCATTTTCAAAGTAATCCATAAGGGTGACAGTAAAATGCCAAACATAAAATATTGATGAAATATGAAGAAAATAAAGCTTTAAGTGCCAAATCACTCCAGGCTCTTTGGGAAAGTAATCATTCCTGATTTACAGATATTAAAAATAGACATCTTCAAATGATCTTTCGTAATATGAAGGAAGGAGCTGTGCTGCAGGACAGGTCCTCAGGATACCCCTGTGCAATCTGATCTAGTGGTTGGCAACCCTGCCCATGGCAGGGGGGTTGGAGTTCAATGACCTTACAGGTCCCATCCTACCTAAGCTATTCCATGATTCTAAGACACCTCAGAATGAGGTTCATCCAGAACCAGCTCAGAACATGGCTCCTTCTGGAGGCCAATGGAGAGCCCCATCATCTCAGAGCAGAAAAGGCTGTGCAGCAGCTGAGCAGCAAGCTGTCAAACCTGAATTCACAGCAATCCAAGTGCAGGCCCTAAGGAAATTTTTAGGCTAGAATCTGTGCACTGGATGTATATAGGCTCTGATTGCATTTCACAGCTGCTGGAGCTGCAGATTTCAGACCATGCTTCCAGAGCTAGGCACCTCCCTTTCTCCTATGTCTATTTTGGTGTTTAAAGCACCTTTCTGCTCCTTACCTGGAGAACAAACATATACATAAAATATCTCTTTTCCCAAATGCAAGTGAAGCAATGGTTTATTTTTGGTTGCTGGAAGAATATTTCAGCAGTGTCTTTAAACTATTCTGAAACCTTTTCAGGATTCTGAATTAAGTTTCTAAAGCTCTGTGTAAAAGAATAAGAAGAATACAAAGAAAATCAAATATATATATGTACTTTTAGTACATGCATGTGTCTAAGAAAACCATCAGCTGTTCGCACTTAAAAGGATGGCTGGGAGTAAAGAACTACCTGGAATTGGCAACTATCCTGTTGTTTCTAAAGGATGATTACACATACACAATTATGAGCTCATTCTGCGACCTGTTCAGAAGGGAAGCAACATTCTGTAGGCAGCTGAACTTCCCACACAAATCCCTTCAAAGTGAGTAATGGTGCAGAGTCTGGCGCTAAGTGAACTGCGCTCACTGAGCTAAAAGATGAAGTTGCCAATTGATTTTTTTTGATTGATTTCATTCTGCTTCACAGGAAAAACACATCATGTTTGATAGCAACAGACTGCTAAAGCGCTCAGTGGCCCCTGTGATCAGTTAAGGGTCAGGGTGATTTGATAAATTATTAAAGAGCACGAAGAAAGAAAAGACCGTGAGCTGCGGTCTTCCAACAGCAATATATTGCCTTCATCTTTCTTGAAGTCATGCAAGTATTTAACTGTTATTATTACTGATTCATCATTAAATAATAGATTATTTCACGCTATGCAATGTTGGGGAAAATACCATCCACAAAGTAGAAGTAGAAAAAGAACAAATAGCCATATAACAACTTAATAGAGGCTGTCACTAAGATCCTTAACTCCTTTTGTGGTCAGGAGCCAAGTGGAGCCTGAATGCAGCAAACTGAACCCCTGGGGCACTGCTGTGCTGAGCAGCTGGGGACGGAAGTATTTATTTTACAAAATATTAAATGTATTTCCTTTATAGTTCTGGAAACAACAATTTTCTGCAAGTTCACATTTGAATTACTTTCACAATTTGGGACCCAGGTCAGGGCTATTTAGATGCCAGCAAGAGTAGTGCTTTATGTTCATGTTTTTTTGAGTACTTCCTGAAGGGAGCACTTCACTCGACATGCAGGAATTAGCCTCTAATATACAGATTTACAAAACTTGCTCTGAAAGGGAGAATATATTTTTGCTCCACCTCTCTTTTAATGTTCTACTTCTAAGTGATTGTTAATCAAAACTTTTGAGCAGCCTTTTGTTAGAAGCCACTTAAGGGTATAATTTCATCTTGGGGATTTATGAGTGCCAGTCTCATTAAACCTAACAGAGGTTACACATATGGAAATTCTGGTGCACGGGGAGGAGAATATCGCCTTTCATTTGCATAATTCCCCAAGAGGCTGAATGAGCCCCTTGTGTAGCGATGGGCTGTGAGAGGCAGGGGTGGGGGTGCAGCCTCTGGGTGGATTTGGGTGGCGTTGGAGGGGGAGAAGAGGGCAATTTACCGCTGAAGCCAGAGTGTTCCACAGAGAGCAGCATGGGACTAAGCACTTCAGGGCAAGTAGATTTAGTAACATAAACAGGGACTAGCAGTAGTATAAATAGAAAATGCTAATAAGCTTCTGTGTTGCTGAAGTACAGAAGAAAAAAACTCTTCACAAAGGCTTGAGCCAAAATCTATTTTAAATGTTCACTAACAGCTCTAGCATGTTTTATAATAGTAACTTTTGTATTTTTCCTTATAGAAGCTGTTAGGCTGATACCTTCATCCTGTGCTAGCTTTTCATAGGTCTACTTTAGCAATGCATTCCAGCTCACCCTTTTGCAGGAGAGCAGCTGTCCCTGCTTTGCACCTGCTCTTTTTTTAATGTTTTTCTGTTTGGTAGGTGCATGTCTCATCCATACAGACAACTCCTGTACAACTTCCCACAGCTATTGCATTGCTCTGAATCCTTCCACTCCACATACCTCAGCACACACCCCAGGAGACAACCACTGGACTCATCACTGGATTGGGTTTATGTCAGCAATTGGTGTGACAAGGGACCACCATGCTGAGCTGTCATACATTGCTCCCACCAGGCTCATTCCCAGGTGTGACAATTCATGAAGGCAGCATTGAAGATGCAGAAATTGCTCTGAATTGGCCCTAGTAGAAATGAAAACTCAAACTGACAGAACCACCCTGATCTCCTCACACAGAGCCTCACACTGACCAGACCGCCCACTCCGTGGCCAAGGTAACATCCAACAGAACATCACTGTGCAACAACAAGAAAACAGCTGCACACCTCAATACCAGTGTAACTGCCCCAAATTCATTTATAACATGCATAAATTCTGGCTACATCTACAATGCAGTAATCCTTTACAATACATTGCCTTCCAGAAAAAAAATAATCTTCACAGCAGAGTCCAGCTGTGCTAGGCTGAGTGATTTCCGCAGGACAACACCCAGTCTTTGGCTGTACTGTAGATGGTGACACATCCTGATATCCTGGTTGTTTTCCATAGCCTAGTGTGACTAATTGGGATAATGGCTTCAAGGTTTTACGTGCAAAACCCTAAGACTCTTTAATTTATTTTTAATGAACTTAATAGTCCTGGCAGCAGTTTGCATTGTAATGCATTTCCTCCTTTTTGATCCTTTGCCTGTAGACATCTTCTGCATGTGCCCACATTGCCATCACTGTCTCAGTCACTGAAGGACGCACTCAGTGTCGGTATCTTTGCACTGTCCTTAATTATACTCTCTCTCTGTTGTTGACATAAGCAGTGAACTCTGATGTTTAAAATTGATAGTTTCCTCCAAAGCAAATTATATCAGTCAAACCAATCAATAAGGATGCCTTCATAATGAACCCACAGGGACCTCCATGGAAATTGTTCTACAGATGGAGAATTTATCATTTGTAGACATCATTTGTTGCTTTGCAGTGATGCTATTATGCAAATTTTTTTGCTCTGTTCCATAATTCCTTATCCAGATATATGAAAGTGAACCTGTAAATGCAAATTGTGCACAGGAACCCCAAAGTGTCCCCCACCAGTGAGAGATTCTCCAGGTTCCTCATCTCCGTAAATGATTTTAAACACAAAGACAGGAGATTTAGTTTGGATGTTAGGAGGAAACTCTTTACTCGGAGGGCAGTGAGGCCCTGGCATGACGGCCCAGGGAAGCTGTGGGTGCCCCATCCCGGGATGCACTCAAGGCCGGATTGGATGGGGCCCTGGGCAACCTGAGCCAGTGGGGGCAGCCAGCCCACGGCAAGGGTTGGGGATGGGTGGGCTTTAAGTTCCCTTCCAACCCAAGCCATTCCATGATTCTGTGACTCCCTGTGGGCTTGCAGCTTAGCAAGGACTGTGTGCTGGAGTTACACAACCACATGGGAAGAGCTGGCTACAACCACAAAAGCTGGATTTTATCTTCTTACACACAAAAACCAAGAGCCACTACAGTATGCACCATGTAAAAATACCAGCCATAGTGTCTGCAGCACTCAGTGAAGAGCAGGACTTTGCAGAGAGCCGAATGAGCTGACAAATACATTTCGCTGAGTAGTTCAGCAGTGACACAGGAGATGGTTTTGTGGGTTGCATGAAGTAATTCAATGAAAATTCCCAATCTTTGGGAGCTCTTTCTTTGAAATTATGCTGAGATTCAGCACCACTGGCTAAATGATACCACTATCAATGCTCAGATCACATTAACCACGGATGGGAGTACAGTTGTGACCACTGAACGCACCCTCCGCAAACATTCTGACACTAGCCAGGAACTGCTGTGTTCACCTCTACATAATGACAAATCTATTAGAGCCACAGCTTTGAGCTGCAAGCAAGGTGTCCCCTCTGTGCTGGGGATGCTTGGGAATAGAAATTGAAAATATCAGACTATACCAGAGAACATGCATTTCCACATTCTGCAGAACACCCCCTAGCTGTGCAGTCACCTCACTGCCACCAGGCCAGTACATGGGGGCAATATCTTTCGGCTGGAGCAGAACTGTTGACACACAGCTGCTCTGTAAGGTGGGAGGTTGAAAGTTGAAGCGTTTTCCTGTTACATACTTATCACAGAATCATAGAATCATTAAGGTTAGAAAAGACCACTAACATCATCTCATCATCAACCCATCCCACCATACCCACTAAACACATGCCACATTTCCACATTTCTTGAACATCTCCAGGGACAGTGACTCCACCATCTCCCTGGTCAGTCTGCTCCAATGCCCCACTACTTTTTCCAAGAAATTTTTTTTCCAGTTATCCAACCTGAACCTTTCCTGGCACAGAATACTGTACTTCCATGCTTTTATTTCTATCTGACAGCACATACTGTCACAGTTAAGAGAAGAGAGAAAATAGAGAAGAAAGTAATTCTGCATTTCATTCCTTTGTCTGGAAATTACCCCTTCTGGAAAAAATACTATCAATCTCAAATAAGCAAGAGCACTTCCAGATCAGATATGAACAAAGCAAATAGAGGTTGTCAAGAACCAGGAACCCTCTTGCAAAGTGTCATTCAATGTCAACAGTAATTCTGGGGAAAAAAAGACTGCTAATCTTGAAGTCTTTTCCTCGAAAGACCACTCTACTACCAAATCTTAAAGGCTGAACTTCTGCAACCCTTTCACACTCAAGCAAGGATCTTAAATTACCATGCAGGACCCAATGGTGCCCCAGCACAGACAGTGAGGGGTGGTGTTCCTGTGCACATCCCGTGCACAGGCCTTGCAGTTTTCTCACTCAGATATCCTTTCCACCAGCTAAAGATCACAGAATCATAGAATCACAGATTGGCTTAGGTTGGCGGTAAACTTAAAGTCCAGTTCTAACCCTCTGCTGTGGGCAGGGCTGCCATTCACCAGATCAAATTGTTCCGGATCCCATCCAACCTGGGTTTGAATGCCTCCAGGGATAGAGCATCTATAACTTCTATGGCAGCTGTGCCAGTGCTTCATTGCTCTCTGAGTAATTTTCTCCTAGCATTCAACCTAAACCTCCCCTGTTTTAGTTTAAAGCCATCTACCCTTGTTCTATCACTATTAGACCGTGTGAAAGTTCAGTCTCTTTCCTGTCTGTAAGCTGTCTTTGAGTACTTGAAGGCCACAGTGAGGCCTTCCCATAGCCTTCTTTTCTCCAGGCTGAACAAGCACAACTCCCTCAACCTTTCTGCATAGGGAAGGTGCTGCAGCCCTCTGATCACCTTCATGGCCCTGAAGATCTCCCTGAAACTGTGAGTTACCTCGGTTCTGATCAGGCAGCATGCTCATATGTACAGCCATCACCTGGGCCTATGTTTCTTGGAAGGCAAGACATATTTTAAAAGAACTAATAGAAAGAAATTTTAAACCAGTGAAATGTATTCACATGTAGAGACTGGTCAGTGTTCATGAGGAAGCAGCTAATGCCACAGTGATGCAAAAATTGTGTGCTACAGAAAGTACAGAGGCTATACATCCTCCAAACAACCTCTATGGCACTGCTGGCAAGAAGAAAATTGCAGGTATTGCTGTGGGATTATGAGGACAAAACTAAGCAAGTGATCCCCTCTAAGAGGTCTGGATTGCATTGCAAGATCTGGGACAGAATTGGGAAAAAACACGTGGGCTGTGACATGCAGGGATAAGCAGGACACACAAATTCAAACTTAAAACATAATTCAGTTCCATGAATGAGTCCTAGCTGCAGGCCTGCCTCTTTGAGCAAGCAAACCCAACTGGGACCATAGTGGGATAAATACTCCAAGATCTTACCGCAGTTTTAGAAAAGGTTTAAAAAGAACAGTAAGTCAAAGCAACACACCAGAGAGTTGCACAAGGGAGCAGCAGTCCCATTAACATATAAGGGGAAGGATAAAAACACGAAGATCAAGGCATGGCTCTGCTTTTTGAGCTGCAAATCTGCCCTTAGCAAGAAAAATAGCCCAAATAACTGCAGCCCCACAAGGAAGTTCCTCTTTTTTGTTGTTGTTGTTTTGCAGATAATGAAATCAACAGAAAAGTGTGAGGGCAAAGGACAAAATTAACTCTCAGTCTCAAGGTCTCAACTACATTTTTTTCCTGTTCAGGGCAGATTAATAATTCAGAAAATGAGCAGGTTTTCTAATTTCTATTCATCAGCCCTGCTATGTACAACAATTGATTTGTTTTCTCAGTGGGATTTCCAAATACTTTGCAGATCTGATGCGATCTCACACTGTACCATAAGCTCTCACAGCTTCTTATACGTACGCATTCTCTGTTCTAACGCATGGACATCCATGTGGTGCACAGGGCTGGTGGAAAGAATCTATGAATTTATCAACAGACTTAGAGCTTCTAGTATATAACCAAAAGGGTGTTTTTGGTAAATAATAAGCTTGTCAAATCTGAATAGATTAGGGAGTTTTAAGCTGATGTACCAACATGGGCCAAACATGCCAGATATTTTGGTCTGAAAAAATGAAATGACTACTCAAGGGTATTTCAGCACTCCTTGAATGCAGTGACCAGAACAACTTTGAAAAGGGACACTATATTGAATAAACAGTGCTTCTTGGAAAGTCTGAAACCTAATTTCATATGGGTTAACCCAAATGGAGACAAAATTGCTCTGGAGTGAGCATGGTAGCCTCCTGAGGAACCTGCTCAGTGTCTACAGGCATGCAAAGACTGGGAAGAGCCAGGAATACCCCCATGTAATACCCCCATGTCCCACATCCCTGGAGGTCCCTTCCAGAAGAGGCAGCTGGGTAACCATACTGAGCACCTAGGAGTGGCACCAGTGAGATGCTCCAAGTCTGAGCAGGCTGCCCCGTGAGCTGGCCGTTCTCTGTTCTCCCATCTGTGCAGGCATGTTGAGGAAATTTCATATGCCTTGATATTCCCCTTGCCAATTAGTGTTTAATTACTAATTTTAAGTAGAGCAATTTTGCCAATCAGAGGTATACTCTATCTTTCCTCATTGGTTAGGATACTTTCTGGAGAAGTAGTAGATATAAATTTGGATATTCTCAGACAAAAGAAAAAATTGACTTAAACTCCCATCTCCCATGTCCTTGGTGACCACTTTAGCCACTGAGACTTTGAAATATTCCCCCAGACTGTGAGTTCAGTAAGTGATGTGGCTGCTTTTACCTCAACTGGCAGAAATATAACTTTTCTGTTTGGGGCAAATGAGAATTCTCAAGAAAAAAAAAAATATCTCAGAACAAAACATGTATTTTTTTAGTTTTTTAATTTGGTAAGAAACTTGAAAATCAGAAAATCCAGGGAAGTACCAATGGTTTCATTGGCCATGACCACAGAAAAATGAATCGTGTGGGTTTGGGTAATCCAGCACAACTGACACATTATTGTTTATATGCCATACTCTACAAGAATAGAGATTTCCTCTGTCATAAAGGCAGATGTAGGTTCATCCTTTTATTTGAGATCACCAAATATTAACATTAAATGTAATGTATAGCTGTTCATATCTCCTAATGACTTCGTTTAGTAACATTTTTGAGACAGAACATTTGTGATTCCTAATTGGTTCTGTAATGAATTTGATACAATCCATGCTTGTAGCACTATCTAGTCTTTATTTTGCAGTTTATCTTAATGAATTGCCATAATTCACTTGGAAATAATCTCCAAAATTAGTTTTCCATCTCTCTTTCTCGTGAATATTTTGAACTACTAGCAGTGCGCAACTCATACTGGAGATTGTATTTAGAATATACCAAAAGTTTGGGGGCTGCTGGAACTCTGCAGCGTAGCACAGAATACAGATAGCTCTTCGCAAATTATCTGAGCACAAAATGTATTTTATAGTCATAAGGTAAGAATAATAATGGAAAAATCAAAATCAAGTAATATTATCTTCCAACTTTAGCATGCTTTTGTTTCTCTTGCTCCTTCTTACACTGTAAGAGCTAAGCCCAGAGTTGTCAAACTGGTACCAGCCACTTCTGTTTGAACTACCTTACCACTATGCCTGTCCATGCTGAAATCACTCCCATGAATAATTAGGCTCACATGGACATTTACAAATTAGCTTTCACCTACTAAGGTCAGCTACTGATAAGAACATATAAAGTTATGAAGCTCTTACAAAAGCTGAGTAAACACTAAGTTAGCTGAGTTAGCCCTTGATAACTTCCATGGGTATGATTCAGACCACTCAAAGCTAAACTATAAATGCTTAATGAGGCAGTCCTCACACCACAGATGATTACACTCCTTTAATAAACAATGCAGAGAGATAGCTGCCTGTGATGAGCTCCACAGAATGCTATCTGGAACTTGTGTCCCATTCGGGTACACAAAAATTTGAAGTATGCCTTGACACAGAACAGAAATACAGAACACACAAAACATTAATATATGTAGCAAAAGCAGATTGATTCCCCTCAGCTAGTCCTAAAGTACAATTAAGAAGAAAAGGGAGTTCTTTTTCTTGTCAGCAAGCACCTTTTTTTTTTTTTTTTTTTTTTTTTCACTCACTATCAAAAAAGACTCATGTCCACAACTTAAAACAAATTTCTAGATCTATATATTCACAGCAGATGTGGCATTCAGACATTTAAATTTTTTATAACTAATTCTATGCAGTGTGGGAAAATGGAAATTTTTAGAGATGTGTAACTTGGGCAGACAGGTCAAGCAGAACCATATTGTTAGGGATAACTGAAAAATAGAGCGGGCTGAAATTAAGAGAGATCATGGTAAATCTCTGAGAACCAGTGGCAGGTAAGGTCTTTTTTTTTTTCTTTGTTGCTTCTCCAGGTTCTTTGAGACCAAGAAGGTAACTGATATCAGGGAAGGACAAACAAATGTCATCTGACTGCAGGACCATCCTGAACTGAGGTGGGTATGTAACAGTGGTGAGTCTACAACCATAGAAACCAGCAAAGACATGATTTGCAACTGGCAAGTAGTGACTGATGATGGAAACTGCAATGAACCACAATTAATAGCATGAATTAAATCAGCAGAAATCACAAAGACAGAAACAGTTTACTGAACTTTTAATAGACGTCTGCATCTAAACGATCCTAACAGTTCAGTGAAGACTGAAGCATCAAAGCTTTCTTGTCCCAAATGAAAATGATACCTTCTCCACTTTAATTTTTTCAGCATCTTATGAAAGGTGCTGTATTAGTAAAGGAAGTTTGAAGATTATCTCCAACATTCCCCACAGATACCATGTGAAATGAAAAATTCTCTCTTGGTGAAGTGGAGCATTTTAATATGATACATTATACAGAAAAAGCAGGAGATCATTGAGTTGCTTGGCTCTGCTCAAAGCTGTACCTGAAGTGCCTCAGAGCACCTGCACCAAAAAAAAAAAAAAAGACTAATTGTTAACTACATTGCTACAAGTATAGTTGTACATATAATTGTGCTTCTTATCAGCGTAGGTCTTCTTTGGATGTCAGGGGGAAGTTCTTTAGAGAAAGATTGGTGAGGTGCTGGAACAGGTTGCCCAGAGAGGCTGTGGATGTTCCATCCCTGAAGGTATTCAAGCCCAGGTTGGATGGGGCCCTGGGCAGCCTGGTCTAGTACCAGATCTGGATGTTGGTGACTCTGTCTGTGGCAGAGGGGTCTCATATTGACCACCAAAGGCTGACTTACAAGCTTCCATCTATTTTGTACAAGCTATTTGTTTTAACTACATTTGGATTCCTGGATTAATTTTTCACAAGGAAGAAGACGTACTTTGATTTGCATAATCTCATCTCTTGGTTCTATTCTCATCCCCCACTTCTCCTTCATTCTCTTTGCTTCAGCAAACCTTCAATTCCCAGCCTTTCCATCATTATCTTCTTTCCACTCTCCTTGCTTCCACACTTCTTGTAGACCTAGAATATCCCCATATTGATTTGTTCTACAACACATCCCTTTGAGCTGTTTCCTTAAGATCTCAGATTAGTTTTTGATGAAGAACTGCAGTAGAGAGCTGTCTTCACCTTCCTTCTTGCGAAGAACTAGACCCAACAAATTACCAAATATTCTGTAGCAAAACCAGGACTCGTGAAATCCAGTGTACATTGATCTCTCTGTCACTGATCTCTTTAGAAAGAAAGGTGTGCTCACAAAATCCTAAAGCTCCTGTGCATATCTGTCAAGTACTAAAGAGTCTTGGAGCTGATATGTCCAAAAATAAATGAAAAAAATTGTGTTCATTGCAATATGACATCATCAAAAGAGAATTCTTCCCTACATTGTGCAGCATTTGGCTGAAAATGAAATCTGTAGACTTCCAGTTGGTTCATGACAATTACCAATTCTCTTTTTTTCATAAAAACCCATTATGTGAAGGACCTTGATGTTTTCAGTGTCGTTTAAACAAAACTGGCCTATGTTATAATTAAACTTTGATCAATTTTTTAATGGGATCTCGAAGGAAAACAGTATTTGACTAAAAGAGGCATTCTTCTACATGTATTAATCAAGTGAATTCTTGTTGAACTGCTTGAATTTCATATAATCACACTTCTCCATTGTTAATTAGCAGAGCAGGGAAATGATAGAATCTGCTGCAACGCTTTTCTATTGCAAATATCCTGAAACCTTTTCTTTTGACTGTCAACACCCATTTATTTGTTTAGAGAATATTAAGGACACAAAAAACAAGTTCAAAGAGAGGTCATGAAAAATTTCTGACAAGTAGCAGAAAATCACTATTAGAGTTTCCTGAAGCATCTTATTTAAAAACACAACTTTCTTATATTCAAATTAGTCCAATATAATATCAAAGCATACATTTATGGCACTAAGAACTTGAATCACTTAGACCAGCTGTCACTTATGAATGGCCATTCAATAGCACTTTCATGAGTGTTGCTAGTTATTAGCATTTTCATCAGTAACATGAAAGCAGATACGAATCACCAACAGCAATATTTTCTGAGTTATATAAACATAAGTGGGAATTAATCCTGAGTCACATTAGTCAGGTGAGATATGGCAAACAGAATGTGACTCTTTGGTAAACAGTCTACTTTAAAAGCAAAGCAAAACAGAAGAGAATGCACACAAATCTGGAGGAATGAGGAATGGAGAGATGCCAAAATACCTTTGACGGGGGTTCATATTCTAAGAATGAAGCTGAAAATTGCCACAGCCTGGTGAAAGGCTAATAAGCCTTATACCTTTTGCTTAGACATGAGGAAGATTCCTTACACTAAAAAACTTAGTGTTCAGTCACTGTAGGTTATAATTTATTTATCAGAACTGAGGAGTGATTTGATTTCAGTGGATAGGTATCCTAACATAAAGAAAATGTGACTCATAAAGGATTTCTAGGCGTTGCTTAAGAGGTATCGCAGGAACGAGATCCTGGGAGCTTAACAAGCCACATTAAATTTAGAAATTAGGCAACTTTTTAAGCAGGGAGTATGGCTGACCACTGGAAAAGAAAAAGAAAAAAAAAAAAAGGAGACAATGTGGATACTTTGCCTCTTGTACTGAGTGCAAGATCATGCACTTTAGGTAATGACAAAAATACTTTCAGCTCTAAGACAGAAATGACCAAGAAGGCGAAAGCTCGAAGCAAATCCTTCAATCACAGTCTTTCAATGAGCTGCTGATATAAAAACGGCAAATTCTGTCTTAGAATGTATTCACTCAATTGTTTTCAGTAATAATGGGGAAGTTAGCACAGAACTGGTAAAGCATTGCCAAGACACCGCTTCAGTTGTTGTGCATAATTATGAATGCTCGAGTTCAAAATATTAACTTAGGCTGGAGCAGCTGCAGAGAAGGACTACATGGATGATGAGAAGAATATAAAATATGCCATAAAATAAATCAGAATAAGCTCATCTTGTTTACAGAGAGGATGACTACTGCTATACATAATGGAGTTGTAAAGAAGCTGTTTAAGACAAAGATAATTTCTGTATAAGAACAAAGAGGAGAAACTGGACTAGAAGACATTTACCATAACTTACAACCTTCCTAATCACTAGGCAAATGAAGTATTGAAACAATTTTGCAATAGGAATTCAGGCAATAAAAAGACTTCAGCCAGCTTTAAGTCAAAGCTTAAATCCAGACATTCAAGCTCCCAAATTGCTGTTGTGGGGATCAGAGCCAAATAGCAACATCCCCTCCTGAGGATGGTTCCTGGTCACCACAGTGCTCAGCTATTAAAACAGGACAAATGTCCACAAAGTAAAGCTCAAATTGCATGCAAGATGTCACAGTGGGAGGGACTCATAGCAAAGACCATATACAAATATTTAGCATTTAGATTTAGCTGGCAAAAATTTAAAAATCTGGCTATCAAGCAAATGTTCTCTATTTCTATTGTAATTCACAGGAGTTGGAAGCATTGCTTCAGTCACAAAAAAGGCAAATTAACATTTGTTAATAACATTTCAATTTAAAGTTCTCTGACTTGTTTAAATGATGCCGTTTCCTTTCTTGTTGCATGTGAAATGGTACAGTAGTGTTTTACCTAACAGCAGCACCCCAACTACATATGGTGTTTTCCTTCCAAAATCTGCTTTTTTATAAAGGTCATTTCAATACATTGGCTTTCTGAAACACTTCAGATCTACTGTTTGTCCTCAGGGCACAAAAAATACAAAATCTGCTTATGAAGAGTCTAAGCCATCTTCCCTTGTTTAGAATGATTCTTAAACTACACACAGCTTCCTCTGCTGCTATCAGTTTTTGTTTCCTTGCACATCATGGCTGCTCTAATTAGAGTGATAATTTCTCCTTTTCTTATTCCAAAAACTATAACAGGACTGTATGTTGAAAAAATGACTCAAGAAATAGCTGCAAGTAAGATGGACTAGGATTTATTGTGAAGAGCAAGTCCTTCTATGACTAGAATTACTATTAATTTTTTGTAAAACAAGGCACTTTTGCTCATGTGGTTTGTGAGAACCCATATAATCAGGCCTACAATTATTTCCCCTGAAAATATCCACTTAACAATGTCTCTTTTTTACCAGTTCAGAGTTCATGGTTTTTTCTGGTGCCAACACTCACTGTTAAGAGGTTTTATTTTCTGATAAAGATAATACTATGTTTTTTCCTTTATTAGTAAAGAAAGGAGGAATTTCTTCTCAATTAAAATAGGCAATAAGAATAAACACGAAACACAATGTCTTGTTTGTACTAGACAGTGATTCATGAATGTGAGCATTAGTTGAATGAAGTTTTAACACATTTTGATCTATGGATGGGATTTTTAAAATTACAGGCATTGTTTTCTTTGAAGCTATTTATATTTCATTTCACCTATCAAGAAATACGTGGGATAATCACAGAAGCATAATTGTAAATAGGTTACAACATGTAGGACTCAAGAACCTGGCCCTCTTGTCACTGATCAGCAGATGCCTCCATTGGAAATTGCAAATTGCAGTTTAAAATTAAATGCTTTTGGAGTCATTCAATGCAGTCTGGAATTCAGCCTTTAAATACACATGGGAAACCATCGAATGTGAGTCAATAACACAGTGCATGAAAAGCCACTCATCCTGGCGAGACTCTTCTGCACCAGCTTTTGAGAAAGTACTTCAGAATGTTTGCAATAGCACAAATTCCACAGCCAGCATAAAATCAGACAGTGTTAACAAGAACCTTTCCTCCTTTTCTTATCCTTTACGAATAAGATAATGTTAAATAGAATTGCATTTAATACATTAATTTGCTTATTAAACAATAAAGTTCCTCTATGTAATTTTTAAGCTACACTTTAACCATAGCTGCACTTCAGCTGCTTCTAAGGCTGAGTGAGACTGAGACTGAGATTGAGACTGTAAGTGTTCTGTTTCCCAAACCAGACAATGCCCTGAGTCTCAGAAGGTGAAAAACATGGGTCCAGACCAAGACATTGCAGACGTGCTGCTTGAGTTGGGCCTGGCTCCCTGATGGAGCTCTGCTTGGCCCAGCCCATGGAGCCCAGGGTATGGGACATCTCTTTGTCTTAGGGAACTCTCATCTCTGTGCTTCGCCAGCTGTACCAACTGCACAGCAACATTCAGTGCCATCTTCTGAAATGTGTGGTGCATTGGGTAGAGGGCAGATACGATGCAAGACCTACTGGGAACTCCTGAGTACCTCCGGCAGGTGGCTAGGTATCAATAGCCTTGGGCTTCCAATGATCATAACAGAGCACACCGTGCAGATGTGTGAATGTGCATCCTGGCACAACTGGTGTTTTTATATCTCTTTAAGGTATTTTAAGACATTTTGCAACTAGGCAGTATCCACCTTCCTAAAGAGAAGGACAGAAAAGAGAAGATGAGGAACTCAACACAAACATCAGTAGATCAGTAGATTCTTTTGCAAATAATTTCTCTCAGAGGACAAAATTTTGTATTTCCTTTGTAAGCTTAAAAATCTATTCTTTAATGATTGCTTTCCACTTAACTAAATCTATGTTGGAACTACTACCAAGATTCCTGAAATAATTTTTCGTAAGTGCACAATATCAATCTCCATATTTTACTGGCAAATGATGATGTTATAAAGCTCAGTCATGAAAAGGTAAGGAAAATACCAGTTGTAGCACCTTGTAAATGTTTTACTTTGATGAAAAGCAGCACATTCCATTTCTTGTTTGTAGATTTATGCTTTGGATATTAGCTGCAGTAATTTTGTAGAAGGAAGTTCTCTGCTATGGGCCAGAGATAGCGTGCCACAAATTTATGTGTATTAAACTTTCAATATTTTCATAATCAACTCAAAGTTGATTGTAACAGATTTTTTCTAATTTTTTTTTTCTTTCTCCTGACTATTGCTCACTTCTGACAAATTTTACATATCTCTTGTGAGCACAGTTAAGACCTTCAAAGGTAGTTTTTCAAAGAACACTCCAATTTGTACTTTTACTTAAACTTTAAGTGCTTCATATGCGAATAAATCAAAACTCTCTGTAACAAAATTATTAACATTATGGAGTCTCTCAGTCTCTATAAGCCAATCTGTTCCATCCCTCCATGTTTACTAAATCTAGCTAACTTTTTTTCCACATGAATTTGTCCTTGAGCAGAGCTGTCCACCAACTCAGCTGCTTCAGTAGTTGCCCAACTCTCTAACACACCGCTCTGTTGGCCCTGAAGAACACTTGCTTGCCTTACCAAGCACAGCTAGTCCAAGAACGAACAGTATGACCAATACCAAACTGTACAGTTACCCCTGCAGCATTTGCATTCCCAATGCTGCATATGCTTTAGGTCTTACATCAGTCAAGTAAAGAAGCAACTGTGCCACAAGTTTCAGGGTCTTCTGGTGCTCATTACAACACAGGAGATTCCTGTCACTCAACTTCGAATTTCCAGTGTGTTGAGGTTCGCAGCTGAGCTACTCACCTTAGTTCCTATTAAAAGCAGTGGCAAGAAATAATGACTTGGATACAAATCATCTGTCTAGTTTAAATGGTCACTGCAGAGTAACATGACAAATGTCCCCAAAATGCCCATTTCTGTCCTCCATGCAGAAAGGAAGCTGGGGGGAACCAGCTCAGCTATTTACCACAACCTCCTGTCATAATTAACTATGACAGATATCTTTCAACATTCCTTTGAAAGAATAGCAGCTAATGTCAGAAAATTAGACCTTCAGAAGTACTTTGCATGTCAGTGTCAGTCGCTGGAAAACAGGGAACTTTAAGGCACATCTGTGTGTGAATGCCTCAGCTTCCAGTCAGTCACCCAAATCCCCTACACAGAAAGTACTGAATGAAGGGATCCTCAGAACTGGATGAGAAGATCCATCTATGAGTAAAATACAGAAGAAAAACATAAAAAAAAATCCTGGTTTTAAAAATGTAAAGTTAAGTCTTCCAGAAATACTTATTCTGGATAAAAAAAATGGAAAAGTTCTTGAATCTTGCATATACTGCTCAGTTAGAGTATTTCAGCAGAGCAAATAAACGTTTATTTGGACCGTGCTAAGCAAAAAGTTACTTTAGATTATCATACATTTGATAAATTCTTCAGTGCAAATCTAAATTTCATATTCATGCTAAATCTTCAGCCAAACTTCAATTAGAAGCTAGCATGCATCTCTTTCATAATCCCAGGGAAAACTGCAGCTAAAGCAACTTTCTTCTGTGTAGTACAGCCAAGTTTATTTTGGTTGGACTCTGGCAAATTATGACTGAAGGTCTTTAAATAGTTCATTACATCTTTGCGCTCGTAAGCAAATATTTTGACAAAGCTGCCTGAATGATTGAATTATGACTACTGTGTGTTCACCATCCCTCTGATACTACTTACTACATGTTCAGTGATAAGTTTAAGTAGGTAGTTAACAAGGAAGAGTCTAAATCAAGACCTTTATTATGCAATCTAGTATAGTTTCATTTCTAGAGAGAAAATGTTTTTTTTTTTAATATGTGCTGAGCAAGCAAATGGAATATTTCAACAGATCCACCATTCACATCAAAATTAAAAATTTAAGCTTAATCTTTCTAAAAATTAAGATTTGCAGAATAAAACAACTTTTAGATTTTTGGGTTTTTTTTACTCTAGATCTCATTAACACTTATATTCTTCATCTTAACAGCTATTGCTGTCAGTATTTATTGATTCAATCTTCTGATAATTACCTCATCTTTTCTGCATGTCACAGGACATCAAGGTGACTATGATGCCATGCAAGTGGAGTATGACTCTAATGTCACAACACGTTTGTCCAGAAACAAGCATATAACAAATCTCAATGTTCAAAAAGCAAAAAGCTGACTTTATTAATAAACTGCTACTTTTAAAAGATTCATTATTTCTATTAATGCTGGCAATGTAGCATTGCCAAGGAATTATTTAAACAGTTTTAAATAAAGTAGAACACAACTAGAGTGCTTAGACCCAGATGTATAGATGTATTCCCAAAACATCACAAGATCTTTCAACATTCAGCTATTTAACTTGATATGATTAGGAAAAAAAAACCAAACCATTCTCAAAAACCTGCAAAACATCTTTACCTTCCCACAATGAGGCCCAGTGTCATATTTATGTATTGCCCCTATTTCTCCTAATATTTGTTTCCTGCAGGCATTCGACATCTCAGGGTTGGGTTTATGAAGAAAAATGCTTCAGTTATAGGCTGCCCTAGATTTTAGTAATGTCTTATCTTTCCTAATGGGGGCAGGATTACAGTATGTTGATTCACTTGACAAATGTTAAATACCATTCTTTGTGGGCTGTAACATTGTGAAAGACGAAAAAGTTGTGTTTTATTTTTTGTCTCAAAGCTTGCATTGTGAGGCCTTTTTGGTGATAAAACTAACAATTTTGAATTATTAAGGGGGAAGTGGTGGCTATCACAGTACTTCTGCTTATGATTGTAAAAAAACTTTTTGGGGATGCGGCTTGAAGGAGCTGACCACTGCAAAAGGCGATAATGCTTGTGCACGACAATGAAGGCACCACTCCCTGCTGGACTACCTGTTGGGCCAGGTATGTCACACTAGCAAAGAGAAAAAAAAGAAGAAAAAAAAACTGAGAAACCCGAGGGGAGAAAAGGCTCTTGCTAAACTAAGGACTTTGGAGAAGAAATACCAAAGAAACCTTTGATGGAGGAATTCCCTGAGGGAAAGAAACCTCTTTGGAAGAACCCCCAGGGGCCTGCTTGCTGCAAAGCTTCCTGGCTTTCTGCCATCCCCAGCAGTGACGAGTTCCTGAGATCAACAGATGCACTATGAGCCATGCTGGACCCATGGTGGTGATATCTCTCTTGCTTTCTACAAAGACTCCTTGCTTCTATTTCCTATCTCCTTTCTATTGCCTGTCTTCCCTTACCCATCTATCTAAGCAAGTAGGATTTGTAATAAACAGGTTGGGCTACGATATGATGGGTTCTGTCTTAATCTTGCTGTTGGGTATACGTATATTGAAAGAACCTCCTCTCTCTCCTATAAATTGGAGTGAGACAAATATCTTAAAGTTATTGTTTTAAGTTAAAGATCATCATTTCTTTTTACAAGCAAAAGTCAGTGTTCATGTAAGAGGATTCTAAGAGTTCATCAAAACATTTAAAAGCAATCAGTAGGTAAATTAACAAAATGTGAACACATTTAAAAAAAAAAAAAAAGTTATTTTTTTCTCCTTTTAATAACTTTACAAAATAAGGTGCCTGGATTGACACAGGAATCTTAGAATAATGGATTTTGTTCAGTAATAAAATCCAGCTGAGCAGAACTGAGAACCAGCACTGTCTCAAGGAGTAAGAATTTCATGTCAGAGCTTGCACTTTTTCTTCCAGGTGATTTTGTAGCAAGGACAATTGGACTGAACTCAATGTAGAACCAACTCAGACCCTTGCAAGGTGATGTTCATTTATGAACAAGTGCCTTTTGGTAATTTTCACTTCAATCTATCCTCAAATTTTCCAACTTCTACAATGTACTGCAACATTACTGTGTCGGTAAACTCTTGTTCTATTGTGACAAGCTATGAGAGTGACCTTGTGCCAATGCAAAGGTATAATGTTTTGCCTCATGTGCAAGTTTGTAAATGACACAGAACTTGTAGGACTGTCTGACATGCCAAAGTTGTGCTGCTGTCCAGAAGGGCCTCAGCAGACAGGAGAGGTGGGTTGATGCAGCCGTGTGAAGTTCAACAAGGAGAAGCGCAGAGTCCTGCCCTTGAGAAGGAACCTCAGCACCGGGACATGCCGGGAGCACCCACCCAGAAAGTAGCTCTGCAAAAAAGAAACTGGGGGAGCCAGCAGCACGCCCTTGCTGCGTTAGACAAAGTACTGCCAGCAGATTAAGGATGTGATGCTTCCCGTCTACTCTGCGCTAGTGAGGCACATCTGAAGTGCTGTGTTCAACTCTAGGCTCTCCAGTACAGGAAGGACACAGACAGAGTCCAATTAAAAATGATGAAGATACTGGAGCACCTCTTCTGTGAGGAAGGCTGAGAGAGCTGGACCAGTTCAGCCTTGGAGAAGGGAAGGCACAGGGGAATCCCCTGCACCACCTGAAGGGAGGGTGCAAAGAGGACAGAGCCAGGCTTCCTCCAATGGCTTGCAGTGCCAAGACAAGAGGTGACAGACACAAACTAGACCAAGAAGGTTCCATCTGAACACCAGGAAGCACTGCTGTGCTGTGCAGTGACAGATCACTGACACAGCTGTCTGGAGGCTGTGGGCCTTCTCCACTGAGATGTCCAGAAGCTGCCTGGCTGTGCCAATGCGTACCCTTCTCCAGGTGTCCCTGTTGGGGCTGAATTGGGCCAGATGGACCCTGAACTCCCTGCCAATATCAGCCACTCTGTGATTCTCCATGAATCTGACAATCCCCTCCTCTCTCTAAAGCCAACACTACCAGCAATGGCTGAGTGGGAACAGCTCTGATTGCTTTTCCATTTGCTCTGTGCAGCACGTGATCTGAGAGGCAGCCCTGCTCCCATGCTTACTTCAGCAGCAAGGGCTGAGTAGTTTTATTTATTTCATGTACTTTAGCATCTGATAAAAATACAGCTGTACAATCATCGCCTACAGTTAATAATTCCCTTTTATTAGTTTATTCTTAATATTGGGTTACTCTTTTACAAGACCTGGAACAGATTTTTATTGTGAACTATCTGTGAAAACATACAAACAATTATCAGTCATAATCACAAAAAAAGATAAGCAAACCACAAAATCAACTGCTACAATAGGTGATTATCAGGAGCTTTGCACAAGACTCTTAAGATCCATTTTCCTGTAAGCCTCATCAACTCCACTTCCAAATAAAACATGTTGGCAGATATGGGGAAAGCATTCTGATGACAACATTTGTTTGCCATAATATGCCAGAAATTAGTTTACAAACTTGTCTTCAAAATTACAGAAATAACCATTTCCCAATATCATCTCACATTTACAAGAGGCTTCAATGCATCTTAATTGATGAAGTCCAAGAACCCCGTAATTTCAGTGTGAATACGTGATCACTTCCCAGTAAACACAAAATATAGGGAAAATAATAGTCCTGGCACAACAGGGGAGTCAGGAAAGGGAACTCCAGCTGATTATAGCAACACAACACAGGACAGCCAGGCATCACAGAAAGGGGCATGAGACAAGAAGTAACACAGACAAGACATGTTAGCAGAGTGATGCTCATGCTGCCACAGGAACACTTGCTTGATATATTCTTGAGGCATAGCCACACAGAATGCTGTTTTAAGATGGCCCTAAATTTCTTGATGATGGCCTTTTCCCCCTACTTTACTACAGCTACTTCTCTGTTATTAAGATTTGCCACGGAACTTCAACCCATCAATCCAGCTGAACATAGCTCTCAAAGCAATGACAGTGTATTTTAGATTGCCATAAGCACTGACAGGCTCAAGCTAGTCTGGAAATGTCATTTTTCTGAGGTCATTCATGAAAGCAAGCAAGCTGATTTGATCTCTAAGATTCAGAAGCCTGAATATTACCTACACTGAGGGTTAGGTAAGGTTCAACTGTTGGGAGCTGCACAAGGCTCCTCAGCTTTACCTTTGTTCCAGCCCAGGAACTCTGAACATCTTTCACCTTCACAAAATTTTGCCATGCAGTCACTGATCCAGTCTTTCTCATTTTTCTGGTGCCAAGTTTGACATGTAAAGGCTGATAATGCAGAAATTAACTGGAGTTTGTCAACACAAAAATTGCTGCGCAGTGTGGGAGATCTCCAAAAGACAGACCACAGCTCTCTTAAGGTGATACTGAAATTGCAGGATTCTTAATCACTGCCATTAATTTAATGGAGATAAAGCCACAAGTGCCATCATATGTGAAGTTGTTTGTTCAAAAAAAAAAAAAAAATTCAGAACATGGTGATTCCTAGCATTCAAAATGCAGCAATTGAAGATGGTATAAGAAGTTAGGATGAAATAAGGAGAAAGAATTCCTTATGTATAAATGTGTGCATGAATGTATACATATTAAAAAAAAAAAAAAAAAAAAAAAAAAAACCACGTTACTAATGGGACCTAAAATTTGTACACTCTGAAAAGCATTAGCTACAATTTTCAATATGTATTATAATAGATAAAAATCACCAGCCTGTCAGATTATTTTTTAAGGCAATCTGTACCTTACCATGATCAGAATTCTCTTAGGGATGTGGGGCAGTCCAAAAACTGATTACTTCACAAAGTTTTATGTTGGTTTTTTATTACCTGCATTTTATTAAAAACTAAAATGCAATAAAAAAATCCTATTAAAATTCAATGAACCTCTAAATTCTTCCCTTACCATTTTCTAGCCATCTCAGGGGAGAAAAACAGATGTATATAAGACCTGAAAAACCATTACTACTGAGTAAATGTACTTGCTGAATTGGACCAGCCTCAACATATCAATTAGCAATTTACTTTTGGCTATGTAAAACTGTCTTTAAAGGCATTGCCTTGTTTAAAAAGTACAGATGCCCATTTAAAAGCACTACTGGGCTGTAAAATTTCCCTCTGCCTCCACTACAGTGTCCGCCTATCTCCCCATTTGCAAAGCATTAAGTGGTGCTTGTAGTGTTAAATTCCACCTGCACTCATAAATATAAACAGTATTACATGTATCACATTTTATATAGGCTAATTCTCCTTTTCTAGCTTGGCCACTTTGACCAGGTCACAGCTAATGAGAGCTGCAGGTATATCTGTGGGGTTAAAAGCTTGAATTATTTACTGTCATCTTCATAATGATTCAAGGAAGTTCGAAATAAATCATGGAGCAGACACCATAATTCAGTTTTATGTATGTTAAATTGCAAAATAACTCAGGGCTTCTCAGCAGATTAGGTAAATTGGATTTTGATGTCCAAGAAGCAGGGCTGAGCTACTGCTGCCATGGCAGGGAATTGGCAAGTACAAGAGTGCTTCAGAAATGGATGATGGTGTTCAGGCAATAGAACTGGGTTGCACTACACCCAGACTAGGACAATTTAAGCATTTTCTGCAGAAACTGCCTTTCTGGCTATCCTGCCCCTCCACCCATGGGCTATTACTTCTGCCACAGCCAGGTACACACAGGGAATCTTCCCCTTCAGCAGGTGCACAGTTCCTTGTCAGGTGAGCAGCACTTACTGCTTTTGCCACAGTAGCATAAATATGTTGAGTTAATAAAGCTGAATGGTTTTTTTTGGTTTTTTTGGTGTTTTTTTTTTTTAAGAAACAGTCAACTTTTGGACGTAAGTGCGTTTATACAGTAATCAAATATCTTGGTAGACAAACTTTGAAAGCTTCATTATGGCTTTTCTACATACTCTTGGCAGAGGGGAGTACCATAAAATTAAACTCAAATGTAAACTTTCCTGACCAATGTCAGCTTGGCACTAACTTACTATTTAATTGACTGTTAACAAATTCTCCAAGATAAGACTACTATACAGATATTTTATCTTCCTGTTAATTGGTAATTACGCATTGGCAGGGAAAACGGTGTTTCTTTCCAATTATTCCAGAACTCAGTGATTATTTAAACTTTGCTAATTAGCAGCAGAGGGCTGGTACAACTTCTGGGCAAATTGTATTTGATAATCCCTATTAAAATATACATGGCAGTAGTTGACTTGTAACAAACTGGAAAAAAAAGTGGCAGTTCAAAGGGTATTAGATACAGCACAAGGCAAGTAGGGGCCTATTAAAACTTCCCCAACTGTTCTAATGAGAATGCCAAGGGTCATTTCTTCCTAGTTTACCATCTGTTTGGTTTCTGGCAAGTATCTCCGGTGTGAAGGGAGGGTCTGGGAGCCCATTTGGCTTGTCACAAAGTAAACCAGGGATCCACAGCAATTTCAGCAAGTTACAGAAGTGCACTTCAAGAGCAGTTTGTATGTATGTAACCGAAAACTTTTTCTCATGAACTGGCATTTGCTGATTATTCCTTACTTTTCAAAGCTGCGGAAAAGCAAAGAGAGGCAAAGACTGAGCAGGAGGGAGCAGCTTGGTAGGCTCACCTAACAAGAAAAATCCAACAGTTGGTCTTTTTCTATCTCATAATGTTAGCAGGGGATGTTTTCTTTTATCTGTCAAAATCTGAAAGCAAAACATTACCACAGACCCAACAGTGTTTGAGCATGAACTGATGCCAAAACCAAGCCTCCAGAGGCTCAAAACCATGCGCCCGGTGCTGGAGTAGAGAGAGAGTATGGGCACCTCCGACACCTTCAGTGCTTGCTGTGGACCCATGCACCACTGGCACAGCCACAGCACATCCTGATGCCCTCTTGGAGACAGCAGTGCAAGTGCCCTTCAGCCACCCAGGCACCACATTGCCCTTCTTTCTCCAGGGATGAAATTGGCAACACTGTTGACGACTCCCACCTGCAGTAAATCTGCCCTAAGACTGCATGTGTCCTGTGAACCAAATCACAGAGATTCTTCAGCCAAAAATCTTAAAGGGCTTTTGGTTTTGGTCTGCAATGCAAACATACATAACCAAAATACCAGCGAGAGGATTAGGTGAAGGCTGCCTTAATCCTGTCGAAAGGCAACAGAGTAATTTAGAAGAAAAAGAGCATAAGGTAGAATGTAATGGCAAGAAATTATTTCTGATGATTGTTCTTCCCAGGCATTCTTCTAGGAAATTTATTGCTCAACATACTTTAAGGAATATTTGTAACTCTTTTAAATTAAAACAAAACAAGAAAAAAATTCCAGAGACTCAAGGTATTACTTACAGAATTTGTGATGAACTTAATACAGAAGCAAGGAATTGCAAAGCAGGAAAAATTACAAGATAATCTTCTAAAGAATGATCTTTCATATGCTATTTTTTGTTTGTTTGTTTGTTTCCTAGCACATGGAATTCTCTTCTTCAGGCCCTAAAATGTTTCCAGATAACATCACTCTCATAGACTCTTATGAAGTAGCCCGCAGAATTAAACAAAAACTAAAATTCATCAGCAGTTTATGACTTCAATTTAGATAGGAGACATCTGTTTTAAAAGGTAGTGACTTATTGTATAAACTTATGCAGAAAATAAGCCCAAATCTTTTGTTAGCCAATTAGGCCTCTGGCAACACTTTCCAGAGCAGGGAGAGCTCGGAATCCACTGTCTCTACCACAAAACACAGAATCTGTATATGGTCTATAGGCCCTTTTAAATTTAGCTTAAAAGGTTAATGTATATATGACTGCTATTATAAAATTACTTGTTTATTCTACACTTATTAAAATGTAAACATCAGTGTAATGATTAATTACGATACACATAAAATTAGACATATTTTGGCTTAACTACAAAGGCTTACATTTTCTGTAATGAGGACAGATTCAGGTTCTCAGTTGAGGGATTATGCTGTAATCTCCTTTAGTAGAAGAAATGACACTGTGCTCCCTGCTTTCAAGTGCATATAGTTTTGGAGGAACCCAGTTGCATTCTTGCACTTATCCAGGTTAGATCCCTCTAGCCACCCCCAGCACCACTGAGCCTTAATCTCATTTGCAAGCCACCATTCTCATCAAAACTGACCACTGCATTTGGATCTTCCGAACATGTTTTTAATTGCTGCTCTTTCCTACTTTTCTGTAATATTTTTTCAAGAAGTCTAGCAGTGGCCATATGTACATCCCACCCTACATGTGGCAGAGTAGCCTTGGTGGGCTG
>NW_024884697.1:11661335-11860189 GCF_019232065.1 Centrocercus urophasianus
AGGGAAGGGAAGGGAAGGGAAGGGAAGGGAAGGGAAGGGAAGGGAAGGGAAGGGAAGGGAAGGGAGCACGGGGGTGGAGAGATCCTCCAAAACACAGTCTCAGGGAAAGCTGGGGTGTGAATGATGTCAAGAGTATCAGTGACGATATGGCTTAAAAAAGATGGAGATGACGAGCAGGAATGAAGCCTTAAGGGCAACAGTTAAGGACATGGCAATGAGTCCCAGTTACGCACCCCCCTGATCAGGACATCAGACTGGAAATGATACCAGAGAGATGTCATTGTGGATATTTATTTTATCAAAGGGATCATACAGAGATAGAAATACTGTTCTTAAAAGTTAGATTTAAGGATCATTTATTTACTAAAAATCATCACAGCTTGGCTTGTGAGGTTTCCGGTATGTATTTAAGCTTTATCCTGGTTCCACTTTTAGCTTTACAATTTTAGTTTTACCTTTGTCTGAACCCAGATAATGGTTTAGCTTTGGACAAAAGATGAATAATTAAGACAACTTTTAAGTTCCATCCCCCAAAAGCTGACTCACTTCCCCCTAGAAGAGTTGTTAGAAAGTTTCCCAAATAAATATTTCAGGAAGTTTCATGTTAGTATAATCCTCCAGAGGAAGCCAAGAAGTATTTATTTGGCTGCATAATATATAATGAAAAAGAAAAAAATTCCCAACCTTTATAATTAAACCTGCTAGTATTAACATTTTATCATTTTTCTTCAAAGGTTCTTGATGTGGTTAACTGTGTTAACTGAGAGTGGTTGTGTCTCCATGAAGTGAATTCCTAAATAAGGTGATTAAAAGATAATTGAAGCTACTTGTGGAAAAAAAGGACAGATCTGTGTATGTTGGGAAGACTTCATAGAGTGGGGGGAGACTGGAATGTGATGATAATCTCATGTGACCTTCTGAGTAACATGGACAGAAGCATTTCAGTGCTATTTTTGCAATGGAAAAAGAATGTTCTTCCTTACACTGTAAGCAGCTACTATCAACCCGATTTCAGAATATTGCTATCCTTGTACTTTTAAAGGCCCATCTTAGCTCACCACCAACTCTATGCTAAGCCATATAAGTCTTTGGCTTCTGATTTCTGAATCTTATACAGTTCCCAGCTTTAGGAAAAAAAATCATTTCCAGCAAGCTGAGTCTAACCTGAACATCACGATCACTTGCTGGAAAGGAGGAGCAGCTTCTTCACTAATTAGAAATGATGACACAACAGATGGATCTAGGCTTGCTTGAAAAAGTACTTTATGTTTGTGTCAGAAAATGAAACAATGCCTTTCCTACCTATTAGTATATTCAACTATTTGTTACATATGATGGAGACTACTCTCTTTCTACTGCAAATTGTAGATTTTAAAATATTGTAAAGTTTTGAACTACCAAATTATTTTGAATGCAGATCATATGTGTGTTAAATGTTCTTCAAAAGAGGCCAGCCTTCTCAGCTCTCACTGCAGAGAGCAGTTTTCCATGCTGGGAGCCATCAGTACGTCATGCATTGAACATGCATAGAAATTTAAATTCAAAAGCTGTTGTCTTCACTGTTGCCTTCATCTTTCCCTCACTGTTTATTTCTTACTGTGACTGCAAAGACACACACAGGAGCATAAGCTCTTCTGAAACCTTCAAATCATTTTTTTTTAAAATATATATGTAAGCATAGGAGCTAGTGAAAAAAAAAATTGAGATTTTTATTTAAAATGCTGCATTCACAGGGGCAGAGCCCTTCTCAAGCTATTCCTCACAGTTTTAAATAATGTGCTACTTGTAACGTGAGCTCACTTACTTCACACTATTTCATTTACAAGAAAGCATACATCTGATGTATGACACTCAGGCCCTAGGAAATTTTATATGAATTGTTACAAAGAAAATTACAGTGAAGGATTATCACTACTGGATATCACTAACGTATCATCCAGATAAGAAGACCAATGTGGAAGGTGAAAACGTGCAGATTAGATCTACTAGCGTTGCCTTCCTCCTTTAGCACAGATGATAACAGTTCTGTGAGGCTAATAAAAACTATTGCCAAATAACAACCTGTCTACACAATATATAGTGGCAAATAACTTGCGGAAATTCAGAAGAGAGTTTCCAAGGCAGTTGTTCTTAATGCAGCTGGCCTGGCTTCTGCCACTGAACAGAACTTGAAGTGTATAATTGTTCTTGTACTGTAACTATTTTTCCCATATAGAAAATATTTGGTTATACAGAATACATTGACAGCATTCTGGTTTTAAGGAAGACACTATTGTTAAGTGAGTGGAAAAAGTAGACTAGCATTGAGCTGAATCAGTTTTTCAGTTCAGTGTTAGACACTTGGAAGTAAATATGTAAGTTCATAGCAAATGTCACTCCATTTAGAAATGACTGTTTTGAACACAACAACTGCTGAAGTTTTCTCTCTCAAAATTACCATAATTTGGTCAGTACCTGGTCAGTATCAGAGTTGAACAAAGATGAAGAAAGTAGAGGAAGAAATCCAAGTAAAAGTGCTTAAAAGTCACCTTGGAGCCTCATCTCATTGACTACAGCTGACTTCCATGTATTCTTGGTTACTGAGTCTAAATTAACTTGTGTCAGTAATTGCATTGTTATTGATATCCTCTGGAGGATCAGTTATTCCTTAGCTTTGGCTGCAGATCATGAATTCCTTCAGACTTACCAAATCCAAAAGCACTGGAACCACCAACACTCTGGGAAGCCTGAACACTGGTGGAGGTGTAGAGCCCAGTCACCAGTAAGCCATCAAAGAAGGTACTTGTCGAAATAGTCACTGAAATGAGAGAAATAAAATACGTGTAATTATTTACAAGTGGTATTTTAAATCTTACTATGAGGAGACTCTTGTCATTTAATTAGATACTGGCTACACTTTCCGTACAGCAAATTTGCCTATTTCTCCCAATACTTATGACACTTCAGTGACTTTAAATTGTCTTTCCATGTAATTTTCCCAAACAACTTGCTCAGCATTCAAGCTGTGAGTGCCAAATTTCAGTATGCACTTTTGCAACTTCCTCAGGGTTTACTTAAAGAAAATTGACTGTTTTAGAGGTAAATGACAAGCATTTATTGGTGCTTGAGTCAGCTTCTGTTCCTGAATGAATCATAAGTCATGTACCAGTAATCATCTACAGCAGGAATCAGGCATAAATTGAGCATTACAACAGCATCTGAATATCTGAAGAGTGGTGGTGGCCACCTCTGTTGGGGAAGCTCCCTTTGCTAGCAGCAAAAACTATAATATAAGCTAACTATACCATAGAGACTAAATGCACAATAAGTTAGTAAAACATCATTGTAATATATGGATTATAAGCAATTGTCAAGACATTAAAATATAGTAAAAGCAATTATATTGGATTGGCTTGTTACCAATACTGTTATCAAACATTATGGTATTGAATGCATAAGTTATTGGAGAAGCTGAGTCATTATAAATTATATGCATTTAAATAACTCATGAGTGTATTTCAAGGACATTTTTACATAGTAACAGTAAAGTAATAATCCAAATAACATGTACAAGTAACAACAGATATTCCTTGTTAAAACTGACAGTGCTTGCAATACCTATTTCTTATAAACACTAATTCTCACGCTTTTATTTTGCTATCTTTCATATTATATAGCTGCACACGTACTATCAGCTTCAATAGTTCTATCCTGGAAATATCTGAACTATTAAGTGATGGGTTTTTCCAGAATACACAGGCAATATTCTCTATGGTCAGAATAACTTCACTGACTTCCCTCGGCAACACACAACCTTTTTTGCATTAATATAATATTAATATAATATTAATAATCTCCTGTCCATAATTACCTATAATGCTTTTTTTACATTCTACCTCTAAATTGAAAATCAGAACAAGGAATATTTACAAAAAATATGGATTGGGTAGCTTTACAATTAAACATATTTTCTTCTCTTTTTTCTCCTGACTTTGTCTATCTAAAATAATCCTTTTCTACATTATTTGTTATAAATCTTGACACATATTTATTTAAATATGGATATTTGCCAATCTAAGGCTTAGCCAATGCGATTTTTTTTATTTTTTTATTTTTTGTTAAACTATATAAATTAGCAAGGACAAAGAACATGCGAGGAGATCCACACAAAAATATTCCCCTTATGAAGAAGTGTCCCATAACTTGGAGCCATGTACACCAAAGATGCATCAAGACCCTCTTTGCCATCATGGTTCTGCTTGCATACTTTAATCCTTCTTCTTCTCTTTTTTCTCTTAATACCTAGAGATAACTGCTTGACAGGATCTCTGATGAACTCCAACCTCTCCCTACACCATATTCCCCCTCCTCCTACTGCTCTGTGCTCTGGTGCATCACACACTGGTGACTGGATGAGGAATTGACTCACAGTGCTGTGAGTCTGAATGTATACATTCAAGCAGCAATGAAATACACGCAGCAGTGAAACTTTTTCTTGGCCCAAACACTCATCCAGGGTTTCATCCAGGCTACATGTTTGCTTAAATTTACTACTACATATCCACAGAACACGCAAACACTGATGGTAGGTAGCTTTGTTCTGAGCAGAAGAGCAATATATACCACACTCAATTTATTCTTTAGCTCTTTATATTTAATTACTTTCCTTCTTTTTATTATTTGATGGCATACTGAATAATTCTCAAATCCAACTTTTTCCTGCCAGGACTCCAAATTTCAGTGTTTTATTATACACATTTCCCCTGAAAGCAGATAGCAGCTTCCTTGAGCAATATGCTCAATTTTTTTTTTTACAAAGTCATCGCTTCTAAGGTATATGTTAAATGAGCAACAAAAGCAAATAGACTTTTAGAAAATAAAAGAAGTATTATGGAGGGAAGAAGAAAATCAAGCAAGCAAACAATGAATTCTTCCTTTCTTTGATGATGAAGTGGTGAATAGCACAGAATATTCTCTCTTCCCTTTGTGCTTTTAAAGCAACAAAAAGACAAAACATATGTTGAAAAAATATGCCTGTGCATTATTTCTGAAGACTTGGCAAAACAGTCAGCAAAAACCATTCATAGAAGGGCACTGGGCCAGTACTTTGCTGCCATTTTGTTTCCCCATGGGGAAGCATCTTATTCTTTTCTGAATAGGATATAATGCAAAACCCTACTGGGAACAGGTGACCAGTTTCTCTGGGAAAGAAGTGATATTTTACAATGCGTGTATTTGATTTTGGACATATTCATGTGATTGTCAGCCCTCATTTTACATGAGCATGTAATAGGTCAATTTTTATTGTTGAAAAATTTCCAACACAGTATGGCTCCCTCATTAAGCCTCTGGGAAACCACACAATGCCTATAGCACATTTTTTGAAAACAGAGCACTAGGCTGTTATTATACACGTGTCATACATTTCAGAATAATTTCATAGTCCCTCAAGAAGAAAAAAATTAATCTTGACAATCTCAATGATGATTTTTTTCTCTATCCAGTAGTGAAATACATCAGGTTCCCACAAAATGAAAGAAAGCACACGCAGTGCCAAGCGCTAATGACCAAGAGCAGCAAAGCTGTGCTAATGCACAGCCCAGCAACAGGACTGCAGCTTTATGTCAAGAGTAGGGCTTGACTGAGGACTCCCTCTTTCCCCTTTCAAGATGAACAGAAATATTTGTGTGAGATCTCCTCCACCAGGCATTATCTGCCTGTAACCCAGCTCATACCACATGCAGTTGATGCCAAACATCCGGTACTTTGGAAGCAAGGAGCAATGCAAATGCTGTCCTGGACCTTGGGCAACATATGGAGGGGCAACATCTGGAGAAGCACCAGGCTCTGGGTGCACAGTGGGCAGGAGAGGGCTGGCACAGCCCCCTACCCACCCGGCAGCACCTGTGGGCACACAGCTTCAGCAGCCCCAAACAAGTCTCTAGACAGCTCTGTGAAATGGCTGCCCTCAGATAACCAGTGATGGGGACTGAGAATATCTTCCTGTGAATGATGTTCTCAAGGCTCAGATCGGCAACAGCATGCTGCGAATATTGGAGGTGGCACTGATAACTGCTACTTTAACAGTTACCCAATATTTTCAGTCATAAGGCTCTATTTTCAGATCCTGAGATCTTTGCCAATTTTACCCTTCTGAGTTTTTTTTTTTTTTTAATAATAATCATTTTTAACGGTGTCTGCTTCACACCAATTTAAAGATTTGAAGAAGAAACTTCAGTCAAAACGTTTCATTCATTTCTGAGATGAGGTTAGAGAAATAGGTTGTGTTACCCCAGCTGAAAAAATTGCAGTGTCCTTCATTCCCATCAGCTCCTTCTCCTCAAAGCTGGGAACTGACATGTTGAAAGGGTATGGCCTCGGTACAAGAGCTGTCCTCCAAGTTAGAAGTTTCTGGAGACTGTATCCTCATTAGAACTCTCAGAACACTTTCTGATTTGAGTGCTTATTAACAGACGCTGGAAAAAAATCTGTGAAAGATCTTTCAACCTGGCAACCCTGCCCTGTTGGAGCAGGAGAGCTTACTGGAGCTTTCAGCTCCAGCCATGTTTTGATCTTGGAAGTTTCTTCGTGTTTTAAAGCAGAAAGTCATAGCTGCTGGTTGGAAAGAAAGTGGGAAAGAGAGGGATTTTAACCAAAAGTCTAAACCTTCTAATAAGAAGATACCAATTCAGCAGAATCTCGCATTTCAAAAAGCTGGAAAATGTGCAAAATGTCTCAAGATTGAAGTTGCCTCCAAAGTTTGACCCATACTATCCCCAGTAACCTTAAGTCAGGAAACACAAAAGCAGATCTGAGGACAGGAGGACAGTGCATGAATTGGGATGGGGATGGTGGTGACGCCCGGGACAAGTGCAGACAATAAGGGAAGAGAAGGCTTTGGAGAAGTACTGAGAAATGATGGGTAAGAGGGGACCGTGGCTGAATAATGCAGCACAGAGAAGGTGAAAGAAAGGAGTAGATGGGATCTGTAACTGTGGCCTGGGAACAGCAGTGGACAAGTTCAGTACCGGGGACTCGCACATGACTCAGGGAAGAGATATCTGCTGCTCCACCTCCAGAATCAGATGAACAGTGCTTGAATAAAAAGGGTCTGCCCCAGAGGGGCATGTGCACAGCCCCGAGCTGATGGAGTTCAAGGAGCGTTTGGATAAAACCCTCAGACATAGGGTTTGAATTTTGGGTGGTCCCATTTGGATCCAGGAGTTGGACTCGATGATCCTCATGCGCCCTTTTGAACTTCAGATATTTATGATTCTAATGATGGACAAAAAATGTTCCAGTCCATGAATCACGTGGTTAGAAATGCATAGGTTAGGTGGATGACTTCAGTTTATTTTACAAAAGCTGAGAAAACAGCTCCACGAAAACAGCAGTATTTCAGGAGAAATACCACAGAAGTATCCGCTGGTGCTCCCATGCCCTGCCCTCCTTTCTGCACAATGGCTGCAGCCTTACAGCCTTTACAGAGAACGCTATTCCTGAGAATAGCAAAGGCCCCTGCCCAGCTTCCTATCCACACACACACTGTAGGTGACTGCTGAATACACCCCCAAATGCTCAGCACATACACACTGCTGTGCTCTCCTTGAGGCACACAGACCAGCCAAGCGAGCATGCAGGCCTGGTCCTGCCCCTGGGGGAAAGCAGGTGGTACTTCATGGGGGAGAGGAACCAACGCAGCCCCTTCTCTCTGCAGACTCCTCACTTCCCACAGCTGCTCCCACCAAGCATGTGCTTGGTGCCCTGTGGGATGGCAGCAGCAGTGCCAGAGGCAATGCCATGGGCTGACATGGCTCTGGAAGCAGCCAGGGGAAGGGGGGTGGAAGAGTGGCTGCTGCACCACAGGTGGAGGGAGCAGCACAGCAGGAGAGACAAAGCAGGGTTTGAAATGCCGTCGTTTTCAGGTATTTCTAAGAAGCGCAGGCTATTACGAACATCGTGTTTGTTACCTTTTCAGTGTCACATGCTACATAATATGTAGTACTACTGAAATCTATTAATCTGTGTAAGCAATTGCATACTTGCCTTCTGTTCACTTCCGGGACCAAGTGTCTGTTCTAAGATGTGGCTGTATTTTGATAGATATTCTAAATACTTGAAATAGTGACAAGGAATCTAAACCATAAAGCAGAAAAACTCTAGATGGACAAACGGGGTCATCCCAGAAGACACATGGTGCTGATTAGTTGTACTGAATTTCACTGGTCTCTGACATTAGCTAAATGCCACTTGAGAGGGCTGATATATACAGAAATTCTACTGAATTTGCAGCTCCTGTAGATGACAATCACCAAGCTCAAAGAGGAATAGATGTACAATGCACATATGACACACAAAACAGCACAGGCAAAGATTTAAGAGTTCAAATGTGGGTTTTAAAAAGACAAGAATATTTGTAGCCCCCTATATATTTCTTATGAGTGAAGTCATACAGACTTTGCTACATGATGTATAAGACTGAAATTTTCTAGTCCACGAAGAAAATAGAAAACAAGCTGACTATGAGAAATGGGATCACCACAAACAACATGCTTCCCAAAATGAGACTTTCCTGCATGAAAGCAAGGAGAAAGTTCTTACAAAGGTCAAAAGTATTTTCCTCTAATACTGTAATATTACATCACTGCATACCTAGGCCATGGTTGGAAACTTTCCTCTTAGACTATAGAGTTATTTTGAAGCCTTTCAGGTTTTTTTGTTTTGTTTTTTTTTCAAAAAATACATCTGTCTCAATGTAATATAAATCAGGTACGCCATGGTTCTGTTCAGAGAGGCTGCTCATCCTTCATGATGCCACAGCTATCACAGCAACTACAAAAGAAAATGACATCAAATCCAGCAAAAGCTGCCAATGCCACAGTGCATGTAGAACCAAGCAGAGCTTGAAACCTCTGCAGCAGTCAGCAGTGGGAAAGCAACCCAAGGGCATACAACCACTCTATGTCATACACTTGCATACAGACACTGATTCACTTGAAGGACTCAAAAGATGAAAAAAAAGCTCCTGTGCAAATTGGAGGATTCTCTGATGAGAACAGCAGGAGACTCCAACCTCCAAATCTCATTTCTAATGTTGGCAGATCCAACATTTACCTAAATTCTGCCCATGGCACCCCTGCAGGCACTCGGTACATGGCATGCCAAAAGGGTGACAGCAGGCACACTAAATCTAACGCACCTTCTCCAGCCAGCACTCCTTAGCAAGACCTAGCATTTAGCAACAGTTATGGTCACACCTCCTGAAAACAACTGCTATATCATGTGCCACCACCTCATGCAAGAACATCTGGTGCTCCGCATTCTCATGGCTGCAAAAGGCAGCAGCTCGCTGCAGTGAGCAAAAGCTGCAGAAGAGTTTCCCTCCCTGCTCAAGTGGATTCTTTCCTTCAGTGGCTCTGGTGGAGCAGGGGCTGGACCTGACAAAGTCCAAAGGCACCTTTCAGCCTCAGGCATTCTATGATCCTGTGAGTCATTTGATACCAAGTACAGGCCCAAGTGTAAATCCATCCCAATACATAGTACTGCCTTAGAGGGCACTGATAACACTGAGCCCAAATCCTTAATACCAGACTGCCCTCTGAAACACCAATTACAGATGAAATTGCTCAAAAGAAGAGAATGAGCTCGGATGCCTTCTCTAAAGGCACAGTCCTCAGACACTGCAGTGACAAACAATCTATGGATACTCAGGTATCCATAGATTTCGAGGTGTGCATTTGTAAATAAATTGTGAAGTGAACATTGTTATGAGAATTAAGAATCTTTATGCAGCTAATCCCACTCAGAACTGTATTAGTAGAAATGAAGGAATTAAATAAATTGACAGTGACAGAAACTAACCTTTATTCAAAAGAGATACTTCAAAAGAAACCCAAATCCAGTTACTCATTTACGCAGAAATTTCAAATACAAATGCCAGATAGACACCTAAGGACACTGTGAATCACAGAGCTCCACTCCATCCAGCAAAAACAAAAGCAGAAAAGCCATGGGATTCTTACTCACACTGGTTATGATTTTCCCTGTGTAGGTGGGAGAAAGCAAAAAAAACCACATTTTTGCATGGTGAAATGCACAAACATAGGTGAGTGACAGAACTTGTATGAAAATGCTCTCATTTATGTAATGGTTTTCTAGAGCCCCCAGCAGCACAGTGAGGTTACAGCAGAAGCCCAGTGAACCTTCCTCGGCAGTGACAGCAAACAGAGCAGCACCTCTAATGTGTGATGATTCATCAATGGCTCCAGTTACCAACAAGGCTAGGGAGGAGAGAAGTAAATTGCACTGCTTTTGTGCCTTATTCTAGACAGCTTAACATCACAACTGGTTTGTATTTTGCTTTGCATTACTTTACTGGTTTCAATAGTTCTTCATAGTATTCCATCAAAACTCCTTCTCTCAATTTCTTCCCTAAATTGGTAATAAGCAATAGAGAACTGAAAATAGATTGCAGATGTGTGGCGAGATGTCAGTAACATGTTATACAGAGACATCATTTGTCAACAATGCACAGAGAAGCCTATCAGTCCTGTGAAAGAACCATTTGCAGAGATACCACTAATAGCATCATTTTGAATGTTCCTAGCAAGACAGTACTAACGACACCAGCAGCAACGTGAACAAAGTTTATTTTTATATTCCTAAACTATGAAGGATTGGTCAAATTCTTTAGAGTCTGAAATGCTTCAGAGCCTGCATTTCTCCAGGAATGAAGAGTCCAATGCTGAGACCTGCCAACAGCCACAGGTGGAGTCCAAAATCAGAAAAGCCTAAGTTCTCATGCATCAAAATCCCTCACTTAAATTTCTGTCACAATAAATACCTGATTTTCTGACTATATCCAAAGCCACCAGAAACATGGCCAGGCTGAGCAGCGAGGTGCTTCATTCCAGCTGGCATGGAAAAAGCAAACACACCAGCACAGCCCAGAGAGGGATCAGGCCGGCCGCTGCCAGAGCAGCCTGTTTCCTAGCCAGCAGATGGGTAATTAAGGCTCTCATTTAGGAAAGAGGATTCAAATTGGAATTTACCAAGTGAAAATCTTAAAACATATTAAACCCACTGTTAGTGCGGCCCAACCGCTGTCCCTGAGCTGCAAACATTGCATGCTGTAAGGGAAAAATTAGTATTGGCAGCCACAGTGAAAGGCTTGTTTTCTATTCCTGTGTAGGGACAGCCTTGTTAAGAAGGGGGAGATCTAGGTTTCAGTCAGTGGACCAGTGAATATGTGCTACTGCTATATAAAGCTCCTGAGAACATCACGTCTATTTATGTCACCCGTTTAGCCTGTAAATCTCACCCTAATGTAGATGTCTAAAACAGGCCAGATGAATCACACTCAAGAAATGCCTGTTTCTCTCCAACTGTAAAGGGAGCCTAGACTGTAAAGCTCAGCTCTAGATGCCAGCACTGAAGATGCCCAACTGAGATAAGTCCCACTGAGAGCCACACACAGAGGGTAACTTAATTACCCAACATCTATTCAGATGTCCAACTATCGCCCAGAAGAGTGGAAGCTAAAGAGCCTGAGTAGCATCTCCATGCCCAAAGCTCACCCGAGGACACCAGAGTCAATGACTATCTTTATCTTTTCTCTGGTGCTATGCCAAATATATCAGCAGTGCTTAGCAACTGAACAACCATTAGCAGTACTGAGAAGCTCCAAAGCATATCAGCAAACACCAATACTCCATCTGATAACTCGTAGGGCCCTGAACAATATTAATGATGTCGGGGCAGTAAAAGCAATAATCTGGATGTGAAGCAAAATCCGTTTCACAAAATCATACATCAGCTATGATGTCTCTAAAAATGGTGTCTGGCAGAAGTTGGCAGCAGTCAAAATGGAAACACTGACTTACACTGCACACTATAACCAAAACAAGAATGATTGTCTAAGTACTATTTTCTCTAAGACTTCATGAGGATGGTCATGTATAGTTCTAGTTCAACACAAAATCAATCATATTACTTGTTAAAATGCACCTCTGTGCAACAAAATGTTAATATGAAAGTTTGTGGTATGACATAACAGCCAGCCACATGCACTGCAACAGTGTGTAAATGATAGTTGGACTTAAATAATTATGACACTCATTTTGCCAGTCGTAACACGTTATTTCTGTTACCTAGTGCTCCAGTGGCAGATGGGAAGCTCACCAGAGTCATTCCTAAACATCCTGACCTACAAAGGGTGACACTGACCAGGAGCTGAGCCCAAGCTGCTCCCAGGCAGAGGGGCTGGAGGTGGTGCATCGTACCAGTGGCCACAGGCAGCCTCTCTGGAGCAGCCAACTAAAAGCCACTGTTTGAGTCCTCTAAATGTTGAAAGTGGCTTGATGATTTTAAAATATAAATCAGTTTCTAAAAAATTCTTCTGTCAGCTTCCAATGTGAAACTAGTTTTTCAGTAGAATTACAGGAACAGAAGGACAATTCTTCACTGACACCTAATTACATCCACGGGAATAGGAACAACAGACTTCCAGTGACACTGGTGCAGTTTGTGTAGGCAAAAACCAGTCAAATATGCTAATCAAGATAAATCTTCTGGAGATTATAACACCTTGTGCATAACAAATGCTAGATGTTGGAAGAGTTCTCTGCCCTTATTCAGGAGCCACTTATCTCCTTAGTAAGTATTGAAATCAGATTTTGTCATGATTCTACAAAATGTGCCAACTTAAGGTTTTTCTTAAAAACACATTAAAAATTATCTTTTTTTTTACCTTAGCTCGGGGATATTAACCTCTGTTTTGAAGCATAACCTTATTTTTCATGCCTTTCAAGTTTACGTGAGGTTCCCTGTTTGATACTCACACATGAAAATTTCATATTGTTGGCTGTGCTCTCAATAAATTATTTAAAAGGTCTGAATATTAGTGCAGCATTCAGATTTTCAGAGAGTTTGGTAAATCCCTTTATTCTGCCATTCTCAGAAGAAAAAAACAATCATTCAATACACAACTAATATTAGCATTTAAAAAAAAAATAAGGTTTGTTTGAAAGAGAGCAAGTATTCTTTTCTAATGGGAAATTATTATAACTCAGTGGTTTCTGAGCATTTGCAAGAATTTTCATCTTAGTTTTAGCTAAGGAGGCACGCCAACTAAAACCAAGCTGTTGAAAATGTTTACCTTAGGCTAAAAGAATACAAATCCTGTTATAGACACAGAAATTATGATTATCATAAGCAAATAACAGGGAAGTGCATGAGTTTGAATGACACTGGAGAATTAGGAAATATCTTTAAATTAAAATATACACATGCAGTGTTCTTTCTTAAATACTCATCTGTAATATAAAATGTAACCATAGATAAATATGACAGAGCTCTATCTTATCCTGAACATCCTGAAAGAAATTCTCTACTGATAGTCTCTTCCAATTACATATTCTTATGGATTTAAAAGCAATAAAATGCCAATTTCATCCTTGCTTTAGAACTTTGTTAACCTGCCCTAGAAACATATTGAGACCCTGGACATAACCCCCTTAAGGCCTGCGTGCTTAAAGCACGTAAATAATATTTATGCAAGTCCTAATATACTGAAAAAAATTACATTGGCACGTTAGAACGTTTAATAACTGTTATCTGGAGCCAGTGAAACTGTGACAATGGTTGTAAATCCACAGAAACTCTTTCGGCCATTTTTAGTTTTGTCCAAAACTAGGTTTTTGGAAGACACTCTACAGAGCAGTGGATGCATATCAGTGCATCTTTAGCCAGTGAGAAAAACCAAGCTAGGATGCCAAAGTTTGCTTCAGCTGCAGAAAGAGAGGTGCCTTTGAGGCACTCTGAGGAGAACACAGAAAGGCAGCAAGTACAACACAGGCCCATCTGGCCATACAGGGTTTCTGTATGGACACTGTATGGTGTCACAAATGGCATCTTTATTTTTAGAGAAATGAATTATCTCACTGAGCTGGTCAAAAGTCACTTCCAGTTCATTGTCCTGGCCCCATCCAGCTATCTGCTGGTACTCAGAATCACACAGAATCACAGAATCACAGGATCACCCGGGTTGGAAGGGACCTCAAGGATCATGTAGTTCCAACCCCCCTGCCTAGCAGGGCCACCAAACATACACATTCAGATCAGGTTGCCCAGGACCCCATCCAACCTGGCCTTGAACACGTCCACTCCCCTCCATGTGTGCTCCCATACCCTGGTAAGAGGGTTGTGATGTATTAGAGTCACCAAAGAACCATCAAACTGTCCATTTAAATAATTGTATTTGTACTTTTACAGCTGCAGATACCAAGGAGCTCCATTGTTTAGCTACGTAATACATGAAGATGTTTTTATTTTTTATGCTCTCTGATCTTTAAATTCCTGTATTTTCAGTAATGGCAAAATGTTTTCATTCTATCAACAGCGTTTAACATTTATGGACATCTTTCATCTTATCTTTAACCATTTCTTTTCATAAGTTGAGGAAACTGCAGTTCTGCATGACATGGAAAGTTGTTCCCTCTCTCCCAGCTCTTAGTTTTAGGCAAGTAGATCTGCCCATAACAGCAAAATATGATGATATCATTTATTCCTTTCCTCATTGTTCTGAAGATTTTCCTTTTTTTAAAAAAAAAAAAAAAGTTTTTAACTTGTACTCAGCTCTGAGGTAATATGTTTTGAGATTCATTCCCAGAATGCTGTGCCATCTGCTCAGCACTATTTTTCACTGTGTCCTCGCCATTTTTGCAGTAACAGTGAGCTTTATAGTTGAGAGCCCTGGGCAGTGTGGTACATAATGTTGTTACCTTGCTACTGAGCTCCCATGATTGCTTTGACCACGCTTTGCGTCAGACACCAGAGGCCATGACGAGGACAATTCTGACATCAGCTTCTGTTCTCTCTCCTCACACAGGATTCCTTGAGTGCAGTAACCCAGGTGAAACCTGGCATACTGTTATAATGAGATTATCAGTGAGACTGAGAGACAGCATTTCTGTTTATCTTCTTTAAAACAGAGCAGTGACTGAAATGCAGTGAGACTTGCTGAGATTCATAAGCATGAGTAGGACGAAAATACATGATGTTGATTATTAAGGGAAATGGATACAAGAGTTTAAAAAATATGATTTAATTTTATGTGCTATTCATACAACAAAATAACTCTGCTTAAGCAGAATCTCCAGCTCAGTTGACTATCTAAGGAGGGCAAATAAAAGACAGACAATCCCCATCTGCGCCTACAGACTGGAACAATACTACAGAACAACTTAGAGGTTGATTAGCATTTTAACTTGGTGTAGACAGGGTGAAGCAAATGCGGATTCATGAAGGGAGAAGATATAGCATAGCACTAAATAGACAGTGGTATTCACACTGAATTTTGGCATACAAGTGATGAATGCACTGCAACAAACAGTTGTATAATCCTTTGACAATATATGGCACATCAATTTTGCCAGGTCAAATCAATTAAAAATATTTACTTCTAAAAGTTCAAATCAGAACAACATTGAGAAGAATCTGAAACATAACAAATGATTATTAGTCCCTTGACACCTAAAAACATATCTAAATGAAAATTGGGTCAAAGTGACAAAAATAATGTAATGAAGAAATAAAATTCCTAAAACGAGAGCAATATTAAAGCTTAATGGTATCTGTTTCTCTTAGCTTTACGAATATGTGGCTAAATGGGTCAGAGGCAGCCATGATCACAGTAATACAATACATTTGCCTGTCCCTCACAGTATAAGTCATAGTGTGGCTTGTTAAAACTGGGCATGCCAAGCAATTAATGGCTGCCTCATGAATGGCAGGATTGTAGGTATATCATTTTACAGTCGGTATTTTGTTCTTTGTGTTAGGTTTGTTATAATGGTCAACTACTGAGCAAGAAAGATCGAGGGCCAGAACAGCAGGGCTGTGGCAGGTTGTGATTAGGAAGCAGTTGTCAGGGCTCTGGGGGAAAATCCACAAAGTGCCTCCTTCTAGTTTGCTCAGGCAGAGGTTTGGATCTGAAGATAAAAGGGGTCCTTTCCAGGCTTCTTCTGTTAGAAACTGTTTCTAGACAGTTTCTAACAGATGTCTTATCACCTTCAAACATTCATAAAAACCTGAGCCTAGCACTCTGGAAAAGTAACCAGTCAAGCCATCCACACAAAGAAAATAAAGTGCAGCATGACTTTTGTTGGATGAATTTGCCGTTATCATTTACTTGTTTGCTAAATACTTTACATACACAGCTAATTCCCAAATGGTCATTTTAAATTCTTAAAAAAAAAAAAAAAAAAAAAAAGTAAAAAATAATGGCACAAGATGGTTCTTGTCCCTATTGTACACAACCATTCTACATAACACCCATACAAATTCCCCAAGCAACTAACAGATTTTTAACAAATCAGCTCATGCTCTCTTTCCATGCTGAAATTCTTTCTGCTCTGCGCATCCCTGTGAAACAGATAAGTATTCACAGCCATGTCCCTGCTATGACTCATATCTTGTTAGAACAGAGACAGGCTCTTGGCTCTGTGGAAAAAAAATTCCCACAGCCGCCTGGCTTGGTTTTCTGCACGCCTGCAGCTCCCCGGGTTGTGCCACTGAGGTCTTCATGTCCCACAGGAGACAATTACTAAGAAGTACCTCCAGAATAAGTGATGTTCTGCATATTATTAAAGGAGGACAGCAAGGGCTGAAGCCATAAATAAGCCAACACTAATGTTTCAGTGTAGCCTTGACAGTTTTCTTGCAAGAAATCAGCTGCAAGATAGTATGTTGTAATGATATTACTCAGAGTACGCACATTTTAGGTGGAAACATGAGTCAGAGGGGTTGAATGGAGCTATGGTATACCTCATATTTAAGGGCTTTGGGTTGAAAGTGTTTGGCATAAAGTGTGTTCTTTGACAGTAGAGAGTTTGAGGATGACTGACAAATGTGGCAAATGGGTGGGATGTCCTCTGTTACCATGCTGGTCAATGTTTATTTGAGATTAAAAACTTCCTTCTTTCAACTCAGTTTGAAAAAGCTCAATAAGCACAGCTACTCCATGTCAAAGTCAGCTACCAGTCAAACTCAGATGTATGCCTACCACAGCTGCTCTCCTAGAGGAGAGGTGGTTCATAAGAGAAGGGACTGAATTGCCAAGATAACTTGGACTGGTCTCCTAAACAAGAAACCAAGATAGCTAAGAGCCACAAGAGCTAGCAGAGTTGTGCCAGAAAAAACGTGAACAGCTTTTCGTCTTCCTAGCCTTTCTTCTGTTTGGCAATTAAAATTTTAACAGTAGAGAGAGCTTACTCTTTAAAGAGTGACAATTCTTCCTCAAATGTGGCAAAGTTACTCAAAAGTATTTTTCACAAATATCACTGATAAAATAAATGCAGTATTCTGGGAATGCGGTTAAATTCCCAGTCTTTCTTTGCTCCTTGTTCCATTAAGTGATATCTCTTTACACCATTAAATAACCATTAGAAAAAGCTCCCAGGGACACCAGCCACACACACCTTACCACAAGTGGTAATGCAGGCATACTAGCTGGTCTACATCTCAGCTAAATGTTGACATCCTTCTTCCAATCCTCCGTTTCAGTGTAAAAACATAAAAAGGCATTGTAATCATCATCATCTCAGGGATTATTAGAGTTCAGATGAAGGGTTGCCCTAGGCTGCAGTGACTCCAAGCCCAACATCTCTTTCCACAAACAACCACACTGCTTAAGTAGAAGGGAAGATGAGAAAATAGCAGTCTCTAAACATAATGGCCTTTAAGGGGAAGCTCAGATTGGATATTAGGAAAAATTTATTCTCTGAAAGGGTGGTGAAGCATTGTCACAGACTGCCCAGAGGCAGTGGAGTTTCCATCCCTGGAGATGGTCAGGAAACCGTGGATGTGACATTGGGGGACCATTGAGCATGGTGGGGACAGGCTGATGGTTGGACTAGATGACCTCAGAGGTCTTTTCCAACCTTAATGATTCTGTGATCTCAATGAACCAGGAAGAAATACCCTGATGTACCTTCATCAGCAAATACTGAGCAACTTATCAGTAGGAACATGTTGTTGAATACGGAAGAGAAACCAGTCTCCCCAGTCTTGGCTCAGCAAACAAGGTCTCTTTGAATTTGTATTACCTTGAGTAAAATCAGAAATTTTCTACTTATGTGAAGACTGTTCTTACCACAGATGCCTGAGGCTGGAACATTAGAGAAGCCACATGTTCTGAGAAAAAGATACCCCTGGGACATCTTCAAAGTGTCCTTCTAATTCAATAGTTAAAGCACACAGAAATGGCAGACCATTAAAAGTAGTTATACTATTTCATAGATCAAAGAGCTATCTATAAAGGAATTAATTAAAGATAGATATAAGTAGCCTTCGTACTGGAAACCACAAATTCAATATTTTCTTCCACTTTTGTCTTTGAATTCTCCAATTGATTAAAGGAATAACTGACATATGACCTGTCAGTGCTGCACAGGAAGGATGTGGAAGGAGAATCAGATAAGCAGAGGTTAGTATAGAAAGAGATATCTGGATTTGAGCTTGGCCTATTCATCAGTTGGGATCCTTTCTACACTTCACATGCAAAACATGTAATAGATGTCAACGACAGTCCACTGAAATAAATTTCAAAAAATAAGGCATTCTAGTAATCCTCAAAGACAAATGCATTCTTCTGCCTAAACAATCTAAGAAATTTGGACTTTGAACTTCTGATAAGTAAAACCTGTCCATAATCATTAGCAATAATTATGGAAATGCTAATACTATTTCAACATTTATTATCTCAGATATGTAGAGTTGAAATACTGAAGGGTTTTTAAAAGATTGAAGGGTTTTTAAAAGACTGAAATGTTTAAAAATTCATAAATGATAAAGTGTTCTTATTTTATTCTATGGAAATTAAATACTTTGATCTTCCAAAGAATTATTTCAGCTTGGCAATGAATATTTCAGTTGTTTGTTTGTTTCTTTCTTTCTTTTTTTAACTGAGCAAAAAAGCTTAGGTTTAATTTGTATCAACATTTAACTGTGCTCTCCAAACATTTTGTGCTGAGTTCCCCCATCTCTACTGCTGTGTATCATGCTTTACAGTCTAGTTAATGTGTCCAACCGACTGAAAGTATAAAAGCAGCAAGATCCTAACTGCAGCCTTAGTAATACTAAGTAATACTATATTACTATAAAGCTATTAGTACTACTCAGTAATACTATATGCCAAAGCAAGATAATGCAATTTAATCGTGAAGTCTCAAAGAACAAAATAACTATTTTTTCAACGAAAAAATTATTCTTGAGTCAAATTCTCCCTTTTGAAAACTGTATTACAAAATAAAAACAATGAATCAAGAAAAACTGGGGATTTCTTTGCACTAAAAGTTTTCGTTCTGCAAAAGCTGTATATTCTGATATAAATTATTCCTGCTGCAGTTGTTTTTATTTCATTTCTTAGAGGGTACATGTACACTTTTTCTCCACTGTAATAAGTCTTTGGTTTTTTTTCCTCTCTTATGTCTGACATATTTTTCCTTATTGCCAATGATCGAATAAACATGACTAAACACAGCTTTCCTGTGAGCCCACTTGCAAAAGTAGGTTGGGCAATGTATTCGTTTTGTTGTTTATATTAGCCGATTGAAAACCAGAATGAGTTGGCACTTTCTCAAGTCCAGAAGAATAAAGTCAAAATGAAAGTGAGCTGCCATTGGCAACGTCACTGAGCAGATTTGTGTAGAGCTGCAAGGCTCACCTGCAGTTATGGAAGCAATCTTCTCCAAATTTCCTGGCAAAGAGTTAAGCTATGTGTTTTACAGTGTGCTTTGGACTACTACTTTCTCACCAAAGGACAACTTCTAAAGGTCCAAACCATGCCCTTGTCCTTGTTATTAGATGGACAGTGTGCAGTCTCCCCATCAGTAAGGAGAGATGTACTCTATGGGGCCAGATTACTTCTAGCTACTTCAGAAACTCTGACAGCAGAATAGCCCATGGATGTGATTTAAGTAAGGGATCTTGCAACTGGTGTTTATGGATGCAGAGTAACTATCAACCTGTAACATTTCTCATGCTCATTCTCTTTTCCATTAAAGTTCGTGTTTGCTTTTTGCAGCAGCCAGAATTACGCACTGCGCAGGAGAAAGGCTCTCTTCAAAAGGGAGAAAAAAAGCCTGCATCAAAGCAAGATTCCTACCTTGGACCACAGAAAATTGCTCAGCCAGGATGTTATTATACTCAAGGCATTCTCAGACAGCTGGGCCTCATTATAGGCAACAGAGCTTTAGCCATTAACTTTGGAGAGAGTACAATAAAGCACTAAATGCAATGAAGATAATTTAAAGCATGTTAAGCAAGAAAATGAAACAGTATAGAGCACTGCTAGTGCTGTATGCTAGGCATTATTTCCATGGATGCTGGAACATCATGTAAGCATTGGGACAGTCTCTCCTATGGGTTTTTGCTTACCTTCCAGCCCAGCAGAAGGAGGAACTGCTAACAGGATGACGAATCAGGAAGAAGTTGGCAGCCCTAGGGCTTTGTGGGCCAGAAAGAACAAGGATGCCCTGTGAGGGCATGGCATCTATTCCACAACCCCCTGCTGACTCCCACTGCCATTTGTTCTGCCAAAGAACAAACCAGCAAGGCAGAAGCTCTCACAGAAACTGAACAGTAAGCAATATTCAGCTTTATAAAGTAAAACTCAACCTGCCCAATGCCACTTTCAGCCCCACCAGTTGGCAATGCTGCACTAAGAATTCATTTCCCAGGACTCTGGACACGGTAAGTCTGTTTTCTTTGCGATGACAGATTATTCACATGTGAGGCATAACCAAACTTAAAGAACAGAATCCTTTAGAAAATTCTGAACTTTTTCATAGTCTTAGAAAAGAAACTCTCCATCATCAGTTGCTTGTCTTGCCCACCACTACAGCTATGTTTTGGAATTTATCTCAGGCTCAGCAGTCCCATTCCAACAGGCCTGTCAGGACTATCTCACCTTTCCTAAAGATTCTAAGACTGCTCTTGAGATCTTTAGTCTATTCACCATAAAATAACACAGCTCCAAGCCAATTCAGGTTAAACCTCAGACTAAAATCAGGAGTGGCTTAGTCCCAATCATTCCTCAATGTATCTCTGCACTTCTACAGACATACATCATTCTTGGAAAGACAAAATTTCAACCTTCAGCCTCCTGAGTTTGCACAAGTTTCAGCTTGAGTGTATTATTGTGAAAGGTTCTCTGAAAGACCTTTGACAGCCGTGCCAAGACTTTAAGTGATTAGTTCTGAAGTAGGTTTTATGAAAGAATGAACAATAACAGCAGAAGGTCCAGACATTAATATTAACCTGTAATAAAAGGAATGATGTTCAAACGATTCCTTGAAATAAAAGATGAGTACCTGGTCCTGCAGTGCTGGAAGAACCACATAGCTTAGATTATATCCAATCAGGCAAAATGCAGATATTAAACATTTATGAGCAGCTCTGGTATATTCTGAATTAATCAGTTCTGCACATTTAAAAGTTTTAATATTTAATGCCACTACCTCAACAGTCCTGCAGAAATATTAAACTTTTTAGAAGTCCTTTACAAGGAATAGCCGTAACATCTGAATTGGTGTTGTAGGGTTTGCACCAGGCTGCGTTTTGTGGAGAACCACGACTGTAAGATAATGAAATGCAACTGAAATTCTCAACACTTTCACCACACCATGACACAGGAACAAGGGCAGTCATAATGAAAATAACAATTACTAAGCTAGGGGTAAGTACATCTGGAATCTGATTAAGTCTCGTAGGCATGATGGATTACTCATGAAGGCTTACTAATACCATACTTCCATGAAATCGCTCAGATGAGCATAAATGGCACGCTAAAGGCATTTCAGATATTGCAGAGTATTAGTGTTAGTGTGTTAGTGTAGTAAATCTCGAAAACACCAGCTGTGGTAAGCAAAAATATTTATAGATATAGATATTTATCTGACCACAAATTCCCTGACTGTAAGGAGCAAGCATAATGAAATCTGTCTTCACTTCCAGCAATGGTGGTAATTTTAAAAACAATGAGAGATGTTTTCGTCATTTATTGTAGTTTTAAAATAAAGTCTTTATCTAGAAGAGGCTGAGACATATAAAATGCTGATTCAATTATTAAGATGCATGTTTTGACCATAAATTTAATTATGAGATTCCCTCTCTGTTCTCAATGAATAAAATCAAAATTCCTTGGAAAATCACAGAATCACAGAATTGTAGGGGTTGGAAGGGACCTCCAGAGATCACCGAGTCCAACCCCCCTGCCAAAGCAGGTTCCCTACAGCAGGTCGCACAGGTAGGCATCCAGGCAGGTCTTGAACATCTCCAGAGAAGGAGACTCCACCACCTCGCTGGGCAGCCTGTTCCAGTGCTCCGTCACCTCACTGTAAAGAAGTTCTTGCGCACATTGGTGCAGAACTTCCTATGCTGCAGTTTCCAGCCGTTTCCCCTTGTCCTGTCTCCACTCACCACGGAAAACAGTCCGTCCTTGCCATTCTGCCCCCCACACCTCAGATATTTATAGACCTGGATCAGGTCCCCTCTCAGTCTTCTTTTCTCAAGGCTGAACAGACCCAGTTCACTCAGCCTTTCCTCACAGGAGAGATGCTCCAGGCCCTTCACCATCTTTGTGGCCCTCCGCTGGACTCTTTCCAAGAGATCCCTGTCTTTTTTGTACTGGGGAGCCCAGAACTGGACACAGTACTCCAGATGAGGCCTCACCAGGGCAGAGTAGAGGGGGAGGATCACCTCCCTCGACCTGCTGGCCACGCTCTTTTTAATGCACCCCAGGATGCCATTGGCCCTGTTGGCCACAAGGGCACACTGCTGGCTCATGGCCAACCTGTCATCCACAAGGACACCCAGGTTCCTCTCTGCAGAGCTCCTCTCCAGCAGCTCATCCCCCAACCTGTACTGGTGCAAAAATCCTACTTAAAAGAGAAAGGAGTAACAACCACCCCAAGCCACAGAACTCGATGTTGGATAGAAAATTGTAGGAGGATAGCAAACCCAAGATTTGAAACATACGCTCATTTTCATATCACTTTGAACTATGTATGCCTAGAAAGAGAAACTCTGACATGGACTTGAAAAGGTAAGAAACTGCTTTAAGAAATAGATTATTAATAGATTACAAATCACAAGGACACCAGCCACCTGGGTGTTGAACTGGATCATCCAGAAGATTTCTCTAACAGCAAACGTAATAGAATGGCTTATGTTGGAAGGAAAATTAAAGATCCTTGAGTTCCAATCCCTTCTGTGGACAAGATTGCTGCTTATGGTCGCATCCAACCTGGCCACATGTTCACCACATTTTTCTACCCTGACTGCATACCTAGCTGTCCCAGAATGGGGAACTCAGTGTGTTCCATATAAACCCCAGAAAAATTTTTAGAGGGACACTCATGAACATGGACAAGTTCAAAATAATGTCTAATAATGTAAAGATAAATTAAAAAAAAAAACAAACAACATTGCAAAGCTTCCAAAACACCCAGTTATTTTATGAAAAAATATCCCCATATATGAATATCATTATATTTCACCTATGTACATCTTTCCTATTTTTTTTTTCAATAAATAGAAGAAAAATGCTGAAAAATAGACCAAAGTGAACCTCTTATTGGCTGCATATGTTGCTAACAATGTTAGGGAGATTATTTTTATTTATTCCCCTTGAAACATGGGGAAAAAGATTTGATTAGAACACAGAAGAATTTGAGGAAAATTTCAGACAATTACGAAAGGAAATTATCTAACAATCTGTTCAGATATAATAATGGCAAGAAAATATTCAAACAAACAAGAAAACCCACAAAACTAAGCAAACCTGAAGGCAATGAAAACCAGATGTATTAAAAATGCAGTGCATAGAGACATAGCTCTTCAAGATCAGTAAGCAATTGGTTGTTGTGAGCAATGATTTTATGCCTTCACAGGCAAATCATGAAGGTAGCAAGGGGATGGCAAAGAGTTCCTAAGCACTCTTCTAAGGCTGAGGATCTCAGGGGAATTGTAGCTACTACAATTTCTGTGAGCTTAAGAGAGCAGTGCAGGTTCAGCAGCCATCTGCAAACTGGTACTGAAAAGCTCACAGAAAAAAAAAAAAATAATAAGATAGGAACTGTGGTTGCAAAGGTAAAATAGGAGATGTAGAAAACGTTAGCAGGGAAAAGCTGTAGGAAGACTGCTCTTACTCTTGCCCCAGCACAGTGGTCTTACATTTCAGGAAGAAGCAGCAGATAGTTCTTTGTGAGCAATCAGGATTCACTCTCCAAAGTAATAATTACATGTAGGAAATTATATTGCAGCTGGTCACATTACACTCATAAGCTGCAGAAAAATAAGGAGAAGCAGTTTTTCTGCACAGCACAGAAAGCTAAAATAAGTACTTTGGGTATCATAGCAGGTTCAGCATACTTTCCCCAGAAGAATGATTAACGTCTAGGGGAAGTAAATGCAAAGGCAGAGAAAACACAGCTTCCACAAACCCTCAGCAAATTTGATGAGCACTGATTTACACTTGTCATATGGGGGGCAGCACCTCCTTCACCTAGATGATATCCTAAAGAAGAGACTGGGAGAGATTAAACAAGTGAGAGTAGGGAATGAGTGATGTGCACATTTCTAAGTTAATATTGTAATAAATATCATCCATGCAGTGCAACACAGACATACCTATGCCATTCAAGTGATTTACACATAGCTTTGTCTCTTTCTTGCAAACCAAATTCCTTCAAACTTATCACAAATGTAATTACAAAAGGGAGGAAACCAGCAGGTCCCTGTGGGCAATCTGTGAGGTACACACATACAGAACTGAGCTGAAAAGCAGACAAGTTGAAAATACTGTTTTGAAACATGGTTTTCTTTCAGCGACAATCTGTTTCAAAAGAACCAGTAATTATAAAATAGCCATACATAAGTCTGCGAAATACCTGTACACCATTTTAATGAAAGAAAACCTTTAAAAAACTCTGATCAAAAAGGTAATATTGTTGGAAGTTATAAGCAAATTCAAATGGATATTTGAAAGGAAGCTGTCCTCTCAGCTGAAGCTAGAGAACTGCCTGGATTCTTCTGTGCTATGGGGGGCCAAGGAAATAATACCAAAGCTGTAATTGTAAAGCACATTGGAAAGGCAGGTGCCATAGTTTATTGTTATGCTAAAATACTTTCCACAATCTTCCATAGCAATTGCAGCTTTCTTTTACCAGTGTGTAATAATTATCCATCTGATTAGCAAATGTAACCACCTGCAGTCAACTGGTTTACCAGTTGTCCTACTCCTAAGGATGAAATACCTTTAAAAACAGACAACGTGGTGTTTTTTATTACATTGTACTATAACACACTTTCATCTATATAGTTTCATCTATATGTTGACAGAAAGAATACTTGAAATGGTGTGGAATCATTTCTACTCTGATAAAAAAGTGCTCAGAAAATGCTTTTCCCAAACATAAAGAAGTGTCCTAAAATGGCTTCAATATGTTTTAAGATATGAGGTAGCTCAGTCCAAATTCCAACAGGACAATCATTACAACTTTTTTTTTATTGCTTACTATATCCATGATGCTATGGACACCCAGGCACCTTGGAGAACACATTTTAATACACAGTCATAGTTTGTGGCCAAGTGCTTATCCCCTTCTCTCCATCTTCTCTCTTTTCTTTTTTTCACCCTGCTGATTACAAGCTTGCCCTGGACCACTTTACAACTAAGGTTCAGGTTTTGACCTGGACAGCCTAGATGGCTGAACAGAGAGGAACCTGTTGAGGTTCAACAAGAGCAAGTGAACAGTACTACACCTTGGGAGGAATAAACGCATGCATCAGTACAGGTTAGGGGCTGACCTACTAGAGAGGCTCTGCAGAGAAGGATCTGGATGCCTTGCTGGACAACAGGTTGGCCATCAGCCAGCAGTGTGCTCTTGTCACCAGGAAGGCCAACAGTATTCTGGGGTGCATTAAGAAGGGGTGCATGGCCAGCAAGTCAAGGGAGGTGATCCTACGCCTCTACTCTGTGCTGGTGAGGCTGCAGCTGAAATACTGTGACCAGTTCTGGACTACACACTTCAAAAAAAAAAAAACAAAACACAACAGGGATCTCCTAGGAAAAGTCCAGCAGAGGTCAACAAAGATTTTTAAGGTTCTGGAGCACCTCCTGTACACAGAAAGGCTGCAAGACCTAGGGCTGTTCAATCTGGAGAAGACTGAGAAGGGATTTCATTATTGTTTATGAACATCTAAAGTATGAGTCAAGTCAAATCAATGGAGGCAGACTCTCTTCAGCTGTGAGCAACAGTAAAACAAGGGGCAAGAGGCAGAAGATGGAACACAAGAAGTTCCATACTCACACAAGGAAGAACTTCTTCACTGTCAGTGTGACAGAGCATTGGAACAGGCTGCCCAGTGTGGTTGTGGAGTCTCCGTCTCCAGAGATGAATGGCTGCCTACATGTGTGACCTACTGCAGGGAACCAGCTTTGGCAGGAGGTTGGACTTGACGACATCTAGACATCTCTTCCAAACTCTACAGTTATATGATTCTCTGCTTTTCTGTCTGAGCTAGCAAATTTTCACAGCGATTTTGATAGAATGACTTTGCTTGTATCTTTTCTTGCACCAGACAACTGAATATTTAGTAATACTGGCAAACTGCATCACTATCCTCCTATAAGAAGCACCAGTACCACACTTCTGGACATATATTTTCATTCAAGTCTTTATGTGTCTATTGGCTTGAAAGTAGTTTATAGATCATGTGTTCTTCTCCTTTCTTCACTGTCCTACCTCTTTTTTCACTGATATCTGCCCTTCTACTCTGCTCTAGTGAGACCCCACCTGGAGAACTGCATCCAGTTCTGGAGCCCTCAACACAAGAACATGGAACTGTCAAAGAAAGTCCAGAGAAGGGCCATGAAGATAAACAGAGGGCTGGAGCACCTACCCTACAAGGACAGGCTGAGAGAGCTGGGACTTACCAGCCTGGAGAAGACTCTGAGGAGACCTTATAGCAGCCACCCAGTACCTGAAGAGGCCTACAGGAAAGCTGGGGAGAGTCTTCTTATCAGGGCAGGTAGTGACAGGATAAGGGGAAATGTCTTTAAACTTGAAGAGGGCAGGTTTAAACTAAATATTAAGAAGAAATTCTTCACTGTGAGGGTGGCAAGACACCAGAACAGCTTGCCCAGAGGGGTCATGAATGCCCCCTCCCTGAAAGCATTCAAGGCCAGGCAGGATGGGGTCTGCGAGCAACCTGCTCTAGTGGGAAGTGTCCCTGCCTACAGCAGGGGAGTTGAAACTACATGATCATAAAGGTTCCTTCCAGCCCAAACCATTCTGTGATTCTACAATTTTATGAATACAGAATCACACTTGAAATTCAGTATTTTATTTATTCACTTTTGACTTGTAGCTTCCTTTTAATTATGAACACTACATTTTCTACATTTACTCTGCTCTCCTTGATTTAAGAGAAGGCACTTAAGCAAGAAATACTTTGTGCTGAACACACCTGGCTTCCATACAAAAAGCCAAACAAAATTACGAGGTTAGATATGAGGAGGAAGTTTTCCCACACAGTGGGTGATGACGCACTGGAACAGGCTGCCCAAGGAGGTTGTGGATGCCCCATCCCTGGAGGCATTCAAGGCCTGGCTGGATGTGGCTCTGGGGAGCCTGGTCTGGTGGTTGGTGACCCTGCACACAGCAGGGGGGTTGAAACTAGATGGTCATTGTGGTCTTTTTCAACCTAGGCCATTCTATAATACATAGTACTTGTGCTTCCCCCAATTGATTCCATTAACAGGTTTCAACTAAATATGATGAAAGTGTAAATACATTAAAATTAATGTGTTACCATAAATCCTTAGAAAAAAATCACTGATGTGATACTTATTCATTCCCCAGGAAGAGAAGGCTGTCACAGCCATATTAGTAGACAACAGAGAGTCCACATGAGCATAAGAAACCATGCTTCAGCTTCAGGAAGAGAACCATTCACAGCTTGTACGTTATTAGATGAGGAAGAATCCCAGCTCGAGAGAGAAAGCAACATGGAACCACACAAATAAACTTTGCTTGTGAACTACTTGGAGAGGGAAGCAGTTTTTCTTTCTGCTGGTGAGGGACAATCCTACTTTATTTTTCTGGAAGTACAGATGGCTTCACAAACGAGGCTGGGAAGTTTCATTTTCTGCCATGTTTCACATCATTAAAACATGCAAAATCATTGCCAACAGAAACCTTGAAAGTATTCCTCCAGTGCAGTGTCCACGGTGCAGGTCACTAGCTAAAGTGTTAGAGGCCACCTATTTTCCTTATAGCAGTGTTTTTGGAAAGTGAAGGTACTTCACTACAAATAACCCAGAAACTAATACATAAGAAAACCAGTTACTTTTATCTTGACATAACTACTTAAGAACTCACTATCCTACATAGTAATGAAAATCATACACAAAATTTTCAAGAGAAATATGGACTGTAACTCATTTTTTTTCACTAAGTGAGGATTGAAATAAAAGAAAAAGCAAGTGTGGGAAAGCAACTTGTGTTGCAAGAGGGCAGCTGGAGCACACAAGGCCCATGCAGGTTTTACCCATGCCTTACACTAAGGCTTCTCCAGAGTAGAGGTTTCACTCTGATATCAAAGCAAGTCATATGATTTTCATCCCATTTGCACCATTTAATTTGCTTTTCTCCTCCTTCAGATAGAAGAGCTGCAAGCAGCAGGGGAGATCTCACAAAAGAAAACTCCCTAACTAAATATATAGGTAGATAAGTTTATTTCTGTAAACAGAAGATTCCTGCCTGTACATGGATATAAAGAAAGCAAGTCTCCTGGGGGCTCTGTCACTCTGCGAGGCATTGCTGGTACTACATCCACCAGCAAGGTGCTGGGATCCCCTGCAAGCCCTTCGTGCAGATAAAATCCCTTCTCCTCAGCCCATGATACTCATTTGACCCCAAATGCGACGACTGTGTAAACAATTGTCACAAAGTCAGGCTGGAGGAAACTGAAATTTGCAAAGAACTACATTTTGAAGATTGAATTGGGAATTTTTATAGTTGGGATTTTTGGAGGTTTCTTTATAGGGATCAGATAGATGGAATATAGGGGATAGATGAGTAGCTACTCTAAGTACCCAAATTCCTTGGTACCTTTTCCAAGTTGCCCTCTGTCTGAATCAACATCTTCCACTTTTCCTATTCTCTCAACTGAAGAACTTTTCCACCTCCCACATGGAACTAGGCAGGATGGAGAATGAGCACCCAAGACCAAGTCTGCACCCAACTGAGTGCCCATCATCAGCTTAAGTAGACACAAAAGTAATTACTAGAAATTAAGAATTAAGGATCAATTTGCCAAGTGCTCAGCCAGTGGCTCAAAAACACCTCCTGAAGACATTCTGAAACGCATAAGACAGTTTTTTGAAATGTATCTCCTCTTTGCATTCAGCTCTCATTGAGAATAAGTTGATGCGTCATTCGGAGGCTTGCATCAACCATTTTTGGCTGATTGGTTTTAAATCCTCTAATCAGCTTACTGTCCAAATAATTGAGCCGTGTGGTAGGGAAGGCCCTTTGAGGTGCAAGCAAAGATTTCATCCCTCCAGGCACTGCAGCAAAATGCAAACCAGCATTCCCAGAGCCTGGCTGCCTGCCCCACACTCCAGCTCTCATCTGCATGTGTAGTTAATGGAATTATGGGCCACCTCTATTTTTCCAATTGATACAATATACATGTAGGTTTGAACCTGAGTTGTAGTTATATATTTTTCTGCATTATCTAACATTGAAGCACTGAAGTTCACTCATTGGCCACTGTACAAAACAACAGGAGACACTGATCCCTACAGAGGGAGTTTACATCAGAAGTGACATTTGAAGTGAGGAAAATATACATTAGTGAGGGCTAACATGGCATAATATAGGCACATAGAAATGATTTATGCTCGCACAGGCAGCCCACAGCAGGATGTAAAAATCAGGGGGGCATCCTGAGAGGTAACTTCATCCCATGCTGTCTTTGCTTAGAAGGACAGAACTACTGCTTGCTCATTGGGGTGATATAGCTGCTATCTGCAGGATTTCATTCCTGTCCATCCCCAGCTGCTCCTGATGCAGAGGCCCCTTAGGAGGGTGTAATGCCAGTTTACAGCAGAAAAAAAATGCTGACAAAGTCTGCCTACACCCTGAGCTCCCACCTTCCCCTGTTGTGGTCTCAGATGGCTGCCTCTTCCATCTTCCCACAGCCCTCCACAGCTAAAGGAGAAATGGGTGAGGAGCTCTGTTTTCCTCTTCGCTCACAAACTACCATGCCCTGTTTTTTATATCTTACCTTTATTATCTTCTTTTTATTATCTTCCCTGTTTCCTGGTTCTCTGTAATTACATACTGAGACGTCAAACAGTGAAGCAGGGACTGCTTTTGAAGGCTTTCATAATTAGCTTTTCTATTGTGTCCTCTAATACCTTCTCTGGCTTTAGACTTTTTTTCTGTTCACAACCTCCTGAACATATGGTGGTAAATATGCAGCATGCTGTGACTTCACCTGGAGTCTACTTACAATATATCTGCAATGTAAATAACAGACTTTGTGTCAGTCAATTAATCACACACCAGCGGTTGGCAGAGGGCAGGCAGATTGCAGGAAGAGAAATTAGTAAGTGGTGTCTTGATTAGTATTGGACTTGAAACTATTAAATGTTACCTAAGCCAGAGTTCATCTATGGTATCACTGCTTTTGCTTAAGAACACTTTCCTACAATTGTAAGAGAGTCCAAGTTTCCTTCATAGCATAAAGACTCAGCTCAAGGCCAAGTCTCCAGCTCTACACGACTAGTGTGCTAACATTTCACCCATCAGAATCACAATCCCATTTTTACCAGCACAAACATATGACTCAAATGCAAAAGTCATGCAGAAATGAAATTAAGTGTAAAGCGATAACAGAGAGATGCATAAAATTTAAGCATTACCACTCGAGTGTTTCTAAATGTGGAACTAATAGAAAATGAATTACTTTACGAGCACATTTTACTTTTCTTATTGGGACAATACATATGAGCAAGACAAAGTACTTTGTTTACCTGATTCGCTTTATTGAAGTCCAGTGATTCACAAGCATGTCATCAATTATAGTCACAAACAAATTGCTTTGTGTTTTAAAAAAAACTTAAAAGGTACTCTTCTTCAATTGAACTCTTCTAATTTGAAGATCTTCAAGAATTCTTTGTGCTACATTAACATCCTTGGAATTGCCATGGAAAAGAAATGAAAATATAAAAACAACACACCTAATAATTAAATGGACTAGTGTGGAGCACAGCATAACACTACACTAGATCAGCTTTTGGCTTAAAAGCCATTGTCTTCTGATGATCACTAGCTCATGATTTCCATCAAGCCTTCAGGTATTTAGCATCGTTATGACCTGCACCTCTGTGTTAGGACTGACTGAAACTAACCAATACACTCAAAAGGGAGCAGGACCAATAGTGTAATTGGAATGACTTAGAAAAGAGCCCGTTAACCTATATTTGTTTCAGGGAAAATTTTATTTTCAAGCATAACATGCAGAAGAGGCAACCACACCACAGCAACGTGAAGAACATTTAGCATAAGTCTACAGTGCCCTGCTATGCCAACGAAAATAGAGTAAATCAACAGAAGCAATAAATGCCTAAACACACATTTTAATGTTATGGACATTACTACGCAGCATACCTGATCACACAAACGGGAAATTTAGATGGCTACAGGATAGCAGCTCTCATAGATATGTAAAAGTTGCAAGATTAATTAAAAAAAAAAAAAAAAAAAAGCATTTTAGAGAATGTAGTTTTGAAGAATTTAGGTGGGTAGTGCAGAAACCAGAAAGAGTCAAAGAGCACCAAGCAGCTATTTGAGGAAGTTAGACAGCAGATTCAGAGCATCTTCACAGGAGTCAGACTCAGACTTCTCCTCCCACATCAGAATAACTCCAGTGGTGGATACACCACCCATGGGCCAGGCACCCAAAATACAGAGACATTTTTATCTCCTTGATTAGCTCTCCTAATCACAAACATTTAATTCAGACCTACCCAGACTTTTGGAGCTTGAGTGGCACGGTGCACCACTGGTACTGTGGCAGACTCTAGGAGAGTCAGCCCAAGCCCAGCCCACATGAGGAACAGGGCTGTGGGGTAACACTTGCTCCATCTTGGGCAGCCCAGCCATTTCAAAGATTTCAATTTGACATCCTCAGCTGGGTGCAATGAAAAGACTTTCCTCCATTCAGGCCTTGCCCAGGGAACAAGACTTGAGTAGGAAAGACAAGCCCTGAGGCAGAATACCTGGTAATATTTCTAAGTTGATTTATAATCATAATGCTTTTGCCCTTAAAAGATCAAATAAGTAAGATGGTGTTATGATTAAGGTGCAGAATATCTAATTTGAGATGTGTATAAAAGGAAATCAAGGAGTGCTATCCATCAGGAAGATAAGTGAAAAAGGATCAAGTCTTCCCCCATCTTTGCTATAAATCTTTCACTGAGAAGAACTAATGGCATATAAAGAATAAGAATTTCAAAAAAATAGAAATGAAAAAGGAGACATGTTAAACACTACCTAACAAGCTTCATGACATGAGCACAAAAGTTTTAAATTCAATGTCATAAATTCAATACCTTCAAAAGATTCAGCTGCTACGTTCTTAGACACAGTGCTGTGTAAGTCAAGCACAATGTTAAAAGGCACCGAAATCTTTAAGAGGTGTTAAATATTTTAAATTCATATGTCCAACCCACAGAAAAGCCACAAAAGCATCATCAGCCATTTCCCCCCCCTTCCATCACAATGTAATAGTTGTACCATGTTTCCTGCAGTTTACAGACAGCCCTAACATTTTACAGAGAACGGCCCTTGTGAACACAGTTGTATGTAGCCATCGTGTCTACTCCAACACACCAAAACATGCTGAAATTAATACCTGCATATGTTTAAATTACCACTTGGAAAGATTTGATTTCGAGCACTTCATCTACCCCCAGAGGCAGCATACACTGATTACTCCTTATAGGTATTTTCATAGAAAAATATGTTGTTCAGAAATACTCAATAATGCGATATCGCTGCATATATAACCTGCACTTTTGGTTTTACATTTAGGGCACACAGGCTGCTATTTTCTGTTTAAATGTTCTAATCTTCTTAACGGTATAATCAAGCCTCTAATATATAACATTAGAGTTTATATTTAGAAGGAATAACTGTCACGTTAGTGGTGACGGACATATCTCCATTCATCTGGCTGAATTACCCTGGATAAATCCTTTTCCCCAATTCATTTTTGCAGAGGCAGCAAGCAGCTTTATTTTATTTAAAAGCAAGTCATACAGTTGCAAGATATTTATAGCCAGTATGTAAAAATCCTACTTTAATTATGAGAAATGCTTCTCTCTTCCTCCATCTCCCTCAGAAGGTATTCCAGCCATTTTTTTTTAAATGACACAGGATTTTGCATGCTATACACTGAAAAAAGGTATTCCTCTTCAGAATAAGTCACAGAACCTTAAATTATGTTTGCATTCTTCAACAACTCTGTGTTCTTGGAAAGTAAAAAATGAGACTTCATTTCCTTTAGGGAAGTTCAGATTTGTGTAGCACGGGGATCTTTTTCCCCTAAGCAGAACTGAGAGTTCTCCCAGCATTTCCTAGTTCCCCCACATATTAACAGCTACATAACACCTAAAAGTGGCCCTGCTGATACAAAACTTAAGTCAGGACTAAGCCACAGAAATGAGCTCTTCCTAGGAGATATCAAGGGGGGGGAGGGGGATTTTCCAGACACCAGGCTTTTGGGCCGTCTTCCAGCATATGATAGAATTATTTTAGGCTTTGCCATCACACAGACAGTAAGTATAATAAATAGCTGCTAAATACCCAGGATCCTGAAATACATATTAAGATCTCTGCCACCTCACTCACATATACTTTCTTGTTTGCCCCTTCTTCCTATTTAGAAGAACACAGTAAATCATTATTCACCCAACATGGGTAAGTAACTATTTATCCCAGCAGCAATCTGATTGCCTGCAATGGAAAAAAAGAAAATTGAGAACCAACAAAACATCCAGGATACACAACAAAGGGGATCATGCAATATGCTCTTGAATATGTAACCAAAAGAAGGGTCAAACAATTTATTACCACTCTGTTGTACTTTCATCATATGTAAACACTTCCAAATTGTTCAGGAGAAACAGAAAACAGTAAGAGAAACAGTAATATTTACAATCATTTCTGCTTTGTCCCAGCTAGAAGTACTGTGTAAGGAAGCAGCAAGTAACATCAGCAACTAAAAAGGCCAGCAGTCCTGGTCATGCTCATTACAAAGACCCTAATCTCTCTTTACCAAAGCACAGTGCTGCTGACATAAAAAGAGATACCAAAAAATATGACACACCTCTGATTTAAATCCATTATGATCACTTCACATACAAAACATGATAAACATGTTAAATTCAGCAGAAGAGATGAAAACGGAGTTGATGTACAGCTGAGATGCTATACGTGCTTTCTACCATAGCTCTTGCTTTCCTGTTGATATATCTGCCCAGCAGTTTAGGAGGAGAGTTACCAGCTAGAAGTTATCAATACAGCTATACTGTGCAATCCACAAGCTCTGATTTTTTAAAAATCAGAGAAGAGGGATGTAACACTGTAAGATGATTGCAGATAGTACAGTTAGGTCATGTTGGACTTAACGATCTTTGAGGCTTTTTCCAATCTGAGCAATTCTATGATAGAAAGTACAACAATGACAACAGAGCAGCAAAGTTCTAGGCTGCAGCAAAAGAGGACTTGCTCAAATACAACAGCTACAAGCACAGAAACAAAGGAAAAAAGCTGCTTACCCTATAAGACCTCAAGCACACAAGGACCACTAACAAGACACACCTGTCCTCCAATTCCAACCCTTAAATGAGGTCTGTGAAGGGGTGGATCCTGTCTCCACCTTTTTAGGTCACTCAGTGCATTGCATACAGTTGGGTTTTACTGGATCGGCTCTGCCTTCTTACCAGGTGCTCAATCACTGCTTCAAGCCATCATTTAGCATTTCCACTACAAGGGGAACTGCAGAACCACAGAAACGTAGGATGTCCTGAGGGAAGATTACTAAGCCCACCTCCTGGCTCCACAAAGGGCCTCCCAAAATTCAACCCCTATGTCTGAGAGCAGTGTCCAAACGCTCCTTGAACTCCAGCAGCTCCGCGCCGTGCCCACAGCCCTGGGCAGCCCGTTCCGCGCCCACCGCCCCCTGGTGCAGAGCCTTTCCCGAGCCCCTTTTCCCGCCCCTCCCCTGACGCAGCTCCATGCCGTTCCCTCGGGCCCTGTCGCTGTCACACACAGCAGAGCTCAGCGCTGCCCCTCCGCTCCCTGTGAGGAGCTGCAGCCGCCATCAGGCCTCCCCTCGGCTCCTCTGCTCTGGGCTGAGCAAACACAGGGTCCTCAGCCGCTCCTCGCACCTTGCCCTCAGAGCCTACCCCACCTTCATATCCCTCCTTTGGACGCTGTCTAATAGCTTCATGCCCCTCTGATGTTGTGGCACCCACACTGCACCCAGTGCAGGAGGTGAGGCTGCACAGCACAGAGCAAAGCAGGACAAGGCCTGCCCTTGCCTGCTGGCAGTGCTGGGCTCCTGCCCCATAGGGTATCATTGGCCTTCTGGGCTGCCAGGGCACAGAGAAGAATCCAGTCAGCAAAGAATCTCTGTGTTGCACATCTTTATAGCAGGGGCTCAATCCCTTTTCACTTTATCTGTAAATATCACACCTACATTCATGAAGTTCTCTTTGTCTGTGCAGACATGACATTAGTGAAACTGTCCTGAGTAAAAATGAACTAGTATTTGTTCTGAGAGTTGTGTTAGAAATGTTTCCTTCCGGAGCAATGTCCAACCTTATTCTGTTCAATGTCTGTTAATTATGTCAGCACTGTGTTTCCCTCACTGATAATGCAGACTTTCTTCTAAATACATTCCGTTTCCCAATTGCCCTTTCTAGGCTTCTTGGGACTGATTCAATAATCCATTATTTTTACGCCTTGCTTAACAAATCTGGATTAAGACTTTGAATGATATTAATTTACAACACTTAAGGTCCAAAGTGACTTGCCTAGAATGGGATGAAATCAGGGTCATTATCCTAAAAGCCATGCACTATTTTACTCAAAACACCAGGAGAGCACCTTACATTTACAAAGGAAAACTGCAGTGAAGGCAGAAACTTCCGTATCGGTTGTGGAGGCTGATGGTGTTAGAGGGGTGAAATAAAGTCGAGACTAGACAAGGAAGACTGGAAACACCACTTTGTGCTGCACCATGTATGCTGAGCTTCGTTGCACTTGGTTATCCCTCCTGACTCCACCTTTCTGCAGCAGAAACATGAGGTCAGCCTCACTCTGAAGCAGCACTGCCATAACAGACAGAAGCCACAATTCACATGCTCATTTGGAGAAGAGATTCATCAAATTTTGCAAGGGGTCAGATGGAATATGGGATTTTTGTTTGTCAAGAATCTGCCAGTCTTAAGATTGTATGTACTACACTCACTAGCTTCTGTATGAGCACTGTGCATTGAAAAAAATCTCCATGCTCTAGAGAAGCAATCCCCGACAAACCATACATAAATACATATTCCCTATTTCTGACTATTTGCCTGGAGTATATTTGGTAACTGCAATAAGCGCAAACTTTGTAGATCTGTAATGAAAGGTCAATAGTTGTGGTGCAGTTCACTAGAGAACCCAGCAGTGTTTCTTAGCAGTTACAGGTGTCCAATCAGGAAATGTACTGTACTGCAACTAATTTTTCAATGTTGTTTTTTCATCTTTTCTCTGGAAGAAATTTGCTGCAAATAGCAGAAGAATTTGCTCTCTGATATCACCAAGTGGGAAATAAAAAGGAGTATCTGGAAAGTTGGGCATTGGGTTTTTAGGCAAAGACCCAAAAGAGGAGTAGCCAGTTCGTAACACACAAGTGCCTCTGCTCAATGACAGTTTGGACTTTTAATAAGATGATCTGTACTAAGAAAATAGCCAGATGCCATAGCATTGGCTTTCTCTCAGTAATGAATGGCGTGAAAGCTTGCTAACATCTGCTGCCACTTGATGAAACAAAACTTCCATTTCCTTGACTGGGAAGGTCCACAGATGCTCAATGAAGTAATCGGGGCTGCCAGAGGCTGGAGAGGGACCAGCCCAAACCCACATTTTTTACCTCCTATGGCTGAGGCAGTTTCTGCAAACATCACAGCCCCAGTACAATTACGTAATTTTCACCCCACATTAGCAATATGCTGCAGGAAAAATAGGCTAATGAAGAACATTAAGGATTATTTCCCTTAATGAAATAAGCCTGCAATTCTCATTGCCAATTTCTATGTCTGCTCTGAACAGTTTTCCTGTTTAAGGTGGGCAGCTCTGTAAATATCATTCCTTGGGAAGAAAGAAAAAGGTAATTTTAGAGATGTGGAGGTCTATTTATCTAGTCAAATGGATTCTTATTCTGTAGATGCAGTGTAAGAGGTTTTCAAGTTTGTAAGCAGAAATGTCCTCTAAATGCAGATATCCAGAAGGAGCAAAGTGATAGATCTTTTCTAAGGCTTTTTTTACCAAAGGACTGGACTGGAGAAAAGATTTCTGGTGAGGAAGAAAACTGAATAGTGGCTGAATGTAAAGGAAAATGTGGTCAGTGTATACATCAGAAGCCCCATAGCAACTGCAGGTATCATTACAGAGAACAAGTTTGTTACCTTGGAAATGGCAGTATTCCTACCAGCTGCACTTCGGTGCCTTAAAGAGCTAATTATTATTCTCTTATTTATTTGGGGAACAAATGTGAGAGGAGTCATGAGGGTTACTTGTTTGAATCAAATCTGTTCAGTGGCCGGAAATTAAATGGTCAACTTGTCAGAAGTGAAACTATTCAATTTTTGGTTCAGTGACCAAAATGAAAAGAAAAAGAAATAAAAAGAGATCAGCTAACATGAAAAGAGAAGACTGGGGGGTTTAACAGACGCCAAAAATTAAAATATCAATTCGATCAATATGAAAATCTTCAGTGAACACAGAAAAATTAGATAAAGAATATTGTTCAAGCAGGAAGGTCTCATTCCATTTTCTGATTATTCACTTAACTTCTTTTTTTCCCTTTTCATAGTCAGTTTCAAAATTGAAATACTTTTCCAAAGCGAAAATCAGAAATTTGCATTGAAACTGCAAAGTATTTCACATTCTTCACCAGTTTCTACTCAGAGACATTGTCCATTTTTGTCCTCCTCACAAACCAATTATAAATGAATTTCTTACTCATTACAAACACGGCAATTCTAGATGAACAAATTATATAGTCCTGTTTCTTATGGGAACAACGCTATCATCTAAAAACCCTTCTGATGGGTTATCAGGAATGAGCAAATCAACAGTAGCAATTGGAAAACAGAAAAATATTTGCCAGAAGGTTTTGTTCTTGATACCATCCAGAACAATGCTCTTCATGCTGCCATCTCTGGGGGCTAGAGACAGAATTATCACTCTACAAAGATATCTAACATTGGTGTTTAAGCAGACACCCTTTCTTTCAAAAATACTAGAAAGGTGTTTTTACAGAACTTGATAGTAATGACTCTGTGACCTGACACCCCACAGAGAAGCCTGCTTGCTGCAGCACTTGCTGGGCAGTGCTTTGTAAGACCTAGATCTTTGTATGGGTCAGTGGTGCTGTCTGGTTTCTTTCTGCAGTTCACGGTATTGAAAATCATTTCACCCTTTGTCCAGATGAATGTGTCTAATTCTGGAAGGAGGCTTGTTTTCTCTAGCAGCATATTTCCCCTGTGAGATAGGAACACTGGAAGGTTATTCTGGCCTGGAAACTGCCACTTGTTTAGTCAGAAAGATAAATATTATCTATATTTCTTGTTCTTTCCTATCTATTGTATTGTCCTGGAGAGCAGTGGGAAAAGTGGAACCAAATGGCAGAGACCTTGCCAAGCCCTGTGACGTGATGAATGACTTCTCACATCCCAGGGCCTGACACGGGGAGAGGCTACAGAGGGTTGTGCTGCTGTTTTCGGATGTTAAAAGGCTGATCACCTGCTCATTGCTCACATTTATCACACAGAGAGAGCTCTCAGGGACAGGACACACACAGCAAACCAAGTGCTGCCATGAAGTATTCCTTTTCAATAGTATGGCCAATATACATAGAAAACTGGTTTTCAGCCTGCATCAGCTGATTGTGTCCTTGGTGACTCACTTATGATTATTGTACCAGACGTGTTGAATGCTGAGGCCAGAAAGTCTCTCTCAATTATGGAAAGATAATCCCAGGTTTCTCTAAGCTTTCTGAACAGTGAGTGTTATGCATTCTTTTTCCCCTCTTCCTTCCTTCCCCTCCACTATGATGCAAATGTTCAAGGTCTCCCCATATTTCCAGGGAGCATCCAACATCTGCTGCCTGTGGGCAACCACCACAAAAATCTCTTCCAACCCAAGCTGAGGCTGGGAACTGGAGAGGAATGAAGGATGTGTGGCTACAAGGAATAATGTGTCAGAGCTGGTGAGCAGATCTCCTTCATGTTTGCGCATCCTAATGCTTCTGCAAAAGAAGTGAGCATGGCAATAGCTTCCCCTAGACCTGGAAGGCTGGAATTGTTAATAAGACTTCTCATTGCCAGGTATACCCCGAGGTACTTGTCACCCTGGGGCATGAATGGACAGGTGTGGGGCACCAAAGCAATGGTGCAGTTCAGAGAAACCTGCAGTACACATCATATTATGAAGGTGGCCAATGTAGAAGTCTAGAGGGGTGGAGATTTTTTTATTTCTATTTTTATAGAAGGTAAAGGGTGAAGCTTGCACCTGAGTGGAGATGGATTTGATGCCTGCTGTCACTTCAGGCTCTCACAGATAACAGACATGAGCTGGAAAAGCTCCACTGATTTTTTGCCCTGAGATGATGCTTGTGAAAATCCCACAACCAATATTAGTATCAAAGTGCCTAGTCAGAAGGTGGGAACTGCTTGCTTTGTTCCCAGGTCTCCACCAGGATGGAAAATCTGCCAAGAGAAACTTTACAAAGACCTTGGTAAAACAACCTCTGCTTTGCAGTAAGCCATTGGAAGTTTATGAGTTCCTCACCTGCCACACAGCCTTTACAGACCCCTCTTGTTTTCCATGTTAATGCACAGAATCATAGAATCATAGAATAGCTCAAGTTGGAAGGCACACACAAGGATCAGAGTCCAAGTCCTGGCTCCACACAGGACCGTCCAGAATTCAAACCCTACGTCTGAGGGTGTTGTCCAAATGCTCCCTGAACTCCAGCAGCTCGGGACTGTGACCTCTGTCCTATGGGATGGGTCAGAGGGGTTGCTGCCCATGGAATGCCATCACCTTTTGATTTGGCACAGCCCAAATTGCACTAACGGTGTGATGCACTCTTGGGCTTTCATTTTCCAGGGAAGGGTGAATGGATACAACAGCAGGCTTGACAAGAAGGAATCAGGAAAGAACATCCCAAGGCCTCTTCCACAAGCAATCTATTCTTGGGCCTTGACGGATGTTAAAAGTTGCATTGTAAGAGTTTGTGTTTATCCCAGTGGCCACTCACAACTTGGAAAAAAAACAAAAAAGGGGAATGACACAAATATTCCAGAAACACGTTTGCACTCTATGCACTTTTTATGCCAGATGAAAAGGCAGGAAATGTTAACACAAAGAAAGGAAGCATGTTAAAAAGACTGAAACTTTCATCACAGACTATTGAAATTCTCAAACCAAGGACTACTAGGAGAGGTTGCTTATTCTCAGAGGTAAGACAGTGCTGTTTCCTTTCCTCTTTATGCAGCAAAGATTCATGACAAATCCAAACCACAGCTGTAGAGCAGGAGGCAAAAAGCTAATGAAGCTTGTGCCAGAACACATCTCTGTCGTATCATCAGGTCTGTCATCAGATGGAAAATCATACCTCCATTAGTCCATGTTCAAATACTGTGTTATTGCGCTGTATTGAAGTGTGACATTATGTCACAGGCAGCGGTCTTTAAAAATCCAGATCAACAGAACAGTGAGGAAAATTAGAAATGTTGATGGTCAACAGTCATACTCTGTTCTACCTGATGAACCAGCATGGCTTGGGTAAAATGCTCATTGCAAAAAGATTAGAGAAAGGAGCTACATGTCATCACAACACAGTAATCTACTTACACACTGCTTACTGGCCCACTTAGGTCCTGAAGTTTTATATCTTGCTACGTGTACAAATATACACGTAATATAAATGTGTGATATAATGTGATGTACATATGCATATATAAAATTACAGCTACTTGTTATTTATAGAAAAAGTAGCTTTTAAAAATAATCTACTTAAAAGCTGTTGTCACAGGCAGATTTTAGCAATGTATTCCTTAGATGAACTGTATGTATTCAAAATCACATCCTTCAAACTTGAAGAAAGTACATGCAATATTCCCAGATCGATTTTTAATGCACAGTCTGCCCCATGCAGACCAATAACACCAGCAATGCCATTTCTGTCCTGCAGTCAGATGTCACCTGGCAAATGTGGGTCAGGCCAGCACACTGTGCTGACTGCAATTGCTGTTATTTGGGGCAATCAACTCTCCTTTGCAGGGATAGCAGCCCCCGATGGGGGCAGAAAGGGTTTAAGCAGAGATTACATCTCTTGCGAATTTGCAAGAAGGATTCATGGAGGCCTTTGTGGGCCATTACCTCCATTTATAAATCCCATGCCTGACCGTATCTATGGTTGAGCCATCTGCTGGCTGCTTATCTGGCCCAGGAATGAGAATGATGGCAGCTGATCCCATTAAAATTTAACATCTTCCCCAGGAAAATACCTCGATTTTGTCTCCCTTTTTCTTTCAAGGTTCCCATCCCTCATCAACTTGTGGTCAAGAGATCTTCAGAGCAGAACTCCATAAAACTTTCGTGTTCATGTCACTTTAACTCTGGGACAAGAGCTTCGGAAATAGAACCTATTGTCTGAGGTCAAGATTTAAATAAATAAGGTTCAGATCTGACATATTCAAACTGCAGACTGTAGAGAACAGACCGCGTTATTCAGAAGTCATTCCTGCTTCTACAAACTCCGGTTTGTGCAAGAAGATCCTAAACAGAATGGAAAGCAGCTGGGATGAACTCTTTGGGCACTGGGGGATGAAGGTTTTTCTCTGAGTGCCCCAGAAGAAAAATTTGATGGGTTATGAAACCTTTACACCACTGCAGAATTTTGCTCAAGACCCAGTAGGAAAGAATGGACTTGAACACCCAGCATCTGTCCCATTCTTGATAACTCCCTTGCTGTTGTTATCAATTGCTAGCCTCAGGGTTTTAATTTAAGCATCCTTTAAGAGTTAACTGTACTCCTATGAACAGAACTTTCTACACAGCTCAGTAATTGGAACAAAATATTAATGAAAGTATCCATTCTTACAAACATGATGGCAAGGTGTAAGTAGATGAGACCAATGTTTTTGAGGTAATATCCAGCAGAAGTTTCTAAGAACTAACATAATTCACAGAATGATGCTGGAAAGCCTTCACCAAAACATGCTCTTCCCTTACCAGTGCACATCACATTCTCCACACATTTTACTACTAGTGGCTGACAGAAAAGCTTTGTACACTGTGGCATAACTGATAGAGAAGATGCCGTAACAAAGTGCCTGGACCTTCCTGACAATCCTATTTCTCTGTTCCTCAAGCAGCATCACTTTTACTCTCCTGTTTTTTGCTCTCACCCCCTCCTTCATCTCAGATTCCAACACATGCTTTTTATTTTTTCCTAGTCTGAACAGTCAGATTTTACCATGCAGATACCCACCAGACCAAGCTGGTACCAGGAATGACGATACTCTCAATGAAAACAGGCATTGAGTCACAACCTGTATTTCTTAAATACAGGGCTAAGTAACAAAGGTGCACTTGGCTACACTTTAAACAATTTCTTATCAGTGCTGGACGAGTATGTAATTACCACTTAAAATAGTTGAAAACTTCTTTTCTTTTTTTGCAACCTATCAAAGCAGTGGTTCCACACAATATACAGTGTGTCCAAGAATAGTAACAGCCATTGATGGGAACTGATAACATTTGGGGACTGAAGGTTAATCAGTTCTGGAAAAAAAAAAAAAAAAAAAAAAAAAAAAGGAACAATGGAGAGTGAAATAGGAACTGAAGTCTCATTAAAGAAAACTATTTTAAGGCTAGAATCATGAGTGTTGACATCAATCATGGGAAAAGAGTTCAAAATTGTTCCTAAAAGATCTAAATAAGAAGCCTTGAGAAAAAAAGCTTGTTTTCTGCCCTGTTTGCAGTGACAGCAAAACCTTTCTTTTTGAGAGAAAGATAAGGAAAAATACTGTGTGAAGGATCTCTTTGCACTGTTTTAAACCCTACCAATATGAACGTTTATTTTAAGTTCTCTGTGATGGAGGGCAGTGAGGATTCACTGTTCAGTCAGGCTGATCCTTCTGCATGTGTTTCCTTTGTGTATTTCCAAGGCACAGATCTGCCTGCAAACTGTGGGATGAGCTCACAGCACCGAGGGCAAATTGGTGTGAGTAACCAAAACTGAGCACAGATTGAAAAGAAACACACACACAAAAAAGAAACTTGCAGGAAGATTTTGGACTTGTAATTTATTATTATTATTATTATTATTATTTTCTTAAAGGAATGGCATTCTGCTCTGTAGATTGAAGTGGGAAGCCAGGGAGAAAGCGGGATCACTTCAGAACTATGAGCAAGCCCTGATGCAGCCCAGATCTGAGCACACCAACACCACTTGGCTGGAAGGGAGCTGAGCAGGTGCCTGAGTTAAACAAGTGCACAGTTTGTCAGTTTGGATTTGAGCAAATGCATAAGTGCTTCACCAGCTCAAGCACTTAATTAGATTTGGAGGAAAAAAGCCAATTCAAGGAATAAAAGGCTGTCGAAAGCAATAAAACTGTTTACCAATTTCAAATTGGCCCTGTATGTAAAGAGCATATTTATGTGCAGCATAGTTCTGTTCCCATTCAGTCAGTGTGTGTTTAAATATTTAGTGAGCGCGGGAAGAGGGCCAAACTGGGAGCAGTTTTAGGGGTTAGGGGTGAAGTGCTAAATCCCAAAGTATCCAATTTACCAATGCAAAGTAGGGAATACCATTGTCCTCACTTTACTTATGAGGTTCAGTGTCACAGGAAAGTGAAGTGCTGGAGCCAGCGTGCCAGAGAAGCTGCTTGGAGAAGCTCCGTTCTCAGCCGATGCCCACATGTCCCCATGGGGAGCTTTCCTCTCATGGGCACAGGGCAGCACGAGGGACCGCTGGGCAGACGGATGTGAGCCAGTGTCACAGCTCTGTGTGCAAACACATTAACAGAACGCTGTGAGCTGATTTGCGTTTGATATTTCTTCTTTTCCAGCCCTTGAGATAAGGGTTCACCCAATTCACTCATCTCTGAATTTGGTGCTCGTGGGCTCTGCTGTTACCGAGGGAAGAAGCAGCCAGTGCAGAACAGCCCTGCTGGATCCTGTGCTCGGAATGTGCTCTCTGCACAGGTGGGTTTCCATTGCACATCTGTACATCTCCCTTTGTCCTGCGCTCCTGTACTGCGTTCGCAACTCCACCTCACAAGTCTGCCTTTAAAGCCTGGTGTTTCGAACAGTAAATGCTGAAGCAGTGCAGAGTGGGATTTGCCAGTAACATTAAGCTGCATGACAAACAGCCCAGATTACTCCGGATTGTTTTTTCGGGTTATAATTTCATTTATTTTATTGGTGCTACTTTTAACACCGATAATTGTTTCGAGATATTCAGACGAGACGTTTCAAAGTATCTACCGGAATAGGTGTGCTTGCTCAAGGGTACATCACCGCGCCGCACGGAGCCAGCGGGCACTGCCTCTGCCTTTGTTTTGGCACAGCCAAGTGTTCCATCAATGCACGGGATGACAAAACAAGCTCCCATGACAGGCTGTGAGCAGGGCGGGCACAGGGCAGGGTATACCCACACATCGTGATGCACGAAAGCATTAGCGCCAAGTTCAGCCCTTGCTCTGTGTGCCCGGGATGGGGCCGTTCCCCCGCGCCGGGCTTCGGCTTGTCTCCCGGCGCAGCGCGGTTCTGTCGCTTAAGCCTCTGAGCCGCGGTATGAAAACTGCAGAGCTTAAAGCTGAGGGAAATTCGGGACTGTTTTGTTTTTTTCGCTCTCGAGTCGGGGGCGGGCGGGTTGGATGCAGTGCGATCGGTCCGAGAGAGGATACGGGGCTCTGAGGGGAAACCGAGCGCGACGGTCACGGAATTAACGTACGGGAATCGTTAAAAAAAAGATAGCGACACTTTTATAAAAAGTTTCATATGGATTTTTTAAGAACTGCGTTGTTAAAGGCTACACAAACACTTCAGCGCTCCTAATCCGGTGAGGGGTGTGTGACGTTCGTTCTCCCGTCCTTACAATAGGAACGAAATCCATCAGAACATCCGCATCCCTCCGAGATTCTCTGATTTGCTTTAAACTTAAATTCTAAGCCGGAACACATCAAAGGCAGCAGTTCGACTCCATCCATAGCCAGGGACCGCCCAAGATGTCTTACTCTGAGCAGGACGCTTTCAATAAATATTTACTTTTTTTTTCTGGCTTTTTATTGTTTATTACAAATCAGCGCTTATTACGTAGCGTCGCAAAACCTCGAGCGGACGCAAAGAGGGGAGAAGGATCCGCCAGTACACCTTGAAGCGGCCATGAATTAGAAACGTTCCTCACCCGAAAGTTTGCCTTACGAAGAGGCGGCGGTGGGGCTCTGTCGTTTCTCCTCACCTCAGGTACCCACAGAGAGCGGCTGTCGCGGCGTTACCCGCCCGACCTTCTCTCCCCCTCCCCCCCGCCGCCACCTGTGAGCGCGGCTCCCGCATCCCCCGGGCGCGGCCAACTCCGGGCACCGCGAGCGGCACCGCGCACCCCAGCGGGACGCGTTCCCCGGCTCCCGAAGCGGGGACGGACCGGCACCAACTTCGGAGCGTCGGGATCCGCCGCCGGCTACGCAGACCGGAGGGCGGAGGGAGATGCGGACGCCGCGGGTGTCCCCCGGGGGATGCTCGCAAGCTTTCAACGCGCGGCCGCCACTTACCGTGGTACTCCTGGCCGGGCACGTAGGCGGCGGGGTTGCCGGCGATGTGGAGGGCGATGAGCACCTCGCCCTGCTCGCCGTCCCCCTCCAGCTCGCCGTGGTGGGTGCAGAGGAAGAAGAAGGGCGAGAAGCGGGCTCGAGGGGTGGCCGCACGTCCCGCCGCCAGCAGGGCTCCCAGCGCGGCCAGCAGGCAGGGCCAGCCCCCGGGGACGCCCCGCCGCCGCTCCATGCTGCTGCCGCCGGCGCCGCTGGGGCATCCAGGGCACGGCGGGGCCGCCGCGCCGCTCCGCTCCTCTCCGCTCCCCGCGGGACGGGACGAGACGCGACGGGACGGGACGGGACGGGACGCAGGGCGGGACGGACGGGGCGGGACGGGGCGGGCGCTGCCCCCCGCCGAGCCCGCGGAAGTTCGGGGAGCGCGGAGGGGCGCGGAGAGGAGCGGAGCGAGGTAAGGGCGACCGCGGCCCTTCCGCGCCCGCAGAAGGCTGCGCTGCCCCGAGCGGCTCCGCCGTCCCCGTCTACCGCTGCCGGGGTGCGGGGCTCGGAGCCGGGAGAGCGAGGGTTGGGAATAATTTATTTCCCCCGGTGTCGGGGTGGGAGGGAGGGGAAGGTCCCTCCTCCTCCTCCACCTCTTTCTCCTCCTCCGCCGCCGCCGCCCGCTCCTCCCGCTCCTCGCTCTGCGCGCTGGGGTGCGGTGATGCCTCTGCGGAGCCGCGGGCTGCCGACCCAGCGCTGTCGCTGCCCTTTGTCTGTCGCCCGTCCCTGCCTACGGGTCCCCGCTCCGGCCCCTGGCGCTGCTCCCGGGTCCCTGCTCTGCTCCTGCCGCTGATCCTTCCCCAGTTGCCGCCCCGGCACCTGAATCCCTGTGCCCCCGTCCCGCTTCTCCAACCTGTGTCTCTCTGCCTCTGTCCCTCTCCCTGCCCCAGCCCTGTCCCTGATCGATGTGCGCCCAGTTGGTTTGTCCTTAGACGTTCTTCCCACACATACACAGAGTTCTTCAGGTCAGGAGGGGCCGTGTGAGGGCACACAGGGAGGGCAGGTTCCCAGGAGAGCAGTTCAGCCCCCAGGGAGGTGTGCCCAGGCCCCACACCTCAGGAAGAGGAGCGAACACAGGGCGGACTGCAGGGGGAATGAGCAGCTGGACACGAAATGCTGGCAAGAGGAATAATTCATACAAATGTACATTTTTAATTGAGCAGGGCTAGCAGAGGGACCGCAGTATGAGGAGACAGGAGCAGACCTATCAGTCTGTAAGGTGTGTGCCACACTGCTGCTGGATGCCAACTGGTGTCCAGGACAGTGCAGGCAAGCACCAGTGACATGATGCAAGCGGAAAGCAGAGCGTACCTGCCAGCATTTTGTCAAGTGCAGAACTGGCACGGGCCAGGGGCTCCCTCCTGGATCCATGTTAGTGCCAGAGGGAAAGGTTCCCTCCGCAGAGGCGCGAGCCACATGGCAGCTGCCCTTCATTGGCGCAGCCTGCCGGGCTGGCCCATCTCCACGCTGCTGCTGGGAGCCCGCGTGGGGCCCTGGGGACATCCTCACCATCTGTCCGAGCTGTCTCTGCCACTGGCTGTGCACCAAGCTGAGCTCAACACCACCGTCAGAACTTCGCTGCAGTTTTCCTTCTCAGTCTTTGGTGGGGATGGAGCGAGGCCGTGTCCTGGATGGGGGAAGCACGGGGACAGACTCCCCGTGAAGACGCAGAGGCACAGCGGTGCAGGGGGCATCCAGCTCCAGCTGGCGGCTGTCCCGGGCCACTGCCTTGGAAACAGAGCTGCTCGTAGTCTGGCTCCGACTTTTCCCTTTTAGCTCCTTCATTTATTTTTCAGCTTCGGGCATTTGTTTGTTTTGGATATATATTTTTTTTAACATTTGTGCCTCCTTCATAAATTTTAGTGCTAGTAGAAGTGATGGACTAACATAATTTGCTCACGCCAGAATCTCAAACAGGCATAAGCTGTTCAGGCTCCCTCCAGAACTGCCCTGGGGGAATGTTTGCCCCTGCTTTCCCACCCCCCCACCTCTCCCACTAAGTGCCCACTCGCCATCCACAGAGCTCGGGGTCTGCAGGCACAGCCAGCCCCATTATTTCATAATGAAGGAAGTGGCAGGGGAAGGGGCGATTGCCTCCCACCACTGCCAGAGTGCTCCCCAGCTGCCAGCAATGCCTTCATTTATTTTTCCTCCAAGAGATAACTCTCTAAGTAAGTTTGGGAGCATGGGAGTATCTAATCAGCCAGGGGATTTCTCTGGAAATCTCACTGAAGTTGTTGGGGTTTGGATATGCCCTGTGGTGATGAATTGTAGGCTTTTTTTCTTTGTTTCCAATGGTTTAGTAGACAGTATTGTCGGCGCAGCTGGGCACTAAAAGCTGTGTTTGTCGCTTACAAGCAAAGGGGAAACTCAGCAAAGCAATGTGTGCAAGGCAAGGTCTCTGCTTGGAAGCCTCATGTTCTGCCTTAATCACCTCCCTCCTCCACTTCTGTACCTTAGCACCTTTCTCTCTCTGTCCTTTCTCCTTTGTTTTTACTGTTCCTGCAGACATCTCACCTCTTCTTTGAAGGTCACAGCCTGTGCCCAGTCTGTGGAGAGACCTCGGCTAATACTGAAGGGGACAGGACACAAAGGGCTATCTGGGTCCTCCAGCCGCCGGCAGCAGTGTGACTGATACCTAGACCAGCCATGATCCCTGCCTTCCTGAACCCTCGTCATCAGAGTCAAAGAGTGCTTCCGAAAACTGCCCTGTAAGTTTCAGGTTCGTTTTCATCTAGAATAGTGGTGCCCATCAACAAAACATGGGGATGAGGAGCATTGCAAGAACTGCAACATTACAATTACGCGTTCCTACAACAGCAGGGACACCCTTGCTGAATAAACTTTCAGGTAAGCCAAGGCTGTGCCCAAACCCTGTGCTCCAGAGGAAAGGAAGGAAAAGAAACACCATGAGCCCAGTTCTCCCATAACGCCTCCAAAATGTCCCTTGCATGGAGCTCTTGTGCCCTTCAGCAAATCCTCTCAGGGGATTCTGTCCCCTGCACTGGGTCAGTGTGGTACCTGCCTACTGAAGATAAGGCATTCATGCAATGCCTTTGGCCAATATTTCCCATTCATCCTTCTCCTAATGACACAAGATTAAAATATTATTGTTGTTCATAATAGTACAGTCTCTTTAAGAAAAGCAATTTTCTTAAATTTCTTAAGCTCACTTCATTCAGAGAGAGAGTTTGCACCCCAAAAGCGGAATGGCAAAGCTAACGGCAGAGAAGCTGCTTTATTAGCAGGGCCACAAGCAGTCCCTTTGCAAGGGTCAGGGTAGGCTCAGGAATAGTTCAGCAACACTCAGCAATAAGGAGTTCTGTCAGAGCTCCCTGTATCTGGAAAAGTTTTCATGGGAGAACATAGAAGAACACTTGTCACTGCTGTGTGGAAAGTCCTGATGCAACACTCCAGCTTTTAAAAACAACTTTCTATGACTGCCCAAGGTTTTGTCATGATTGGCTTAGAATGGCAGAGACCACTAGGCTGCAAGTGGCACTTGTTCACTGTGGTACAGCATGTAAAATGCTAATAAAGATGGTCAGGTGGAATTTTCAAAGTGAGAGCTTTCCACCAAATGCTTTTCCTTTCCACTCATCCAAGCAAGCAGCTGTCTTGCTGTGTGCCTCTCCTCCTGGCCATTGGGCAGACTCAGAGAGCTGACCTGCTCTTTTTGCTGCTTGGAAGGTTTTGCTGAAGAAAGGAATACTGATTGCTGAAGGAGCATGATGTGATGGATGTGCAGAAGAAACAGCGCTGTAGCTGATACAGTTGATGATCTGTTCACAAGCACTTTTCTTTGAAGAAGTACTGTTGTGTTACTGGAGGCAGTGGTTCCCTTGGGCCGGCTGGCCCCACAGTGCTTGTTCCCGACCTTATGGAGCACAGGGCTGAGCCTGGCTGTGCAGCAGCGATTCCTCTGGACATGGGAAATGCGACGTGTTCAGCAAATGCATGCAGCCAGATCGAGCCACTGGCTCTGTGTCTCATCCCACTCATCTTGTCTCAAGTACAGGCAGGAAAAATTGTGAACCACTGATCCAAGAGATGGAACACTTCCCCTACAAGGACAGTTGGGAGCTGGAGTTGTTCAGCCCGGAGAAGAAAAGTCTCTGGGGAGACCTGAGAGTGGCCTTTCAGTATCTATAGGGAGACTGTAAGAAACAAGGGACCACAGTCTTCAGTCGGGTTGGTTGTGACAGGACAAGGAGAAATGGTTTCAAATCAGAAGAGGGCAGATTTAGATTGGATGTAAGGAAGAAGTATTTTACAGTAAGAGTGATGAGGCACTGGAACAGGTTTCCCAGAGAGGTTGTGGATGCCCTGTCCTTGGAGAATTCAAGATCAGGCTGGGCAGGGCTCTGAGCACCTGCTGTAGCTGTAGGTGTCCCTGATCATTGCAGGGGGGTTGAATCAGTTGATCTTTAATGGCCCCTTCAAACTAAACCGATTCCATGGTTCCATGATTCTTGGATTAAACCATCAAAACGGGCTGGGAAGTTCTTCCCCAGTCACCCCAAGGGTCCCTGTATCAGGGAACTCAAGTGGGAGGATGAATCCAACAGTGCCAAAACCAAAACCCAAATCCTTCTCTTCTGTCAGAAGTGTTGAAGCTTCAGTGAAGTTGGGCCTCAGTGCATCTGCCTCATGAACGCTGGACAGAAGCATTAGAAGTAATTAGTAGCTAATTGATCTTGTCCCTTCTTTCAAAACAAAGTCTTCTGTTCATGAAGTCTCCTCATTTTCTCCTATTTATGCAGGCACTGCCACAGTGACTTACCAGAGGAGCCTGGAGCTTTGGACTTGGCCATGCCACGTAACCCCTTGGGATGAATTCCTTTTTTGTGCACACTGCTGGTCATAGCTGTGTAATAATGCAGCCTTGCCTCGCCACTTGCATGAACTTTGCTCTTAAGTAGAGCCCAAGCCATTTCTAAACAAAGGCCTAAATGTGAAATTACAGTCAACTTCCATGCCTATGTTATTACGAGATTTTCATTTTCCTAGGGTATGAACAATAGCAGCTATTTGGCTGCGCTGTTTTCCCGGGTGCTGGCACAATATGCATCTTCTGTAAACTGACATCTCATGATTTTGTCTGAAAATAGAATATTTAACTGCACATTTTATTCTCTCATAGTGAGTTTCATTCAAATGGTCTTAAACTTGTATTTCTTCATTGCTTATTAACTTTAATGAGGTATGAATATAAAAGAGAATATTAAAAGGGTTTTCTTTTTCAAAAAGGCATTTCTTTACCAACAGTGTTGACGTTATCGAGTAGGTGTGTCTAAGCCCTTAAATTTACTATTGATCTTATAGTCATTAAATAAAGAATGAGATTTAAAAAACCTTAGGCAACTAGGATTAACAGCTTTCTATTGTTTGGATTAATAACACAATTTAAGTGTGAATACTTTAAAAGTGTAGGAAGCCTTTGTGCTTCCACACCTTATGCATTTTATTTATTTATGTGAAATTAGTTTAAAGATTTAAATCTCCTACAGCAAATAAACTACGCCCATGCTTAGAAAACAAGATACTGTGAGGGATTGTGAGCTTGGGATTATTCTGAGCATCTGTTATGCAGAAAAATAAAAATTTCTGGAGACAAATACACAACAGTCGTTACAAGTCTTGTTTTTATATATTCCTAACGTTGGTGTATTTTCTTTTAATGAATTATTTTGGGTGCAGCACAAGCACAGGAATATCCTTCTTTCTGTGTCTGATCCACTGAACCAATGTGCCTTATTAACAATGCATGAGGAGCTTACCTAAATATATTTAAGGAAATTCAACTTGACTCTCGTTATTTACAATTCTAATGTTCAATCTTGCTTTGGAAATCTGATTTTCAGTGTACATTAAATAAACGTGTTTTATATGAAGAGGCATCTCCTTCAACAAACATTCATGGCTATTGTTTCCTACTGTATGTTTGCTGATCTGGATTTCTGTGAAGAAATGCTGGATATTTACATGTGTTACTGAAGTTTCCAAGTCTTTCATTAACTTGCAAATATTTATCGTGGGTAGTCTTTATCTGAAGAATTTTTTAAATGTCAGTGGCCACAAAAGAAACCCTCAGTCCATTTTACAACCTGATTTATGTCTCTGCTTTTCTCTTCTAACCTGAATAACCCCAAAGGCCCAAGGTACACATGGCTAACAGAGCAGGTCAAATTTAACCGTTTGCTTTGCAAAGGAAAGCAGTAAACCCTAAGGAAGTCCATAAAAGATATTCCTTCTGTTTTATCAAATGATCACCAAACTTGCAAAGACCTGGAAACACCCAATACTGTTGGTTTTGAGGATTTGCTCTTATCACTTCTGCATTTTAAACTTATCTAAAATATACAGTGCACATGGTTAAATGTCAGTGTAGCTGTGCATGGAGATCCAACATCCAACACTTTTATCTAGGAGACACCACTGCAGCTTGTGAGCCCACAGACACACTGCAAGAATGAACTTTGTTTGCCAAGTGTCTACCACAAAACTTTCTAGGCTGCAGGTGCAAATACAATCCAAGCAAAATATAAACTATGATTGCATCAAAGCCATTTAAAATGCCCACAGATTTACGGAAAACCAGAGAATAAGTAGGCAGTCCCAGTGATAGGGTGGTGCAGGAGGAGGGTGCTCCCAGGCAGCAGTTTGGGTGCAGGTTGCATTCCACTGCCCATCACCTCCATGCTCCCTGACCTGCAGGACTGCATGGGACATGCATCAGGATGTCAAACCTCTGCTCCTTACGTGGGACCTGGTCACCAGAGCCATCAAGTGCTCTCATTCGTTTTTTTCAGCCCACTGAGCCAGTGTGAGCAGGACAACTGGAGAGGAGTTAATGTGATGGATGCCCTCAGTGACTGCGTTACTGCATTCATGCACCAAAAACAGTCTCAGTTTTGGTTAAAGAGCATCTTTTGTTGATGAGATGAGATAAAGGCAGCAGAGCTACAAAATGCTGTTTGGGCTGGGGTACATCCCCACAGGACGGCTGAGGAACCTGGGGCAGCTGAGCACCCCCATCAGTGAGCTCAATGAGCCTGACCTATGAATGGGACTACTGGGCAAAAAGCCACCCCTGTCACAGCTTCAGGCACCTCTGCAAACCAGGCACATGTGAGTCCGTGCCCAAAGGTCACAATACGCAGGTGTAATAACACATGGGAAGTGAGGAGACTGAAATGGGGATGAACAAATGGGAATAGAAAGAAATTGGGTGCTAATGTCTTTTTTCTTCCCAGCACTCTTCACTTGTGGAAAAAAATCTTGTCAGAATTGCACTGCTTTCACTTACTTGTAAATTGTCAGATTTCTTGTTTTTCAGAGTGAGCCATATCCAATATATATGGCAATACTGTAAAATATGGGGCCTGAACTCAGTGTCAATGTGAATGCAGTTAAGATGTTAGGAATGGTATCTCCACTTCAGTTTTGACCCACAAAATGGTTTTTTCAATCAAAATAAGACTTAAAAAATCAGACTTGGTGGTTAATTTTAAAAAAAGGTTTTAATTTGTATTAGCAGCAAAGCATTAGGATAAGCCAGAATATTATACAATAAGCAGATATTTTTTTATTATTCCAAATCCTTCACTAGAAGTCTAAAATTCATCACTTATGAGTCAAATATTCCTCCCAGCTCCCTGTAAGAAGGTCACAGAGAGATTGCTTAGAGTGGTTGTCAACAAGAATCTGTTGTATAATAAGAAGTAGAAATGAGACCATAGGATTTTCTTCGTCAAGAGGGATCATTCTACAGCTGAAGAACAGTCTGGTCACTGGGAGGAAAGTATTGGGCTCCTATTCCTGCCCCTTGCTTTTCTTAGGCAGGTTGGTTCCTCCACATCTCAATGTCACTACTTCTACATGTGATCATATCAACTGGCCCACAACTTTATTAAGTTAGGTATTAAGCTCCCTTTACAGTAAACACTATTATATGATCCTAGTAAAACCATGAGTCTACTTTACCAGCTTTTAAGCCCAAAGGTGCTTCTGGCATCATCTCAGTGTCTGATGCCATGGATCATAGGGCTCCACCAGGGAAGTTTTTTGCAGCTCAAACCTTTCAGCCAAGGCATAACCTCATTTTACAAGGTCTTGAAGATTTCCAATGCCAGAAAATCCATTGCTCTTTATTCAGCATGATGTAATGGCATTTTTAAAACCACTTGACCCAAATAAAATATTTTCATTTTTCATACAATTGTATTTCCCTTCTCTTTGTCGGACTCTGTTCCACCAATTTAGGGATTAGATTCAAGTCGAGGCAGAGGAAATGTCCCTGTGAAGGCACATAAGCTATCAAGTTTCCTATCACCTCTCACTTCAGTAAGCTGAATAAATCAACTTCTGTGAGCTCACTGCACGGTAGTAGAAGCACTCCACAGAGAGTGACATTGCCAGCAGACATGAGTCCTCCTTGCTCTCGTATGAGATGATGCACAACGGTGTAAAAAGGTGCCAGGCTCCTAAAACTGAGTAGGCTTTCGGAGGGCTGCCATGGAGAGGAGGGGATGAATCTGAGAAACCTACAAATTAAAACATCTTGCTGGGTCACCATGTATGGACTTACAGCATGTTTGAAGATTTCTGATGGGTGTTCATGAAGACTGAACAAATACTGGTTTGTACATGCAAAGGTTTACTCACGTTTGCTGACCGGGACATTTCTTCTTCTTCCTCAGAGTTCATCTGAAACCCCCAGGATGCCCCAGCTCTGCACAGGGTACCTCAGTGTCTCCAGTTCTGCCCCACTGCTCGTGTGCTCTCTTAGGAACTTCTGCAAATCGATGTGCCAGTCCCAGGTTTTTTTCCATGGTAATTCCTTCTACAATAAAAACACACAAGTACCTATGAGTGTGTGTAGAGTCTCTGCATTAAAGCACAAGGCCCAATGAGAAGGAAGAATCTGACCAAACTGTACCCAGGAACATCCGTACACAAAGAACATGAATGAAAACACCCAGTGGGCTTTCAGATCCATTTAGGGTCTTCAGGGCAATGAGAGAAGAATCTGAGGCATCTCTCAGCTTCCAGGTGAGGTGAATGGAGGAGTTGTTTCTGACGAAATATCAGTGCTCCAAAACCTGTGCTTCCTGCCCCTTGGGAAAAGGGAGCCTGAGTGACCTGAGGCAAAGCTTGATGTCATTCTGCCCTGGCTCGTGTGACCGTACTGTCATGTTGGCTGCTGTAACCATGATCGTCCCTCCTAACACTTCAGCTGTTTAGAAGTAGTTCTCAGATTTGGTCATTTTTCTCTTCAGAATCCTGTCTGGAAAGACATGGGATACAAGAGCCTGTGCCACCAGCATCTGTCTGCAGAGGGACCAGAGCCTTTATCAGCTGATGGAAGGGGCTTGGGGCACAATGCCTGGCAACACCTGGCATCCCTATAATCTGTCTAATTCCTCGGCCTTCCCCTCACTCATCCTTCCGAGGAGATAACAGGACGGGTGTTATCTCTGTGAGCTGTGCACACATGCTGATGGCAGTGCTGGAAATCCCAGGTTTCCAGGCAGGCTCTCCCTCCCTGCTGCAGGCTGTGCCACCCTCCTCACACCCGGCCCAGCTTTGTGCTTTGCAGGCAAACCTCACAGACCCACCTGTTCCTCACAGACCCGTGCCACCTCTGCCTCCCAGCCATCCCAGGAGAATGTATGGGAGTGTGTGCTCTGCAGGCCCCAGGCAGCCCTGTTGGCCATCAGCAGCCTGGCGTGAAATCAAAGGATGTTTGTCCAGTGTTCTGAGAGCCTCAACTGGAAGAAGATATAGAAATGCAAAGTGCAGGATCCTTTTTTCCTTGGCAAATAGCCTAGAAAAGTAACAAAAAGAGGCAGAAATGCCAAAAAGCAAACCACCTACTGTTGTCTCCTGGAGATAAAGCAGAACATTGTTCCAAGGAGCAGAATGCCGCTGTCATTTCTTGTGGAAGTGGAGATAGCGTCACTGGGTCCAGGGCAGGGGGAGGAGGGAGAAAAATGAACAGCTCAAGTGAACCTCTTGCAGGGAAGTTAAGGTAGTGCATTTACTGCAGAATTATGTGACATCGTGCATTTAGAGAAATCACGGCTGTGTGGAGTGAACGCAGACATGGAGACATTTGCGACATTCACTGGTTACAATAGTTTGTTGTAGATTATTACTCCCACTCCTGAGGAGAGTTCTTCTCCACATGAGTCATAAGGACCATGCCCATCTATGTTGCTATGGCCCATAGCACCCTATTGTCCATTATCTATTATTGTCTATTATCTTCCCCCACACAAAAAATGCCGACTTTCCAGTGTATGATTTCTGACATTCAGCAAATGCAACGAGGACAGAACACCAAGCACAGGGCTCGGTCACTGCACTGCTTCCACTCTGCCAGTCTTTGCTGCTAAGAGTCCTTGGAGTACAATGGTAGCTTTTAAGCTAGATCCCTCTGTTTGATTTAGTATCAGTCTGTGTTTGCTAAAGCCAAGCCCCTTCTCTAATGAAATTAACACCAGGCTCAGAAAACGTGACTTTTTGTGTGGATAATTGCACGCGTACAACATTCTGTTTCTCCCTGTTCTGTAGATTATTGGGAAACAGGACATAATCTTGTGGCAAGAAGTGTAAAAATTTCCTCCGGGCTCTACCAGAGCTGCTGACACAAACCTGACAGAGGCACCTGCAGTGGCTCTGCTCCATCCGTCCACACACCAATGCTCCAACTTCCCTCCAAAGTCTGAAGCAGAAGCAATTCAGCACCCGCCTCTTTGCTGCTCCACTCTTGTGCCTCAGCTCGAGCTGACTGGGGCACACATTTCATTCTGCTTACACTATTAGAGCAGCAGTAACCTCTGGCAGGCAGGTGGGAGACAGCTCTATCTGAAACCGCTGCAGCTCTTTGCTTCACTGCGCACAAACTGAAGCCCTGAGGAGCTGAAGCTCCATTTGCAACCATAGGAAGCTCGGGAAAGTCAGCAGTTCACCTTTCTGTGGTTCTTTGGGGAAAGAACAAAGAAAACAACAGATGTAATACAGCAGTGTTCTTACTGTATCTTGGAGATCACATATGCAATAACTCACCGGTCAGTAATGGAAACTATCAGTGGTATCTTTATTCACCAGTCAGCAGTCAAATCCCCTTAATGGCTGCTTCCCAGACACAACCAACACTTTATTTCTTCACATTTTCACGCATTTCACCCACTGAGAGCACATTACCCAGCCGCCTCCATGCTGCTGGGTAGAGGGTGCTCCCAGGTGGCAGAAGAGCACTGCATTTCATTTCTGCCCTCTGTTACAGTGACACACAAAAAGAAACCATTGACAAATTGTGTTTTTCCTACAGGCTACTAGCTGTGCGAAGGATCAAAGGCAAAGTGCCTTTTCACAACTCTAGGTGCTTTAGAAAAGTAATAAATAACAGCAATGTTGAGGCTGTGTACAGACTCTGTATCCAGAGACAAAGCATTTTGCAAGCACAGGTAAAAATGCTTGTCATATTTTATACAAAGAGGAACATAGAATCCAACTAATAGGTAATATTTTCCCTTCTATGTGCACAATATGTTGGAACAAAATCTGTTTTAACAATATCGCATTTAGCTCAGCTCTGCACCATGTACTCAGATGTGTGGTTCCAAAGCTTTTTGCCACTGCAAGCAGGAGGGAGGCATGGTGCTGCCTGCTGCAAGCAGGATGCCTGGGCTTGGGGCTGTGACTTCAGACACACTGAAGCACTCATACATTGATCAACCATGTCCTACCAAAAGCATTCACTGTTTGATGCATCAAACCTCTGTAAGCCACAATTTAGGCTGAAACACTGGGGCTACACACCTGGAGCAGGATTGCACATCTTGGGCATGGATTGCAGCAGCATGGCAGCTTTTCCTTCCCATTTTGCACTGACCAAAATATATGGATGAGTGGGAATGTGGCGGGGAGCGTCAGCCTCTGTAAATATGTGCGTCAGAGGTGCTCCCAACGGGCCTCTCATACAGGGTGGTGACACTGGAACTGGTACAGAGAACTTGAGGCTGTGGGAGAAATCAGAGGTGCCGACTTTGTTCTTTGTTTGAAATTGCATTTTTGCCACTCTGATTAGATTAAACTGCATTGCATCTCATTAACAATTCAGGTGTTGTCTGTGTCTTCAGAGAAGGAAACGTGAGATGACAGACTATTTAACAAGTTCATTTTGAGCACAAAGTGTGTTTAAGGCAGGAAAAAAATAATACTTCATGCAAAACTTGGGTTCATGTAATTGCAGCTCTGACTGCTTCTAAGATGAAAAGCCCCTTTCTTAATTCAAGGCAAATTTAGCAGAAATAATGTTTAGAAAAGAGGTGCAGGTAGGTACACACCAGGGAGTACAATTTTAATATCCTGAGTACGAGATTTCTTAAATCTGTGTCTGACCCTGCATTAACACACTTGGTTACATTTCATCTGCCACATTTATCTTTGTCAGTTTCTTTTTCCCCTACAAGTTGTCTGCCTGTGCTCATGTTAAACTTTCTGGCTGATGCTCCTGTCCATTTCAAGACATTGTGGAATCTCAGCACCGACCCCTTGGGTGAGGTCTGGTTATGTCCTTCTTCGGCAGATCCTCCTCAGTAGCTGGTGGCGCAGGTTCCAGATATTTGCCCTGAAAATAAGCAATGCGATCAGCAGTTCAGCAGTTCATTAATCAAGAGAACAGGAGGTAATTCTGGAAGTTCTGAATGTGTGCTCAGTGCAGATTTACACCTGATGCTACGGCTGTGTCTCAGTGTGGAGTCAGAAAGATCCAGATCATTCCCAGTCTGTAGGCTGGGTGGCGGGGATGTTCGTCAGCCCTTCCAATGCAAACTAAAACTTTTGTTTGAAGGGCAATATGCATGGAAGATCTTATAGAAACATAGAATCTTTGGGATTCAGAGGGAGCTTTAAAAGTCATCTCGTCCAACTCCCCTGCTAGTGATCAGGGACACCTACAGCTAGATCAGGTTGCTCAGAGCCCTGTCCAGCCTGATGATGAATGTCTCCAAGGACCCCTGTCCCAGGATCCTTGGGCATCCACCACCTCTCTGGGCAACCTGTTCCACTGCCTTACCACCCTTAATGTAAAAACTTCTTCAAATCCAATCTAAATCTAAGTTATGATGAGATGTAACTGAAAGGAACATGGGATAAGGCTCCCAAGCATCTTGTTCTGAAATACTTGTGTGAATATCCATTAGTGCAGCTCCATGGGCACCCACCTCTCTACTGAGACTTGGAGCTGGTGGGAAAGCCCCAGCTTGCCTGACCTTTCCTGAGCGTTGATTTATCCAAAATAGAAGGTGCTGTCAGAAAGGATGGACATCAGGAAGGAAATGAGGAGAAGTGGCACGGTGTCAGGCTGGAGCTTTCATTCGAAAGTCCCCAAAACACCCCAGACTGCATCCCAACAGTGTGGCCAAACCAAGAGTTCATTGCCCAGGCCACCTCTTGGAGGTCTGAGGGGTCCACCATGTCTGGCACCCCTGGTTGCGTCCATGCCTCCTCCAAGTCTGGAGGCCCTGGCAGAAACTTCTTGGAAAGCTGAACAACAGCAGACTGGCCACTGTGTTTCGTGAGGGTCAAGGGTTCTGTGCTGTTTGCTGTCTTACCTACCTCCTGATTCAATGTTTTGTAAATTTAGCTCTCTCCCTCTTCAGTGTGTGGATGAAGACACTTATAGATGTTATTTATTCCAATAGCGAGAAATGACTTGATAATTTATGGGTTGTAAACCCAAAGTTGTACAGGTTTTTACCTCAGGAGAGAATAAATCCACGTCTCATTTCAACACATTTTAGACAATGTGCTCCTTTTTAATGGCTTCCTTTGATTTTACTCTGAGATATGTAGACACTTCCTCACAGGAGTTTCATAGGGGAGCTTCATGCTGTTCTGTCAGGTTGCATATTTTCCCCCTGAATTTCTTATAGAAGATCACGCTTATTTGAATTACAAAGATGTTAACATTGTGTTGTCAATGTGAATAAGGAGTTTAGGCAAAGATTTTATTTTGATTAAGAAACAGAAGTGTTGGAGAATAATGATTGCAATAGCAATAAGAAATGCATGGATGTTTAAAATGAATCAGAACATATTTATTTATTTACACATGTTGAAATTAGAGTACGATTTTAGCCCCAAATAAAAGAATTTTTGCATACAGCTACTAAGTCTGGTTGAGATGATGTGCGTGCAGTTTTGTGCCCTGAGAGGAAAATATAACTATAACAGATACATATTGGTATGTGGCGTGAGGAATTTTTAGGCAATCACATTTGACGTTACAGTTCAAGGATGGAAAAGATTTATTGATCTGTGAGTTAAACAGTGACCTTGGTTTTACCTCTTGTTAGTGCTTTGTAGGTTGCATTCAAAAATTGTACAGTAGTGAATCCTTAGGCTCAGATAAATGTAAATCCTCCCCTTGATATGTCACAAAGGAGAAAAACACTGCAGGAGATGCTCAGTTCTACAAGCTGTTTTATTTAGAGGACATTTTCATGTCTTCTGCACAGATTGGGGTCAGTTTTGTGGGATTCCTCCATCTCCTCTTCTCTGATGATTTTGATCTATCGTGACCTCCCTGGCCAATATTTGTAAGCAGTGACTGAAGTCGTGAGCTAATGCCACCTAAATACACAGTATGGCAAATGGGACAGGACAGGCTTTTGTGTCCCTGGGCCCAGCCTCACACCCCTGAGGTAACTATTAAACTCGTGGCAAACAGAACTTTGATCCCGTCTGCATTTTCAAACGATTGGCAACTGCAGATCTTTTCAAGTAAGGCACTTGAAAAGTGACACAGGCATTCATTGTGTCAACACAGAAGGTGTCCAGTGCAAGGTTTAGAGGAGCAAACAGCAGTGAGGAGCGGCACCAGAAGCTGTGGGGCCTCTGCCCGGCAAGTCGAAACCTTCATTTTGCAAACGAACAGGACATTCACTCAGCATCAGTGCTACTGCCTAGCAAGAGAAGGCAGCTGTGGTCAGGGAAAAAGTGGATGTGTAAAAGGATAAAAACACGCACTGCTGATAGCGCAGCAAGATCTTCAGAAGGTGAGCGGTTCCTGCTGCTGTCTCGCAGGCCCAGCAGCACAGCTCCTTATGAGACACGGCTGAAGGGAATGCCGCCGTGCGGGTGTCCAGGAGGCCTCAGAACAGGGAGGCCCTGATGGGGGGCAGGACAGAGGCCTAACCTGGGGATGGGCCAACGTGGCACCAGGATGGGGTCAGAGCACTCTGGCTTCTCCCTGGCAGGGGGTCCATCTGCAGGAGACAAGGCAAGACGAGAAATGCCAGAGGATAAGCAGCCTAAAAGCAGCTTAGAGGCTGAGCACTCACCATCAAATAGACCTCCAGCTCATCTCAGCTTCAGCAGCTCGGCTTAAAGTACTGTTAGAAAAACAAAACAAAATAACACCAAAAAGAGCCTTTGTAGCACAGCTCAGAACCCATTTATTCCTTCATTTGCAAAATACTTCTCCCTGGTTTACATATGTTGGCTTATCTGCTTCTCTGGATGCTAAGAGCATTGGGGTGGACCAGGAAATTGTTTCCTCACTGAGCTGCTGCTAGGAGCTACGTCCTGAGATTCCTGCACCAGATGCTGCAAAACTAATGGTAAGAGACCAGTTGGTAAGAGACCAACTCTCTGATGTTTGCTTAACATAAGCCAGCAGTGTGCATTTGCAGCCCTGAAGGCCAGCAGTATCCTGGGCTGCAACAAAAGAGGGGTGGCCAGCAGGGACAGGGAGGTGATTGTCTCCCCCTGCTCTGCCCTTGTGAAGTCCCATCTGGAGTACTGTGTCCATGCTTAGGGTCCCCACAGAAAAGATGTAGAGCTGTTGGAGAGGGTCCAGAGGAGGGCCATAAAGATGACTGGAAGGCTGGAGCAACTCCCCTATGAAAATAGGCTTAAGGAGCCTGGCTTGTTCATTCTGGAGAAGACCAGGCTGTAGGGACACCCTATTATGACCTTCCAATACTGAATGGGAGATGATAAACATGAGGAAAATCAATTTCTAACATGGGTAGATAGTAATAGGACAAGAGGGAATCGTTTAAAACTTTAAAAAGGGAGATTTAGATTAGGTGTCAGAGGAAATTTTTCAATGAGGGAATGGTGAGATGGTGGCACAGGTTGCCCAGAGAGGCTGTGGATGCCCCATCCCTGGAGGTGTTTAAGGCCAGACTGGATGCAGTGCTGGGCAGCCTGATCTAGTGCTTGATCTAGCAGCTGACAACCCTCCCTGTGGCAGATTAGCTGAAACCTGATGATCCTTGAGGTCCCTTCCAACTTAAACCATTCTATCATTCTATGATTCTCATGCATATGTGAATGTGGGGAATTTGGGAAAAATGAGCAAAGTGCAAGAGCCCACCTGCCACAAAGAAAGCTCCTGCTCACAGCAACTTTTCACCAAAACAAAAAAACAGGTGGGATGGTTTGGTGAACATCCCATCTTGCTTTCTGATCTGTTGTGTGCCCCTGTGCTTCCACGAAGCTGCCTGGGGCTGAGGGCTGTGAAGTGTCCTGAGCAACCAAGAAATGCCATTCAGGTAATGAACGTTGTTATTCAGCAGTAGAACCTTAGGCTGCTCCTAAAGGACTGAAGTGAGCAAGTATGGATAAATATAAGGTATGGATGGGCAGGGAGATGAGCAGCAGAATCAAGGCTTTCCCTCAATCTGTCTTGCTGAGTTAACCTATGTTCTGAGGCTGGGGAGGTGAACAGCCTGGATGTGCACAACTGCAGTCCCAGTTGTACCTAATTAAAGAAATTCTTCCTCTATTTTCATTATAGAAATAATTCCTAACCACGTGCTGGAATAAAATTACATTTCTTCCACTAATACAATTTTGCAGTGTGTAATCATACAGCTCTTGTATTTTCAGTGTAAGATGTACCACACAGGGATGTGTCTCACGACTGCGTAAATTCAGAGCTCTAAATATTTCATGCAAGTTGTAAAATAACATAGTGCAATCAAAATGTATACCATATCGGGAAGGGTTGGGCTAAGGTGTGAAGATGATGAAAACTCATCTGTTTGCTTGGAACTGTCAGCTGGGAGTTACTTGTCTACAGTTCCAGAGACCGCTCCAATAATTCATGAGTGCTTTCACAGCTGTTCCTTGCCACCCCCCCACCCTACCAGAGATGCGGTCATTTTTGCACCTACAACACTGGGCTGGATTTCTGCCTCTGAGGTGTCTCAGAGCAGAGACCAGCACCCTGTAGGAGGTGGCCCCAAGACCTGACAGGGGATGCCCCGATCACTGCTGAAGTACAACCAGTGGCTGGAAATAATAACCAAGTCACCACGAAGTAAGAACCCTCTTATTTGTAGTGATAAAAAATATCTGCGGATGGGCAGGTATCTGTAGAGGCAATCTGCAAAGAAATAGCAGGTGAAAGCTCAGCATGCCGGCTAGGCGGCTTCCTAATAGCTTCTGTGTATCACCTAGCAAACGGATATCTACAGCAGTGTCGCTTATTGGCGATGGCTGATAATGGGATTACTGCTCCCACATCCAAGAAGCGTGGCATCCCAAATAGCATCATTTCATGCTGATGGAAAGACATTATTATCGTGTCCTGACTTCGTGTACTGCTCAACCGGTTATCTATGCAGGACTCAGTGTGGAGCTCTGAGACTTTATAGGGTATTATCATGTTATATGAAATTCATGCTGCTGCAGCTATAAATCAAGAGGATGCCTCGTTTGGTGGCTGGTTCTCCTTGGAACACTATCTCTAAGCAGAGGCTCTGTTCTCTGAAAGATTAGAGTGTGATTTAAAAAAAAAAAATGTTGTCAATTAATTTAATGCTCATGAAAAGGGCAGGTTTAATATCTTTGGCATTTGCACAGCACTGTTTGTTACAGCCTAAGCTTCTGCACAGCACCTTAAGAAAATACCCCAAGCCTGACCAGAGAGTGCCCCCTTTCCATGGATAAGAGGATAGTTATGTCACACTTTTAAAATAGTATTTCCATCTACTGACACTGTCCAGGAGAGCACAAACTGTGGCAGAGGCCAAGTGGAAGGAATATCAGTCTACAAGGGGCTGCATATATTCAGGATGGGGTTTTAAGGGTGGTCAGGCTGATCCAATGGCTTGTAGGTACCAAAGAACACTCTGCCAGTCCTCACCCTGCTCCCCTGTCCTTGCTCAGAGGCAGATCCGAGAGCTCCTCTCTGCTTTTGTCCGTCATGGTGCTCATCAGCCCTTCTTGCCCTGGGGGAAGGTAAATAGCTCCTTTAGCTGGGTTAGCTTTTGGCTCCCAGAGGGTAAGACCTACTATGAAAGTGGTAGAAAGCAAATGAGGGAAATGTATATCCTAGGGAGAGGGAACCCACTGGCAAGAGGAGATGGCTCACCATGTCTCACGGAGTTGAGCCCTTTCCTGGTGGATTAGCTTGGAAATGCTCATGTGGGGCTTCTCTCTTCAGCCCTGCACAGCCCACATACACCAGGACTGCTAAGTTCACAGGTGCCCAAAAGAGTTGATATTCCCAGGTACGGTGTACTTATTAGGGTGGCTCTTGTCTGAGACCTTCTCTTGCATTTTCTCACCAGCAAGAGTAACTACTGCATTTGTTGGGCACAAGAGTGTTGGCTTACCCTTGATGGAGCAACAGTAGCTGGAAGAAAAATGTCACCTTGGGAACAAAGAGTTGTTAAAGCACTGCTAGGTTCAAAAGCAGGAGTAATGGAAGCTGAATAGCAAAGCTGAAAACCAGAAAGCTTTGGTCAGCTTAGTGCAGCTGATCTGAGCCCTCCAGTCAGCCCCATTTAGAGCCCCAGCTTGAGCCATCTCTGCTGGGCTGCTGACAACGGATATTTCAACAAATCTCTCGCCTCCTTTTGCTGACAGGAAGCTGTATTTCTTACAGGACCAACTGAACCATTGCACGCAAAGCAGATTGGGGTCAAACATTAAGACATATCTTTATAAATTCATCCCTAATTAAGCTGCAAAAAGGTCAAATTTGAAGATCAAACTACAAGAAACTACAATCTAAACTACAATCAAACTACAAAAAAGAGGGGAGCTCTTGTATCATTAACCTTAGGTGTATATATGAACCCCTCCTAAACCACCAGAGTCAGATGAAGCCTTTGGATCTGCCCCTCAAGTGCTGCTAATTCTCATCATTCCAGAAACTTATAATGAGAAATCAGAGCTAAAATCCCAGCAACAAGAACTAATTCATACGATGACCAAACACGCTTAGTAGCCAACCCTACTAGGCCTGAGTTAGGCTGCAGCAGCAGGTTTTTCTACAGTCTTTTCACCTGTGCTGCTGGTTCATTTCTTCATGAAGAAATTGTATTAAATTGATGAGGTAAACTTCTGCATCTCCTCAGGCTCTGCATTTTACCTGCATTTTAAAAAATAAACAAGAGGGAAAATAGCATGTTTGACTTGAAAACTTAGCATCTGTCCTTCATGTGCTTTTTCTAGGGACTACCAGCAAGAGAAGGAGCAGTGAGATGCACTGGGGAGAATGTTAAGGGCACTGTAAGTTAACAAGCATGCAGCTTGTGAGAAAAAAGCAGCCGTCAGACTGGCAGAGTTTATCATTTAGGATTCACTTTGTGCACGCAGGGAGAAGGAAAAGTTCTCCAGCACCTACAACAGAAGGATGGTACTTTATCATCCTTTGGAAAATCACAGAGAGCTTTGAAGGTGTACAAAAAAGTAATGATTTAACAACAAAGTTCTGTTGGTTGCCCATTGCGTCTTTTAAATGCCCACTGACTATAAAGGCTTGTAATATTTCAGTAGGTTATTGCCTCTGAGAGGTGTTGCCACTTCAGTATACATTTTTTAATTGTTCAAAAGCCTATGATGCTAAAGATTTGCTTTCTTCTTCCTGAAATAATGCCTGAGACTCCAGTGAGGGAGGGAACATACAGTGCATGCTGCTCATGAATAAAAGATGTTTGCAGCTAGGCAATCTAGAGTGTTCTTCTCTTAGGGGATTAATGCTATTCATCAGAAATTATTTTAAAGAACAGTTTTTAGAAGAGAAATATTCTTGCTTGAGTGATGGTGAGGATGCTGCAGAGGGGAGAAGGGGAGGGAACTGGGGCATTGAGCATCACCATGGCTATGGGAGGGCTCAGTGCTGCTCCTCACCTTGGGGCAACTCTTCGTATCACAGCATCCTTCTGGTGGTTTCCACCAGCTTTGTGCCCTGCACAATCCAATGGTTATCCCTGCTCCCACTTTTAGACACTTCCTCCTTGCTCCAAACCTAAACCATGGCTACCAGGCTCCTGTTGGGCAAATCATCATCTGTGCCCTCAACCTTGTCACCATCATTGTGCTGCCAGCTCTCCAGGTCACCATGACCATGGGCACCATCTATGCCTGGAACAGACTGAAACACAGCATCTTCTGCATCAGGTTGAATATTAGGGAAGATTTCTTCCCAGAAAGAGCGGTGGAGCATTGGGACAGGCTGCCCAAGGAGTTGCTGGAGTCACCGTCCTTGGAGGTGTTCAAGAAAAGGGTAGTTATCACACTTAGGAACAGGGGTTAGAAGGCATGGTGGGTGAAGGCTGCACTAGATGGCCTAAGTGGTCTTTTCCAACCCCAACTCGTACAAAGTTTGACACTGTGGGTGTGAGAGAGTGCCTCCCTGAGGCCTGCCAAGCCCTGGGATTTGTCCTCCTCACTGCCCAGCTCCACGTGCAGCCTCAGTCACTGTCTCTGATTCTTAGCACCAATTGCAAGGCAAGCAGTGAGCCAGGTGTCATGAGAGATGTCTTACGGGACTCATGGGTGATGGTCTTGTGCAGATCAGAGGTAGAGAAGTGTGAAGTTGCTCTGCTGAAGTGTAAGTCTGTGACTGGCACCCAGAGTGCTTCTGCACACGCATCTGACATAGCAGCGGCAGTCAAGACACTGAGAAGGGGAACGTGGTGCATATGCTGCAGAGGAGCTGTGAGCAGCATAGCCATTGCTTCTGACCACCTGCAGGACCATGCCACACCTGCAGCCACATCGTCATATCTGCACCCATGCTGTTGTCACATTATAGAAGCCACAAACTCTCTAAGCATGGCAGGACTGCATCACTCAGGCTGGGTGCCTGCAGGAAGAACAAAGGCTGAGCCACGTTCCAGGAAGCACCAACACATATATGCTCTGCCCTTGAGCATGGCTATATCTGTAAAGGACAGACACTACCTCTGTCCCTCTTCTCAAAGCCACAGCCTTGGCAGCACAGCCAGGTGCAACCTATTAAAAGGTTTCTCCTTCCTGGAGAGTGTTTGTGAGTGATCAACCAGGAATTGCTCTGTACGCAGTGAGAAGACAGGGAGATCCCTGTGTGCCCATGAGTTTCAAGGACAAACTACAGGCATTGCCTCCTTATCCTACAGTCCTCATAACAAAACATTTTTTTTTCTTTCAAGAATGTATGTACATGGGTTGCTGCAAAAGTAATGCCTCCTATTTATTTCCATAGAAACTACAACAAAGACCACAATAATTCTATTTGATAGAGCAAATTCTTAGCTACAAAACACTATTTGTCAACATAGTCACCACCATCAGCTGTGCATTTTCACTAGAGATAAACAAGAGCCTGCATGTCATGCATGTCACTGTCACTGCTGCTGAAAGGCACCAGCCACCATCTCACTATGCTCACATCCACCGGTTGGTCTCCATAAAAGATCAGCAAGAGCCACTGAATGTCAGCGAGGCATTCAACGACATACCTATGCTCCATCTGCACTTCCATGTCAGACTCCATTCTGTCAGAGTGCCCCTCTGCTGCCATCTGTCACATGGCAACAAGATGCAGTGGAATATTGGTGAGAAGGCTCAGCCTCTCCTGCCATATCATGAACATCTGCCTCTGACATCATGGGCCAATGTAACAAAGTAGAAGGCATTACTTTCAGAGCAGCCCCTATGCATATAAGTAAATGCATATGTAATTTTATAGGATATTTGGATCTCAGGCAGCTGTGAACAAATGCAGCTTGTGAAGAGTCACAAAGTCCATCAGTATAAAAAGCACAGCCCCAAAATGTGAGGGAAAATGAAAAATGCTCCCATTTCTCTAATGCTGTGGCTCTGCCTGTGGTGTTCGTAAGCAGGGGACTGCAATTACAGTTTAAGCATTTTATTGCAGGAAAAGCATCAACACGTGTGCTGTATTTTCTGGGTCCTAAACAGCAAAGTAAACGTACATAAAATTGTGAGGTGATGTATAATACATGAAATGAAGACATTTTGATTCATGCAGCAAAATGAAACACATGCAAATTATTGGTAGTCTATATGGAATGAAGTTTCATTCCACATAACTTTATGTGCCTGCACAGAGAATCTGTAATCCCACAAAGGAGCACTTCGTCACCTGTAATGAATGAGGGGTTTTAAAATGAGAAACCTGTTAAGGTTTAAGCCAATATATATCTAATACCTCTAATATATGGAGACTAAAAATAACACCAGAATACACACGGTATCCAAATGAAAGCATCACATTTGTGCTTAAGGAATTAAGCATCCAGCAAACACTTAACTTCCCCAGAAATACCTTGCTTTAAATTCCATATTTTCCTCTGCCACATTTTTCATTCAAAAGCCTGTGTGAGCTTTTGTACTGTTGCCAGGCTTATTCTGTGTGTATGTACAGGTTCTTGCCATGGAGATGTGTCCCTGACATGGAGGCATCCAGTATAGGAAATGACACGCAATGCCTTATTCTTCTGGTTTAATTAATGCTCTGACAACTTGGCAATGTGGCTGCAGCAAAGAAAAGGTCTCTGCGGGAAACCGCAGGTTCTGAGCAATAAGAAAACTGTCAGAATTTTACTATATGTCTATAGTAACATATCAAACATCCAAAGATTTCTGGAAGGCATCTGTAGAAAAGAATTCGAAAGAGAAAAGGTTAGCAGAAAAATGATGCTCCTTAACCTACTAAAAATAAAAGAATTACTTTCCCAGCAGCTGAAGTTGGAGCTCTTAAAGCAGCCTACATGGACTTACTCATTCCATGCAGAAATTCCCGTTTGTAATGAGTGAGGACCGATAGGTGCAGCCTACAAAGGGTTATCCCCATCCCCACTGAAGCAATCTTCTCCTGCCATTTAAACAAGCTGAACGAAGAATGGGTCTGTCCCACACAGTGATCCGGATCCCCACGACCTGCTGGATTCACTACGTTGGGCAGCAACTGAGACGCCAGCCTGAAGGAGGCTGCAACAGCAGCCACAACTCTGGATCATCATGGCTCCATGCCTCACCAAGAGCATAATTCAAAATTCACGGCCTTACCATCCTCTGTCAGCTCCCTCTCTTTCCCAGGATAGGATATTGCAAAGGAAATAGCACACCAGGCACAGCACCACCCGACTTCCTCCAGTATCCCCATCTCTTTGGCTGTGCATGCACAGACACAGGGCTCTGTTCTGATGGATGTGCTGTTCTCGGTCGCTGACGGACAACAGCTGTCAGTGCTCATGCACTTAATTGCCTTCAGCACCAAAGATTCATGAAGTTGTGCTGCACACTTAAGTAGCTTTCTGTAATTGGGACTTAGGGGACTTTTATTTTAGTGAACAGATTAATTTATTTCTGCAAATGCTTCCCAAGCGAACCAGGCAGGCTTGTCTCCTCACAGGTCTGATTTCTGAAGAAGGGGCGTAGGAGAAAGTAAAAGGCTGCCACCAAAAGTATTCATTCTGCATGAAAAATATCTACAGGAGAGGACGTGGATGCTATTCAGTGTTACAGCTGCCACGAGCAGCAGTGGCTATAATGAAGATTACCTGATTTTTTTCCATATAATAAACTCACTAGCTTCTCAGAATTTTTCAAAAGATTAACAGTTTTTCCTATAATGGGTGTGACAGCCTTAGCAGAATGTCTATCTCAAGGGTAAAGGAACTTCAGCAAGACTTGGTTAATTGTATGATGGAAAACTAAACCTGGTGTCTTCTTTTTTGATACTGATACAAAAAACGTTGCGATTGTTTCACTGAAAACCTCTGCATTCCCATGCTTTGGAGAAGGTATTGGAGATGAGATTGGGAGGAGCAAAAAGAATTGAGTCTACAGCTGGGTTATGCAGGGACCATCTAGACAGAAACACAGATGAGTCTGTGCTCATTTTAAAAGTGGGTGGTGAGTGGTGGAGGGATGGCTGAGGAGAACACTTTGCAGAAAACTGACAAGCTTTTTTCTTTTTTTTAATGCATCCTTAGGGAATAATCAAAAATTGCATGGGAAACATTGCTGTGGGATAATGGGATGGGCATTCCTCCAGGTGTCTGCAATTCAGAACTCCTGGAGCTGCAGGGGAGTATCATCATAGGTCCCCTTTGAAGATCATAGAACCATGGAATCAGTTCAGTGGGAAGGGATCTTTAAATGTCATCCAGACCAACTCCCCTGCAATGAACAGGGACCCCTACAGCTAGAGCAGGTGCTCAGAGACCCATCCAGCCAAACCTTCAGTGTCTCCAGAGATGGGGCATCCACCACCTCTCTGGACAACCTGTGCCTCACCACTGATGAATGAAAGGTTACTCCTTGCTAAGCTCTTTCCAGCCAGGATTTAGAAATATCTGTATGAAAACTCTCATTGCCTGTCTGAAGGCAGAGGAAGAGCACAGCCATTGCACTCCCAGTTCATGAGCACCAGAAAAGCCAGCTAGCAAAGCTCTGTTATCCAGCCCTACGGGTCCTACCTTATTCCCAGTACCTTCATCTGAACTCAAATATCTAAACATCTTCTGAATTTATATACTTACATACTTCCCTGAGCAAGAATCAAATGCAAAGAAAGGATTTGCGCATTAAAAATCCTATTCTGCTGAAAATTCATGTGTGCCAGGAAAGCAGAACATATGTACTGAATGCATTTCTGAGTGCATTCAGAGAGAAGTGCACTTTTGCTTTGCTGCTCATGACAAATCACATTCTACACTAGGCTGGGTCTTGTTGCTATTTTTCATCAACATTTCATCAAAATCCAACAAACTTGTAAAACAAACATCAACAAGACAACCAGCTGCATAGTCATCATGGCACGATGTGCTTAATCAAATTTTGGAAAAAACAACATTGCTGAAGCCAAACACCTGCCTTTGAGTCTCTAGTCAACACTCATGAACACCCACACAAGTGTTGGCAGGACAAGGGACATTATGAGACAACAGGATGCTCCAACAACGTGTACCCACGGCACAGACAGCCCACTGCAGGCTGCCTACTTTGCTAGCTCACTGAAGGCTTTGAACCAAGTGGAAGAAGAGTTAGGGGCACTTTCTGGTACTCTGGACTGCCCTTTTCTCTGTTCTACTCTTCCCCTGGTTCCTCTGATCAGCTCTAAGAAAGCTGCTCTCTTGCTCAGTTTGAGGGAAAAGGGGTTATTTATTTACAGAGGAGGAGGCAACAAAGTACAATCCATTACAACATCTCAAACATTAAATCCATCTATGCTACTTTGGGCATGAAGCTGTTTCTCAAAGATGACCTTGCTATTGGACAGTGAATTACTTGCTTAACCTAAACAGCATGGAAACAGGAATGGGCACAGGCTGACTCAACAAATCACCTTGGTCTTACTTGTAAGCTTCTTAATACTAGAAGCCCAAATATTTACAAATACGTGGCTTTTCAAATGTATGGCGGATATATTGCCAATGTCCAACAACAAGCAGTATGATTTCCAACTTCTTGTTCCAGCAGAAACTGCCACTGACGTTGAGAAACCAGAAGTTACCGTCATGTCAGCAGCATTAAATCCTGGGTGGAAGAAATCTTCTGTTTCCAAACCAGGCAGACTGAAGCACATAGCATGCCTAACTCCAGGCAATCCCTAACAACCTGCTGTTCCTTGCTCTTCCGTGCTACCTCTGCCAATGGAGGTGCAGAGGGAATATCTAATCCTGAGATATTCAACCGTCTGCGTTTTGCTTACAGGTCACAGACATGTAGTATCTCCTACGTTCCTGCTGGGAATCCCATCCTTCACACTATTTTCCTGGCATGGCTGTCTGTTCCAGTTAGAAGGAAGCAAGGAGCGCCTGAATGGGCTTGGCAAATCTACTTGGATACTGGAAAAATTTCACCAAGGAAAAAATGGATCTATGCTCACATATGTAAATCATGGTGTATGGCAGCACCAGATGTCAGAAAATGTTCAAGTAACCAATTCACTTCTTTTAACTAACAAAAAATCAGAGAACAGCCACAGGGATTATTATGGTCAGCGCAGGGAGCTCTGGGAGAAGCAGAACAAATTTCCTTTATACTAAATGAGGATGCACTCTTACAAGACTCTTTTAAAAAGAAAATCTCTATTCTATTGGTATGAAAATGCAGCTGTTGATGAAGTCGGGTATTTAAGGGCACGAATACCTCTGCAGCTTTGTGATAGGTACAATTCTTTCCCCATTACTTTCTTCTTCTAAAAACAAGACGCAGCTCCAGTGGATGTGTGGACCAGGCACTACATATAGGTACTCTGAATTTATAATCTTTAAAGTATTTTAATACTTTTTGAATGGCAAACTGTTAAAAAAAAATCCTGGTATTCTTTAAATAAATTCTCCTGCACTGAAGTACTGAGGATTTCTCTTGCTCTGCATCTTTTGCACAGCTCTCCAATTCACCTGTAGGACCAGTGCAATTCTAGTCCTGGGGAGGCTGAAGCCCAAGACTTCACCCATGAAAAGGTCTTAAACTGAAATATTGCTAGGGTACATAACAGGACACTCAGCAGTAATTTATAAACTCATTGATATGGATATATAGAGGTATTTCTAGTTTGTTAGAACAAATTCCACTATCCATCATCAGCATAGTTATAGCCTACATCCATCATCCACACCTCAGTCACCCTGCTCATTCTCATTCTGCTGATTCAGTTTTAAGTTTTATATCACTTGATAGAAATCTTTCAAAAAGGTCACAAAATTGCATTTAGTGAAAGGACAGCAGTTCCAGGTAAGGGATCCCCAGTAACTACTCCTTCTCCAGGTAACTGTTTAGTCCAATTAACTACATCCCACAGCTATCTGTAGCCTCAGCCTCCAGACTTACACTGGTAATGATCATCATGCTAGCGAGGAAGAAATCGCACTACAAAACATATCTCCAGCATCACATTTCCTCAGCGCCCATTTTCTAAGGCCCATACTTTGTGTCACCCACTCTCTGTGTCCCAAAAAAGGGGTTTAGTAGTTCTGACTGCCTGATCTTCTATGTGGGATTAATGGGATTGCAGATAAGGTTGGACAACCAAATGAACACACTCACTGCAGTGCTAATGGAACATCTTTCCAGCAGCAACCCAAACCAGAACTTACTGTGATCGGTTTTGTTCCACACTCAAACATCTGCAAAGGCAGTTCTGAAATAGCATGTTTAGTACTTTCTATGTACATTGCCTGTGTGTTGCCTAGTACCTAGAAATTAAGTCCTCAACTGGTTCTGCTCTTGATCTCTTTTTAAAAAAGATACGGCAACAATGAAGGAGAAACATCATTTACCTATACATGTGGGCTGATTTATAACATCCAACTGAATTTTAACATCGAAACAATGCTGTGCATTTCATTAAGTGCTGTTACAAGCACTTACATGTGTTTATGGATTCACACAGTTAAAAATACTAAGATTTTGGAATTGATTTAACCATACAACATTGACTTGGGGTCAACTTGCTTTTATATCAGAGCAAAAGACCATTATGTTTGTTTTTTCTTTTTTGTTTGAAGCCTTTGACTTTTGCATCTTCTATCAATGTACATCATCAACAGCATTAAAAACATTCCTGAAATGATCAGGCATTAGTCCAAGTGGTAAAAATCCTTCTGGTGGGATATCAGATATAAACATTGCACGACTCTGAGATGACAAAGTTTTTTTATGCAACCTTATACTCTCATAGGATGCATTCCATGTTCTCCTTGTATTCTGTTTGCATGCATTCTCTAGAACTATTTGATTATTTCTGATATTTTTATGCAGGGTAATTTGAAGTGTTATACTATTCAGAACTTGCTGTTGGCAGTAAAACTTTCCAGCACTTCTTCTAAATGCTTCTTAGAAGACTGACTTGGTAGGCGCTTTGGTTTTCAGCCGTGCTGGCGACCACTGAGCAGGACCTTCATAAGCTGGCACTGTCCTTCTCAGCAGTACAGCCCCATCTCCCTTTGCTGAAAGCTGTAAAAAAAGGTCAGTTGCAGAATTTTCAAAATTTTGTGACTTGAGTGTTGTAGGACTTCATAAATTAGTATCAATCACATTATGTTTCACATATCCAAGTGTAATCCACATCAGATATCTGGAAAAGCTATGATGCATGGCTGTTTCTCTGCGTGGGCTAGTGTAGATGTAACAGCTCAAACTTCCTTCGTCAATTTTCAGCCCTTGGTAGTCAGGCCAAGCACAAGCACAAGAGCTGAGCTGAGACCATCACAAGCTCCAAAAAAAGAAGTAGCTGTAAAGTTTAGTCCCAAGAACAACTTGCATACATTTTTATTAGTAAAAATAAAAGTAGGCAATAAACATTTTGAAACAGGTCATGTATTTGCATCCATTTATTTCAGCAAGTGTGACAAATGTTGCCACCTCATGGACAGGTGCAGGGTTTGAAGTAGCTCAGCAGTCGGAAGGAAAACGGATCACACAGATGACTCATTGCTGCCCTTTCACATTCTCCCGAGGAGGGAAATGACAGCTTGGCCAGAAGGATGCTTCTGTTGCTTAGATTCACCTGGAACTCCTTCATCTGAGTCCAAATCCAGAAGCAGAAGCCTGGCTATACATTCACAATTGGAAAAAAAAATAAATAGAAAGAGCTACACACGTTCAGGGTATTTGACCATCTCCAATATCAAGACAAACATGTAGTTTTCTTTTTAGAAATCCATAGTGGTCAACACACGACGTAGCTGGTCTTAAACTATTAAAGAGTCAAAGGCAAGCATTAAGGAACAAAATACCCAAATAACAGGCTGTGGGGCCCTGAGTCTTCGAGATGGTGAAAAAAGCTTTAGATTTATGAAGACAATAATCCTTAAGAGGGCCAGTGGATTTCAATACTCTACAGAGGTAACAGCAGCTGGGACTCCTCTGTTTGTAAATTGGAGACAAATATAGTTTCACTATATGTTTCCAAAATCAAAGCTTTATGCTGTTACAGAATTACATTGATTATTCTTTATTACACCTTGCTTGGGCAACCACTACAGGAATACTTTGTCAACTGCTGAACCTCTCCCTTTCCGATGGAACGGCAGCTGTGCCACACTTCTCTATAGGACAGACAGTGTTACAAAAACCACCACAGTGTGCATCTTAAATTATATTCTTTAAAACAGTATTATAATTAGCACTCCACAGAATTGGAGCTTAAAGGGAATGTAAAATGTTGAAGAAAAAAAAACCTTTCAACATCACGTTAGAATTTCATGAATCAATGAGTTTTTGAAAGTAAGTATCATAAAAATAGATTTGTAGTCAACATTTATGAGTGGTCTGAAAAAGGACAGTATGATGATTAATTGGGAGTTCCCAATCATTGTGATCTCTGTATAACAGTCTGCCTAACACTCTGTAACACTCTGCCTACGAATGACTGAAGAGAAAGCATTTATACCAGCTTGATTTTAAATATTTTGCTTATATTTATTGTATTTCACTGCTACACTCTCCTAAAATGGTAGCCTCAGGAAAAGCTACTTTGGCAGGCAATTGGAAAGATTCCTGTGGAGAGGAAGTGAAAAGACTGGGCATACAAACAAGGGCTGCTGCCATGTTCAAAGCACTGGGGAGAGTTCATAGAGCAAAATGCAGTCCTAAGTAAATGGGTTTCAGGCAATTTCAGTGTTAAGATAACATCATTAAGAGTAGAACAGATTGTGCTCAAACCCTGCTGTTTATAATTAACACATTGCTTCCAAATACTCCAGGGTCCCCGGTAAATAGTCCTCTGCTCAGATCTACCCAGACCAATCAGAATATTTTCATCAGAATCCATGCTGGGCCAGCACCTGTTTGGACAAATCCAAGAGAGCCAAAATACTCCTCATTCTGGCCAGCTAAGTAGAGAGATGAACACAGCTTGCCTTAGTCATTGTCACAGTGTCCATATGGCTGTGAAGCTTGTTTTCACAAGAAATCGTACAAGTACTTTATTATGTCGAAGTTCACAGTCCTATAAACAAAAACACAGCAGATTTGAGCAAGCATCGTAACAGTGCTAAGACTTCAACCTGCTTGGAGACATATATGTGAGACACAGCACTATCAAAATCAAGGAATATCTCCAAATAAAAGCCATTGAGATGTAATTTTTAACTTAATTTTTAATTAAGTTCCTACCTTCTATTTATTCAAGTTTTGTTAAGTTTGAAAAAAATAAAGCAGCTTTCTAGCAACAACTGATTCTTATTCCAGTCATTAAGCAGCAAAAATATCTAAGTAAATGCATTTTCATACGGTAAATATGATATTCCTGTTGGCGATGCAAAGTTGCAGCCTTTTATGCTATTGAATATTTTGTTCATTTTCCAAACCACCTGTTTTACCATGTACTACATAACTCCTTCATCTCCACTCATTTGCAGTCTGTGTTCTTTCAGTCTTGACACTAGTTGACCCAAATTCGTAGCTAAATTTGAAAAACCCGAGAACACTACTCAATAGGATAGAAGATTTTAATGTATACTTTTATACTTCAATAGCAGGCAGAATGAACAGCAGTAAAATAAAACATGTAATTATTTTTTTTGTCTTCAAACTCATTCTGTCATGCATCTAACACTCAGACTTTGAGATTTACTGCCTGAACAAATAACACAAATTACTGCATATAATGGCAAGTATAAAATTAAAAGTTTTTTTGGTTTTTGTGTTTTTAAGTATTCAACGATTCAAAAATAACTGTTCTCAATGCTAAGTGAGATTAACTGACTGAATGTCTTATTTTCTAGGCTGCAATCATTTAATATTCTCTACTCACACACTGTTCTGTAACCCACTTTTCAAGAAGTTTTTATAGAACAACACGTTGAGAAGAGAAAAAGTTCAGAAATCCCCATGATACCTAATAAGATATAACGTGTTGGAGTCTACCTAATAATCCAATGACAAAACTGAAGGAAATTAAATGCCACTGTTAGATTCATATTACCTTATGTTGCTCAATAAAAATGCTAGTTATAAAGCAGAAACAAATTGCATTGTAACAAACACCAACCTTATTAGCTAACTGGAACTCAACCACTGTCATAAGAACAAGATCATTAGAGACTATATGAAAAGCTTCATGACGTTCTATGAACATTAAGTCATTCTTACTTCAGCTACAGAAAGATTATGAACTTGAGTTTGAGATCTGTTTATCAGAAATGAAAAGTTTCTTAAAAAGAAATGCCTCAACTGACTTGAACTGAAAATGTAAATACTACATAGTAAAAAGCATGGGAATTTATCTGCAAAGGCTGAACGTATGTAACAGAACAGAGAGAGACATGGAGCTCTATAGTATTAAACTGAACGACCCTGGATTGGAAGAGGTTACCACACTAAAAGCCACCTGAAAGACAACTAAGTTTGCTACTCTTTTCCAAAAGCAGGTGGGTTTTGGCTTTAAAAAAAAAAAAAGCAGACTCCATTCTTGCTCTAAATAAATAAATAGTTAAATAAATAAATGCTGAATACCTTGAATAGGGGTGGGGAGACGAAGAAGAGAGCACAACTGCCTGTCCTACTCTCCTGCAGAAATATGTTTGTCCAGCAGCAACAATGAAATGCTAACAAGGATGAGATCTTTGAGGATTTTGATGACTAAAGTTATTTTAGTGCTACTGTAGTAATGGAGATGAAAGAATCAGGAGACAGTCTGCTTACTCAAAGTGTACTGTGGTTGAAATGCCAAAGTAGTTCCATTTCTTCCACTTCTTCCATTTGTGGTTAAAAACTACAGGCAGCTGCAACGTTAGAGCACAGCTAGCCAATGATCATACATTCAGCCTTTAGCAAGTCTCATCAAAACAAGGGAGAAACCCATTTATTGTGGCTTCATGAAACTTTTAATCTCAACTATGTCTTTTTTAAGGATATAATAAAGACAGTGGGTTGGAAAAAAACTCAAAAATGTGTAACAAAGGAATAATCACAGAAAAAAACAAAACAGGATTAAAGAACAGTCCAACTTTAAAATGTCAGATCACTTAAATGGACCTATTTGTGCAGCTTAAACACACTCCCAAATTACTTGGGGGTGCGGAGGGAATTGCTGACTTCTTCATAACTTGTATGAAAAATCAGTCAGGATACATGCATGCACATCTGACCTAAAGGCCAGAGCAATGTGCTGTGCACTGAGGTTTGAAGTGACAACTTCTCTATCAACTTTCTCTGTTAGACATGAGCTGCATAGCCCAAGTTTTGGTCCTGTTTTCTCTCCACCTGTACTGTATGGCAATTCTAATGGAGTCCACAAAACTTCAAAGGATGTTGAAGTTGTAGGCGAAGGGCCATCGTTTCAAGAATTTGAGAACTCATAGTACAGAGTTTAGAACTGGTTTCTGTACTCATAGTAAGTCAGAGCAGAAGCAAGAGCATGGGGATGTCTGCACACAGTGATCCATGTTGCTAAACAGATGGTCTGCTGTACTTGGTACCAGTGGGAGCTTTTTCAGGGCATCATTCACATGTGACTTTATTGCGGGGAACAGCAAATTGATGTAGCAAAGCCCTGGAGATGCCAGCAGTTATGGCCCAGCCAGGTCTGAACAAGACGAAGTTTTGCTTCACTGTTCCTGTGTGGTTCACTGACCAGACTATCAGACATTTCGTAGCTCAAGGAATCAACTTGTGTACTGAGGATACAGGATATAGTCTGAAACACAGATTCCTCTGAAGTCCCATATTACAGAGGAGAGGTGGCCTTCATAACCTTTTCCTTTTTGCCATGTCATTCCTGGGCTCTGGTCTGGCTACATATTCTTTTACCAAGACCTGCTAATTGAGCTGGCTGCAGCAACATGTGTGAGGTAATACTGTTTGGATTTCGTATCAGTGAGACATCAGTTGGATTGCTGCCTATATACTGCATGCAGTTCTGTCTGTAATTTATCACCATCTCTCCTGATGCATCTGGAACTGCTCTCCAACTCCCAGAATGAAGGCTTTGAAGGAACAGGTAATTACTACCTTTGACGTATTTACACTGAATTACTGAATTAGTTTGTATTAACTACAGAACAGACAACATGGAAGATTTTTTTTAACGTAGGCAGCTTTTGTATAAGTTGTAAAATAACACTTCTGAGAATTAAATATCAATTTTGGACATAATGGGTCTCTGGTAATAAAATGGATTGCTGTTTTAGATCAGTATATTCACAGGAAGTTCCTGACTTTCATTAAACACAGAGACAGTATGTTACTATGACACACTAAAGCAGTTCCTTGGCCTACTCCTGTCACTCTAAGATAGCTGTTTTTCAAAACAGGATTGAAACTTATCTCAAGTTCAACACCTCCTGTAGATAAGACTCATTCACTCATTCTTCAAAGATATCCACAGATACCCATTCTGATCTGCAGAGAGCTAACATAAAGACTGGGAAAAATACAGGTGTTAAGTCTCATTCAGACTGGCACATACAACACTAAGGGTCTCTAGAAGGCTCACCGGGCAATAGCTCTGATGAAGTCCAGAGATACGGTACATTTGTATCGGGGTCCATCAAGCTGGTCATTGTTGCCAACCACGGACAACAACTGGAGAGTCACAAGGGAGGTGATCTGCAAACAAGAAACATCAGTAATATTAATCATTTTTGCTAACACGAAGAGCAGTGGCAATCTTTTTTTTTCCAATTTGTCATCAGTGCATCTTCCCAAGTTACAATATTCTCATACTTCAGAAAGTTACTCTTAGTTTCTCACTGATTTTCACATAGTCCTGGAACTAGAAAACTCAGGAATGTTTGTACATTTTCTCTATGACATTTTCAGCACAGGCAGTGAGGCATACAAGCTAAATCCTTCAAATCAAAGTTGTTCTGGAGTTCCGATCAGAGAGAGGAAGATCTTGGGGGAGAATAACAGGCATGAAGTGAACATCTTCCAAATCTCTGCCTGACAGCCAGGACAGACTTTGATTCTCTTTCCTTTGTATCTGAAGACCTCCTCATCAATTTTCACACTCAAAGCTGAATTTTCTTGTTCCAGCTCATACCACATTTTGAACAGATGGTTAGTATCACCCTATTCCAGCTAAAAGAAAGGAATTCAAAGGTCGGAAAGAAAATGCCTGAAGACCACGTGCTTAAAATAAGTAGTGCCTGAAAGGACAGAACTTTGCCTATAACAACTCATGCAGTGCCTTGGCAGAGCTGCCGATTATTGCAGCGGTACAGCAATGTACCAGCATATTTGTCACTGTCTTCTTCTTCCCAGGGATGACTGCAGTATCACCAAAGTGCAGTCAAAGGATGTCAGCACTGAATGCAGTCAGGCTGCTCTGCCTCAGGAAAGAATCCTGCAGTGATTCTGCTGCCGCCCTACCACCACCCCTGGGAAAGAAATAGGTAAAAGCAGAGAACGAGAAAATATTTCCCTAGCCTTTGCAAAAGATGCTGCTGACAACTCAGTGCAACAAGAATTGGTATCTCAGCACAGCCCTACTTTTCAGAAAACAAACAAGCAATCACCACCACAAAACAAAAGGCTATGATCTGCTTCTGTGTAAAGATAATAATACAGTAAGGAATATCTGAAGCATGAACGTATTGAGAGAGAGCATCAATTCAAAACTTTAAGGAAGCATGTGCTATAAAAGATAGCAAGTATCAGAATCAATTAAAAAAAACCCTAACTCAGTAATAACCCCACTCTTCCACTGGAAGTGAACTTTGTCTTCAAAAGTGTGCCAAAACTTGCAGGAGGTACAAATTTCCCTCATATGGACATGATATGAAAAAATGACACTTGTGGAGAATAGAAAAAAATACAAGCATCAAGAATGAGGCAATCTTTTACATGAGTTTGTGCTTAAGTTTCTTGTATATGGCATTAGGCAACAGTAATTAGGATGTCATCTTTCTGTAAGGTATTCGGAGTCCGGTTAAGGAACACAGGCCTCCCTCTGCTCACCAAGACAAAGACGACAAAGACTTAATTCAGCTCAGTAAATCACATTAAAGAGAAGCAGATGATTTACAAATTATTAGTGCTGAAAGCTTAAGAAAACTGAACTTGCTATAGTGTACATGGCTCAAAACACAGATCATTAATCATTTTGGACTTGTCGTTGAATAGTAACCTATCTCAAACTTGTTACGTGTTTGTTTTCTTAGAATACTCATGAGTTTGAAAGCATATTTTTCTACACTCTTCATCCAACAAAGTCTTTATTAGCTAGTGAAGAAACACAATGTAGTAGTCTGCTGTTGCAATTACTGTTTTACATCCCAGTGCCCCATTACTACCTAATCACTTCTGTGATATGCACTTGCAGCTGGCCTCATGTTCAGGAATTACCAGTGAAGGAACTGCAGAAGGCTCCTCAAAGCCTCCAATGAGCCCAGCAAAAGCCTAGAGATAGCTTGGAGCTATTGCAGTTTTGTGAGATGCAATAGTGACTTTGCTGCTGCACTGCAAATGTTCCAGCCATTTAATAGCAAATCATAATTGATTTTTTTCCAACTATCACCAAATGCCACATATGTAACATAACGTCAGCAGTACAAAATTCCTTACTGAAGGCTGACACTAGAAATCCAAAAGCGTCAGACTACAGGAGAAGTTTCATTAATGTTTCAGACCCAATACTACCAGACACAAGGTTTCTGATCATGTCAGAATTAGTTAGTAAGCAAGCCACATTTTACTCATTTCTTTGAAAAGTCCTCCACTTATTTAGCTTAATAAAAATGTCATCATAGTGAATGTCTGAACACTGAGCTCCGTAATTGAGACTGCTTAAAAAGGAAGAAGTAGACAGAATTGCTGTTTTCAATTCATGCATGCTTTTAATTAATTCAGGTAGGAAACAGCTCTCTCCCTGAAGAGGCTCAGAACTGACAAAACCAGAGTCCATATCTCAGGGAAGCAGCCCTGGGATCAGGCCACCTACAGAAAGTCAAAGGTTACATTCCAGAATTCCTAACTTGCGAGTCTTCAGAGTAGAATTCAAGACCTAGCTAGATATCTGCTCCGTACATGGAGACAGGCAGAGATCTCAGGAGGACACATGCAAGAGCCTCCATGTGGTTCTGTGGGCAGCAGCCCAGAGCTCTGTTTGCACAGCTTTCTCAACAGGTTCAGGAAAAATCAAAACCAAGGGTTTTATGAGGGTTCTGACACACAGCAATAACTTTTTTTGGTTTGCTTGTTTCCTGTTTTATACAAATACAACACAACACTTCCATGGATAGGCCAGTGACAGAACGGGGTGACGCACACTTCTGGCAGTAAGCTGTTTTGTCAGAAGATTCAGTTTTGCTACAACTGGAATTAAGTCCCTGAAGCATTTTGTGCTCAACCCATCTATCTAGATCTGATTCATAGAAAAGATGACTTTCTTCATCAGTTATTATATCATCTAGGTCACAGAAGGCTCGATTTTCCCTCACATTAGGGATTTGGGCTCCCTTAGCTGAGCATCTGGAACTTACCTGGGGCATGGGTAACTTTAGAGGTAACCTATTCTTAAATGAAGAAATGTCATCATATTTGGAAAAAATAAAAGAGTAATTATACTTCTTAGCACAAAGAAGTGTTCAAAGCTTTTTTTTTTTTTTCCTCCTTAAATACTGTGCATACAGTGGCTGCATTTCATTGTCACAAAAGCTGGAAAAAAACATCTGGCAAGAAGAGCCTAGCAACTAGCCAGAAGAATTGTGTGGGTGACATAAAAGAAGAATATTTACTGAGAATCTTCTGAACAAAGGAAATTACAGTTGGGAGAAATATTTTAAAGCTATTCATAAAATTAAAGTTCTATGTGGCAATAATTTAACACCAGCAAAAGCTAATAAGTAAATGGAATTTTCTACAAGAGGAACAAGAAAATCTAAAGAAAAGTTAACGGAAAGAGAAAAAAGAATAGGTGTCATTTTTATGTTCTAAAATAAACCAGGACTGAGCTTTCTTTGGAATGCATTTATGTGAGAAACCTGCTGCTGAAAGCCTGGCTGCAAGGTGGGAATACCCACACATACATGGCCAGTTGTTGCTGCAGTGACCCCTCAGAATGCTTCTGAAGATTCGCTGGTCAGAGACAGACATGGAGAAACCTCTGGAAAAAACACAGAGTAACCCACCAACCATCCTTAAAGGCTGCCTTTTTCCTATCAGCCTGAGCTAACAGACGGCCTTGCATCATTCCCCCAGAGAAACAAAGGCAGGCTTTGTTAGCATGCTGCTGCGAGGGGGCAAGAAGAATTCCAGAAGTGAAAGCTGTCCATGGGGAAAGGCCAGGCTCTTCCCATCGACACGGCATGCCTGAAAGCACTGACAGAGGTGCAGAACACAACTGAATTCAGAACAGAGGTACAGGCACACATAGGTTTGGTTTGGTTCCGTAACAACAGACTACCTCAGGAAGAAGTCTGGATAAATCGTGTGGCATATCTTGAAGTTAATGGATAAAACTAAAGTGAGAAAATGATGTTGACTGCTATAAGAGATGCGACTGAAGTATCACCAAGTGGAACACTCTAAACTGGACTAGACAAAACTGCTTTAGGAACAAATCTCAAACTGGCAGAGATGTACTGGATGATCTACAAGGTATTTTTCATCTCCACAGTCTATGATTTCTAATTACCTTGCTGTACTATTAACCACTACTCTTAAGTCTCGGTTACTTTCTGAAACTGACAGCTTTAACCTATTTTATGATTCTGAACCTCAAACCAGTCAAGGTATTAAGAACTTCCATAATTTAAGCTATAATACTCAGACAAGAGTACTATATTATTTCACAATAATTAAAATTTATATGCACCCAAGTACTCTGCAGTACCGCCACCACACAGCTCTCAAAGCACAAATCAGCTTGTGCACTTGTTCAAACCCCACTGCTGCTTGTAGTTCAACTCAGGCACATGATAAAGCTGCAGCTGCTCAGTAAGACAGTCTGAAAACCAGATGCTATTTAGAAAGCACCTTTCAGTCAGCATGACTGCAGAACTAGTCTCCTGGAGCTGAATTCAATGACCCCAGCACGAATTACGTGAGCAGAAAAAACAACCACTCAAAATGATTTCAATCAAAACTATATCCAGAGTATGTTCAGTGTGCCAGCCCTGGTAGGAAAGCCAACAAAAGGGAAGTTAACGATAGAAATAGCAATTAGATATATTTAAGCAAGCAACTGATCAAAACTGTTGTAATAAAAATTACTAAAAGTAAATCAATATTTTTCTGAATGCTTACACTTCAACAGACAGTTAAATACTTTGTAAAGTATTTTGTCAAATTTTCCATTGGTAGTGAGTCAAAGTTTCCATTCTCAGTAGCACTCCAATATTTCTAACTACACACCATACCATTCTTGCCTTATTCTTTACCCTGTCAAACTGCTTACAGCCTTTAAGTGTACAGTTAAAGGTTCACTACTATAAGCTTCAGTTGTCATCTTTGTCTCAGCTTAAATTATTCCTTCTCTTTTTCAACCATCTTCTGAATGTAACCCTAATGTTTCTGGCCAAAGCCAGAGAGATATCCCAGACATGGCTCCAGGGGAGGAACACTGTTGTCTTCCCACTGCTAACACACATGGGTGTCTCAACAAGATGCTGCAGTGCATGGCAGATATATTTGTCCCTGCTGTGCAACTGTAAGGTATCCAATCCCCTTTAGAAGCCCTTTTTTTCTTTTTTTTCTATGAATACTTGTGCTGTTAGGTTCCCCCTCCATCCCCCCCCCATACCAGTTATTTTTGCATTTCTTTTCATATTTTTCTGTTGACTCTATACATCACACCACATACATTTTAAGTAATCTCTGCACATTTCATCAATGGGTTGACAGTACTTTACAGAAGACTTTCTCAGATGGAGCAATCAGATCACTGGCACTGATAATTAACCTGAACAAGACAAAAATGGTGGCAAATTCCAGATGTGACAGCATAATTGTCACTAAATGTTCAACAAGTGAGCTCAGACCACTTTGTTACTTCTAAAATCTTATACTGCTTAGGCTTGCTGTTTTTTTTTTTTTTTTTTTTTAAACGTATTATTTTTAAACCCATTTAAGAATTGTAAAATATTTGCTTTCTCAATATGCTTAGCTGTTACCAGGTTGCACTTTTGACAGCATGGCAGGCAGGGAGATTTGCATCATATTCTCTTTTAAAAACTATCACGCAATCTCCCTACAATTCTACTTTCAGCTTTCAATCTTAAGTATTTCCTGGATCATGATCATGCTGTGTTATTGAAACCATTAGGTCACAGCATTTTTTTCATGAGTGCACTATATTTTATCATAAAAGCAGGAAACATTTTCTCTCTAACACAATGACTCCCATAGAAGACTTTTTCAGAATCCTAGGAAATTTGCTTTGGGTTCTTAACTCATTTTATTCAGGACCAATTTACATGAGTACAGTGCTTTCAGTCAAATCTTTGGCACTTGTTATTCTGCATCTCTGTATTATGGTCACCTCTGACTTCATTTATAGATTTAAACAAGTTACACTTTTGGCTCTTTCTTTGGCCATTGTCCCATTGGTAGCTCAGTCCTTCACTAAGCCAGACAAAACTTTCAACAATTCTTACACTTTTAAAAAGATGATCCTTCTGTTTTCAGAAAAAATGTTTACTTACTCTTGAATTTTATGCTGCTCAGCCCACTAGTTTGTACCATACCATCTGAAACGTATTTCAGGAACATCTTCAAGTAGAAAACTTTCTTAAGCCCATGGTGTAGAATCTTGAATGTTTACATTACAAAATTCCTTCAGTTTCCGTTATATGGGTCATAACCACCATTCCCATATGGTATTTTTCCCACTGTATAAACAATGTGTATCACTTGCCTTGTTGTACTCTGTCTAACTTTGTGTCCCACTTACGCCAAATATTTGACAAAACGTGCTGCTGATCTCATAGGCTGATTCAAGGCGTAAGTGTGAATCTTTCACTTTTTTTCCTTCTCCCCTCCTCCCGTCCTGTAAATCACTCACCTTTCAGACCATTTCAGCATACCAGAAGCTTTCTATTTCTACTACACTCCTGTAAATCAGCTTCCTTGATGGCTTTTCTCTTCAATCACAAGTAAAGCCTATGTATTTTTTTCCTTCAAGAAGACATCCTTACCTTTCCCTAGAATTTATATTCTTTTTTATAATCAATTCTCTTCAAATCTGTCATCTACATCTTTTTGTTTGGTGACTATTTAATTTATAGAATCACAGAATGGCTCAGATACCTGCAAATCTTGAGTCATCAGTGCAGCATCCTTTCATCTCTCCTTTACCATATTCCCACCTGTACTTTCTCATTATCTCTAGCCTTCACATCTTCACTTTCAAAAAACATAAAAAAAAAAAATCCACAACTTTTTAAAATGCAGTGAAAACAAGGCTCCTGTTTAATGGATACTGAAACAAGGTTCAGTAAACACCCCAGGAAAATAAAAAGACAAGATAAAAAAGTAAGCAAGAAAAGCACAGGAGGTGGCATTTCTTCAAATATGCAGTTAGTCTGTGGCACACCTGGCCACTGGAAGTTCAGTGAGGTGATACAGGGTTTTGTGAAGTTAAGAAAGTAGCTTAATACAATCCATACAACCATGGGCTGTTAAACACAAAGACTGTCAAATCTGCAGCAAACAGCTGAGCCACACAGAGTGAGAAGCTGTAATGTATGCCAGACAAATTCATCCTATGTTTGCCAGTTGTATATTCTTCCCTATGTGTCTGATATGAACTAGTAGCTGTTACGACACATTCACCAGAGGTTATATAATAAATCAATAAATATCAACAAAATCTGGTCTTCTACATCCTATTACTTTGTATTTCCCCTTCACCCTTCTCTTGGGTCTCCACACGAACTTTCTCAATATTAATCACCCTATTTTCTCCACAGCCTGCAGTCTGGGGAAAAAAGTAAAAATAAAATTTGCTTCTTCCTACCAGCTTCCAGAGAAGTGTCAGATATCTCAAAAGCAGTGAGAGCATTCGTCTTGCCCACTATAATTGTCACAATAACAGAACTTTCTGAAAGCAATTTAATAATTTATTCATTTTTGAACTATTCTTAGATGGTTCTCCAGAATTATAAATGAATTTATTCTCCAATGTTTTTACTTGGTAGATAAATTTGGAGGAAGATCCTTTTTCTCTCAGAACATTTACTTTAGCATTAACTCAGTGTGCAGAAGGAGAAAGAGAACAATAGAAGGCAATTCACAACGATGTTAAAGTACTTTGTCATCTACCCCGAGAGGCACGCTAAAAATTTGCTTAAATAATTTTATCTCAAAATACATTTCTGTACCCGAGGATATATGTAAATTTCTTTAGAAATTTGCTAGTCTTGGAACAGACTGCAGTTTATTTTGATCCTCCAAAATGCTGAAAAACAAGAGTTGAATGTACTTAAAATCTGCTGGATGCACACACGTTTGAATCATTCCATAACAACCTGGGGAAAGTAGTCCTAACCACAGGGTCTACAGAGACAAGTTGTAGACAGATGATTCAAAAGTACTTGCCTTTCTCTTTTGAATTTTAAAATCAGAGCAAACAAAGATGGTAAAGGGTCAAAAGAACACCTGGGGAATGATGCTTACAGTTCTTTTAATTACTTAAGTCAGGCAGCTTCACAACATGGACACCAAGCAAAGGCTGGCTATTTTTCAAGGCACAGGCAATATGGAAGTATCTGTCTGCCTCTCTGTAACCCCACCATCCCAAATTCATTTCCGCAGAGCTCTTACATTCCAAGTGTTTTTCCAGAAGCATTTAAAAAGCTATATTTACAAACATAAGTATGTACACACACACACACACACACAGACTGTTTCCCTGAAGAGAACTTTTAATGAAAAAGATACTGAGCACACAATCTTAAATCCTAAACTCCAGTGACTTTTCACCTAGTTGTTAAAATCCCTTATTTACAGCACCTCTGTCCAACAATGGCAGCTTTCTAGATAATGCAAGACAAGTTGGATCCAGAACAGAAGAGACTAACCTTAAACATGTTGTCAAATATGTGTGATAGTGACATGACGTGATACTCATGTTTTAGAAGGCCCCTAAATTTTTAATACTGCCTTCTCAGCAAAATATAGAGCTGTGTACAACTGCTGACCTTTTACTGCTGTTGGCTTTGAAAAAATAACAAAAGCAATGAGGATTTCTGACTTGAACCAAAAATCAGCACTCACTGATTCACAACGCTGTGAACAGAACTCATGAAATTATAAGGATAATTCCCATAATGAGATATTTGGGGGCATCTTCTGAGACAAAATTACCTTGCTTTCTCTAAGAAAAAGATTTTCAAAGCCTGTTAACTGCAGTCTATTTTTTTTATGATTATGATAATTAAGTGTTGAAAGAATATTGATCCAAAGCTTATATAAGGAAAAAAGATTTTAAGAATTTTTAATTAAAACAACTGCTCCAGGAAGATTTGACCTAAATACTTCTGAAATACAAAAATTAGATATTTTATCCACAAGGCTAGATAAATGGTAACATTTACAGTTGTCTGAAGTAGGAGTTTGCTCTGAAAAAATGACAATGTAAAGAAATTTATTTTGTATCTTGGGATTACTAAAATCAAATCTAAAATTGTGTTTACTGGTAAAAATCATAGAATGGACCCAAGATCATCAAGTTCCAACACCACTGCCACCTCCAGATCTGGTACTAGAGCAGGCTGCTCATGGCCCCGTCCAACCTTGAAAAAATGTTTCTCCTTGGTTTCTTTCTCATATATGGTTTGTTTCTAACAAGCCCCTCTCCCTCGTCTGCAACCTGCCCTCAAATACATACCATGTGTAAGAGCTCAGTGTCTTTAAAGAACTGCCCACAATAACCTATTGTATCCCAACTATTCAAGAGAAGCACTGCACACACTCGAAAGTAACAGTACATACATCTCCACACATTTCAGTGGTTCTATAATAGAAACAGCAACAGAAATAAAAATAGAAATAAATTGTATCACTGAAGTGTACAAATACCTCATCCTGGTAAAAAAGATCTCTTCTGTTGCAGTGTGCTCTCTCTTGAAAGGAGCAGCAATACATGCTTAGGAAAGTGTACAATACAACTGTAAGCAAGAGAAATTCTACAACATACACTCCTGGGTAATCTCCATTTCGAGGATGTAAGTAATTACATACAAAATTATTCACACATACGGATCTGATCTGTTGAAATACGGCACTTCATTTTGTTCTCGCATTGTAGAACTGAAGCTAAAAAGATTGCTAAACTGGGAAATTAATGAACCTAATCAACACATTGCAGGAGAAAATTATGATAAGGTTGCATACACTAGGATGAAGACCATCACTCCGTAAGTCAATCATCCTAATTGCTTGAAAAATAACGAAACCCTACTGTAACAGCACAGAAACTGATGGCTGTAATCAACAATAAGAAAATTTTGCTTTGTTTTTTATAAAAATTGATAAGTATGCAGCAAATTTACACTACAATAGTGACTGTGATTTTGTAACATCCATTTGTATTCATCATCCTACAGAAAGTAAAGCTTCCAGTCATCCATGAATTGATGTCATGAAATATTAAAAATTTAACTTCAGTGATCCATTAAATACCTTTCAGATACAATTGCAAAATATATCTATAAATATCCTTAAGCTTCTTGGATAGAAAACCCTGAAAAGTGGGCACAAGTACTAGCGTTGCATCTTTTATTCAGTTGTACTGTTTCATCAGATAAAGACCATGAAACATCACCTGTCAGCACAACGCATCATCTCTTAGCAATTAATTTGAAAGGAAATAAACTGTTCTGCAAACACAACACTGTTTTTGTATGCAGTTTCCATCACAACTGTTAAATTTGCTAGTTACACAGTGTATCACTTAGCTTTCCCAACCTGGGAAAAAATAGCTTCTAACACATTTGGCAAGCACACATGTCAGGTAGAGAAGTTCACAGTCAACCAAGAAAACAGATGAAGTAGTATGCTGTAATATCTGCTAACTATACAGGGTAAAGAATTTAACTCAGTTTTATCTACAGACAAGTAATAAAATGGGAAGAAAATATCCAGGTTGGGATAGAAAAAGAGACAAACTTTGTATCAGGTACTGTTACACTTCAAGTAATCTCTTGAAATTGCTCTTTGAATTGCTCTTGGGAGCAGTGTGTGCATTCCATCTAAATACTGCAAAAGGAAAGGATGGTGTAAGGGCAGTATGCAGCTAATTAGTATTTGTCCTGCCCTTCCAGGATACAAAGATAATACTATTTAGACTGACAGAAACACTCAAAGATACAACCCTCCTTCATAACTTAAAGCATCTTGCTATAAAGTTTGGATTAAAATTGGTGTAGCTAGTAAACAGTGACTATATGGCTCCTATATCATTTTATCATCATTTACGGAGCACTGATGTGATGCACAATGCAATTTCTATATGTAGACCAGGAAAGGATTAATGCACAGAAAAACCAGCACAGGACATCCCACTTTAGTTTCAGAGGAATAAAACGCAATAAAAAAAAACGCAAGTCTCAAGTTTCTATGACTAATTAACATTGATTTTTTCAGTTGATGGCTGTGCCACTCATGGTGGTTTTTTATTAATCATTGTGTCAAGACTTTTTTGTAACGTTCAGTGATAGTAAATATGATTTTTGAATGTTATCACCATAAAGAAGGTTATACCCCAGAAAGTATCACGTTGATCACTAAACCAAAAAAATCCATGCAAGAGATTAATGAAAAGATGGATGCAAAAGTGCAGGAAAGAATCAAACAATGAGTGAAATCTTTCAATTTTATGGATGAAAGTCACTCTCCCCCTATCTACAGAGGGAGATACAGACTTTATCTACACATATAGCCTATCTCTCTCTATTCTGTCTACTGCAATGAGAAAAACAGGAGAAAAATGAAACCAAAGCAATAAGAGGGGAAGCAGGTATGATTTGGTAAAGGCAATATAAGTGTCTGATGAAAAGTTCCTTGTTGTTCCGTTGACTGTGCTATATCTTGAAGGCTTTTCCACCCCTTGAAGGTTTTTACAGCTTTACATAACGGATAAATAAGTCCCAAAGCTATCTTCTGGAATCTCTTTAGTGAGAAGAAATAACTATCCCTCCTGTACCTTTTAACCTGTCCATACAAGAACTACCACTGCAGTCAACAAATGTTTATAACAAAGAATGGTATCAAAGAATCAGCGGATCAGGGAGCTTTTAGCCTGGTTTTAGCCTGCTGCTTTTCAGTAGGGGAAACTCAAGCAGCAGAGATGAACTGTCGTCTAGGGCTGAAAGCACTCAACTCGAAGGCCTTCCCCTCTGTCACTGAAAACTCAGACTTGCTCTGCCTGAAGTTCTTGACATGCCCAAGATGATTCATTAAAACAGACCACTGGTGGGAACTCGTTATCAGATCGGGACATCCAAACTGTTCCTTCCGAGGTGCCTGGCAGCCTGCACCCTCTTTAATGGTTATACTTGATTTTACTACAAGAAGTAGCAACCTGAGAAGTGACAGTGGAGACTTCCTTCAAAGTCAACAAGTTACTGTTAAAACTACATCCCCAATATGCAAGGACATCTCTGTGCCTGCATATCTGGTCTGGCAGAGGCACTACACATCATTAACATGGCTGATTTTATCTGCAAAGTGTAGAGACCTCCTCACCCCAAGAATAATTTAAAGCTACCAACTTTGGAAATTGCACTTCAAAGAATTTCGCACTAAAAAATAAAACAGAACTAATGTTCATAAAAGAAAGACTTTTCTGTCCCTAAAATGATTCCCAATTTATTTTATAACAGAGAAATTATGCAATACGAATGCTACCATGGTAACGACTCACTTTATTCAACAAGAGAAAAAATAATTATCCCAAACCTGTGCATCATGCAAGCACATGCAGTAAATTTAGTGCTGTCCTTTCCCTCCTTGCTATTTTTCCTCTTGCAAAGAGAGACAGATTTTGAATTTATACATTATAGCAAGCCAGGCACCATTTTACTTGTTCCTCCCACTTCTTTGTATATTTTACACCTCTTGAGGGCACGATGTGAAGGACCCACTTACTTACAAAAAGAAAAAGGGATTAATGAATCAGAAATGCTCTTCCCCCTCCTGAGTTAAGTACAGAAGACTCCTATGTAAATGCTTCATGCATTTAAGAAAAAGTGAAGCCCTAAGGCTAGCACAGCACATGCTTAGTATTCACTCAGTATACTGAAACAGGAACCTTACATTTATAGTAAACCAAAAGTTATTAATCTCCAAACATAAATACAATCTGATTTTACTGTTTGGTTCAAATATTCTTTCTGATATTATGTTCTTGACCACATTGTTACATTTTATATACAAGGGGCCATAATATTTTCAGAAGAACAGCATGGATAGAAGCCATACAAATCCAATTACTCTCAATAGAAGTTGTATAACTAAATCCCCGTGCTTGCCTTTGACATTTTGGAAGCAGTGGGGGAGGTTTTACAAGCAGAGAATGTATTATCCAAAACTCAGTTTTCTCTAAAGAAAAATAAAATAGATAGATGTAGGCATATTCAGATATCAACAAATATTCATGTGACTGTCAGTAAAACCACATTTCCAGCAAAACAAATGATTTCCTCAGAACTCTACCAAAAATAACAGTATTATCCTGCAACCTGCACAATAAAGCTAAATGCACGTGTGTATTAGTTGGATAAACTATTCTTATTCTACCTCCAGTTTTGATCTTTTTATTTCGTTTGCAGTGGATCTGCCTAACAAAATGCTCAGGAATTAATTAAATCTTGTGCTCACAATTAGATGACAACCAAAACAAAGTGTTTGGGATGTATTCAATTTATGTTTTCAAATGTTACCTTAAAGAAGAGACTTGGAAGTGCTGTTTAAAAAAATGATCTTGTTTGCCGTGGACCTTCATCACCTTATTTTTCTTAACCATTCCAACAAACTTAACAGTAAAAACAAAAGTACTCTCACCCAACTTCAGCAATTGGTAGATTTCTTCCATTACTGGGGACAATTCATGTTTAAGCACATTCACACACACATGATTTTAATATGCTGCCTTCATGGAGCTGGAGCTCTCCAAACCATCCAAATACAACTTATTTTGTTACACTGAAATGTAAGCTATCACGGTATATCTTTTGTAAATACACACACACACAACTAAATGTGATTAACACTCCTTATGAAGTTCTTAAGGAAAGGAAAATTGCAATAGTTCTACTAGTAGAACTCACAATTTCATGTAAAAGAGACCACTCTTAGCTACAGACAAATGCCTCCTCTCTTCCCCAAATCTCTCCAGATTAGTAAAAGGATCTCACGTGGTGAGTATAGTATGTAGGTGCTTTTTCCACCTTAAAAGACATTAAAACAAAACCACTAAGTGTGCATGTTTTAATTGTAATTTAACAATTAAATCACAAGAACGTTATAACTTCAAAAGAAGTACAAATGCTTCATTTTACAGTAACATAATTTCTGCATTTGAAGGTACTTTTTGTATGGATACATTTTCCAGTTCAAAAATAATTCACACAAGCACAGCAGAGATGACTTCTTATTCTGTTAAGTAGGAGCATTAAAACAAACAGACAAAAACAAAACAAAACTCACAGGAAGGTTCAGCCTGTGCAGCCCACGCTACACAGCGTTTAGAAGTTTTAAATAAAACTTGTTCTATTTCAAGTTAATTATAACTATAGAAATCCTCAAAGACTGGAATAATAATCATGTTTTTTTTTTTTTTAAACCTGCAATGGATGACAAAGCTGATACTTCATACTAAACTACTGCCGATAGAAGACATTGCTAGATATAGCAATATTCTGCAGCAGGATGTTGAAAGCCTTACAATCTGACTAGAAAGACGTCTACAAAAACATTAGCATGTTTTAAAAATACACATAATCTACTGGGACAATATCTGAAACGGTAGCTTCTCTGGACAGATGCTCTCCACAAAGCTACCTTTGAATTTTGCAGCTATACAAAGCCGTGATTTCTGGGCTACAGAACTTCAGTGTATTAAAACGCTTAACGTAATAAAATATAAGTGATACAATGTTTCATGTTTGAACTCAATTAAATAAGAAACTGTTCTTCAAAGATAAAAACTTATATCCATAAGCCTTCGCCAACGCACAAGGCTCAAATTTCACTCCCCCGACCATGGCACTTACAACCTCAGCTACTTCTATCCCCTCACAACCCCTTCCTGTTTCTCATTACACCACTTGGCACACCACACACCTTCTGTTCCCCAGATGCACATGGGTGAAAACATTCCACACCGCATGGCTGAGTCTGGCTTAGCTCCTGGTGGACGGCCAGCACCAGCTCAAACTGGAAAACCACTGAACAGAAGGCAGTGGTCACCACCCTTCATTACATTTGTTGGACTTTAATGCCTTTGAAACATTCAACTTTCCATCCGTTTTAGTCAGAACCAGATAAGCTAAAAAAGGCGTGGAGGATGTAAACAGACTGAAAGATGTGCCAGATATGCAATGGATGCTACTCAGGAAACCAGGCCAGGAGAAGCTTAAGAAATAAGCAGCCCTCTGAAAAGCTGATACTGGGAAGATATGGAGTAGACACTGATACGTAATCACATTCAAACATACTACAGACTTCTGGTGGGGGTGGAAAGGAACACGGCCAGAGTTTTATCTTCAACAGCTTGGGAAGTACTTCGATTTTACAGATAAAACAAAAACAGTTGGAAGTAGAAGTACAGCAATTCATTAATGAAACACGTATATCCTTTATTTTAAAAATAAATAAATTCAGATATAAACCAAAACCTTCTTCCAAAGAAAAAAAAAATTTGGAAAACTGGAACAAGTACAAGATTCCTAAGCAGCTTCCTCCAACCAAACCTTCCCGGTGGTCCCCACAAGCAGTTGCTCTTTGAGGGGATCATGGATGAAGCATGGGCAATAGATGTTAAAGTATGCAGGATGACCCACTTCACAAATCAACTGTTAGTTGTTCATTCAGAAATGTAATTTCCATTCAGTTGTCTGATGAAAGAATACCTGACAGTAAGATCTTTCATAGGCTAGGTTATAACCATTATCTAGGCTCAGGGCTTAGATTTTAGTCTCTAAGTGGCAATTTTTTTCATGTGGCAAGCCCTGCCCAAGGGGAATCCCCCGTCCCCCTGCTTGGGGGCTGGCCCATCACCAACTGCAGCCTAGGCTACAATTTCCAGTGGCAGAATGCAGCCTATTCAAGCTAGCATGATTAATTTAACCAAAAAGAAAACCACAAGCAGAGAGAAATGGATTAAAAACCAACAAAACCCTACACACTCATGGTCTTATCTTAGACTTGCCTTGTTAACATTCCCCTTTTTTGAGCCACAGTATTTGAAGCACTCCCTGGGCACTGCCCAATGCTGACACTATAACCTAGTGCCTTCACAGTCTCCAGCACAACCCAAGGCTGAATTCAGGTATTGTTCCTCCCATCACAAAGCAACTGAAAGAAAGCCACTGCCAGGTTCCCAGAAAGCTGGGGAAATGCTTAACTGAATTTAACCCTTAGTGTTCCCCGTAAGCAGCAACACAAAATCCCCTGGGCTAGAGCTACAGACAACATCAATAATTTCCAACTTCCGTGTAACTGCTACATGCTACATTTGGAAATACCATTAGACAGGGGCACACAGCAAGGAAATAGTGTTATGAAATAATTCCATTTTCTTCAGTGAGACCAGATGTTAAAATTTCCCTGCAGTGATCTAGTAGCAGAATCAGAGATCTAATATGGTTTATTTACTACACATTTTCTGTGTTTTCCTCTAACCAATAAATGTATTTAACTTTCAAATTTGCTCTCTAGATTCTCTGTAATGGGAAAATCCAATAATATTATTTAGATCCAACAAAGGAAAAAGCTAAGACAAAGGAAAATATATGCAAAGTACTGATGGGAATGACTGGCAAACCTTATTTAATCAAGAGGTTAGACTTGCAGAAGTAAAACAGTATTAGCTTATATCAGGTCATCCAAATCTTCAACATACCAATGAAATTATTACTTATCTAAATATGAAGTCAGCTACTCAGTAATGATTATTGCAGACATTATGCTATAACACTGCTATATTTTCATCTGAAATCTTAAGTCTGTCACCTTTACTTCAATATGGAATTAAATAACTTCAAAAAAGATGGCATACTTCAAAATAAATTTAACAATTTTCTGAATGGATTCTCATACACTTCCTTAACTTCTATAGTTTAAGTCTGAGTTGCATAATCTTTTTTAAGTACTGCCACTTCACATCACATTCCCTGCGCCCTTATAAAGTTGATCAGGTTGATAACCGTGTGTCGTTTTATACAACGTTGTATGGGAACTGCTGAGTCACGGCCTGAACCTCTGATTGATCACCTGAGGTGAGCCTTGAGTCAGCCAGAGGAGCACAGCTGAAGGCAACTCACCTGTGCTGCCGGAAGGGGTGGAGCCAGGCTCCACCCCGCCTGGACCTATTTAAGAGCTGGCTACCAGAGGGGAAGGATCTCTTCTGGAGATCCCCTCTTTTGGTATCTTCTGGTGAGCTCAACCCAAGGGTAAGCTCTTCCATTTATTCTCTTTTGTGATCATTGTCTGCTTTGCTTTACTCTCTTGATTATATTGCAATTATAACATCTTGGTTATACAAATTATAACATCTTGGTTATACATTATAACATCTTGGTTATACAAACGTACTCAGCCATGCTTATACAGCAAGCACCTACAGATAAGACAGAAAAAAATAAATACATTTTCAATGCATTATAAAATAATTGAAGCAAATTATTTGCCCATCTTTTCAAAAACCAGAAAATGTCGTTTTCCAAAGGGTTCCACTAATGAGCAGAGAATCATCTCAACACGTCTATCAGTGACCTCAAATACAGAGTTGCTCTACATTAAAGTTACGTCTTGGATGTATGTGTGAGCACATGCTTGGAAAGTTGGGCTAGTTCCAGTACTTCTCTAGGAATGTGCTCAGCTGTAATCACTGCAAAACAAACAAAAAAGAAAAAAGAAAAAACACCAACAAACAGATGAAAAATACGTGGCCAAACTTCTCTGCCCCTGATTTCCAACTGCAACTTCTTCCTATTTAAAACATATTAGGGTTTATCATCAAAATGAGCAGTTTTTCTCTTACTACCTATATACCATGAAGATGACAGTGGTTGACAGTTGTGATGACACATCTCCATATCACATCTCTAAATACTTATTTTTCTTGTTTATGCATATTTTTGGGCTTTTTGTTTTCCAAAAAGAATATTACTCACAAGATATTTCCCAACGCAATCTGTTGGAAAAGTTGTAAAACTAGTTTTTTAATATTTGGTTATAAAATAAAATTAATTTAAAACAAATTACACCTCTGAGTTTCAGCATTTTTATTCTCGTGAATATGACTATAAGCAAGACTATCAACTGATGCAATAGATTCTTTATATAAATAGAACTTGTATAGGTAATACAGATAAGGGCATTGTTCCATTCAGGATGCAGAGGGAGTTAAATCATAAAATATTCAGTTTTAATTAAGATTACCGTATCAAAGGCAAGACTTAATGCAGAACTGAAGTAAGGATGAAGGTTAATGCCTGTTCTATCAAGAATTTACATAAATTATGTTTCAGTAGTACACTAGAAGGCTTATATTGTCAATTTTTACCATGTGATATCATAGAAATCCAACACAGAATCCTTTTCTCAAGTTTATTTACGAATGCTTTGTTCACTGAAATTTCAAACAGCTCAAGTAGTAGGACAATCCACTGAAACGTCAGGAGAGAGTATTACACACTCCAACATCTCCAGCACGTTGGCTGTTTTTTGGGGATTTTTTTTTTTAAACAGTACTCAAAGATAGTCTTCACCTCATCTCATTTCATTACTCCTTCTTAGACCTCCTTTGGACTTCAAAATGAACCCTTTCTTGCTACTTGAAAGCTAAAAATGCTTTTAGACATTTTCATCATCCCCCAGTAGCTATTTAGCCAAATTAGTATAGGGATCATCTTTCTTGATCTGAGCATCGCCAAGCACACAGATAACTAAATGTAATAATTACGCACGTTCATTTCCTTTAATCTTTCTTCACAAGTCATTCCCTTCTAGCCTTTAATTTTTACCACTCTTCGTGCCTACATCTTCTTTCAAGTGTTAGTATCTTCCAATTATTTTCTTTTCTCTGAACAGCTTTGTATTGGGCCATTTCCACTTAAGTATGCTAGTCTGAATTTGTGAATTTATTCTCATTTTTTTCACTAGAATATGTAGGTTGTTCTTTTTGATAAAACATCACACTCAACTTCCCTTCTCTGTTCACAATGAACAACCACAGAAAAAAAATTACCTGTACTAAAAACTAGCATCTCAGCTTATTAAAAATATTATAAACATAAGTGCCTAATAAATTGAAATTGTTTACATTACTCGTTTCTGTCTTTGGCTATTATTTTCCAGACTACATTCTGTCAGATTTCAGGTACCATTAACTTTGAGAAATTGATCTGAAACATCTTTGGCTCCTGGAGTACAGATAACCAATCTTCTTTCTTTGCATTTGTTTCTGCAGACACTCTAGCTACAAATAGAGTTAACTGCATAAAGACTTTAAGGATTATTTATGTCCTGTATTTGTTATTCCTATCATGTTTTCTTACGTTTCTTCATGACCACCCCAAAACACTGAGTTATCCTTAGTGCCCGAGCACAACACAAAGTTACAAAGGCTTCCTTTGAGTCAGACAGATTTGCTCTCATCTGTCTGAAGTGCAGCTCCATGAAGTAAACTCCAGACTGTGTGTAGGCTATTTTAGCTTATTTTTAAATGTAGTTTACGATAATATGATATTGGTTTAAATATGGTTATATAATGACAGAAGTAATTTTAGGGGATTTTTTTTCTCCTAAGCAGAAACTGCCTTGTTAATCCCCCACCTGTACCTCTTTACTTTTCCCAGTCATTAATATATAGTCCAATTCTCATTGTGACCACACAGTAAATATGCTATAAAAACCAAAGTGGTCAAATCACAGTTCATAGGCTAGCTTTTTTTTTTTTAATGCCCACAGTAAGACTAAAACTGTTGAGATCTTGATGCTTTTTATCTTTTATAGGAGGAGGGAAGGAAAAAGCACGTCAAGGATGCGCTCGTCAACAGACCAGCCAACTTTGCAAGAGCCCGTCAGTCACTACATTTCTTCATCCTTCCCCTTTACTACTTCTCTTGGTTGACCAATGCATTTTATGCCACAGAATCTCACACTGCTAACAGTGAGTCAATAAAGAAAAGATTTTTCAGGTTAAAAAGAAGCACAGAGAGATTACACTGTTGATGTCACTGCTATACCTGTTCAGTGAATCAGAACAGATAGCTTCCATTACCCATCCTTCTAGGCTGTCAGTCTAGCATCTTTCAGAAGTACTACAGTCACACAAATTATTAAAAAGCTATATATATATATAGTGTATATTCATAGTGTATATGTGAATATATATACACATATATGTGTATATATATACATATATGTATATATAGTGCATATATATAGTGTATATTCAATACACTATCAGTGTTACACATCCATTAGAGGTCACTTCAGGCTAGAAAATATCTGTTGCAAAACATCCTCCTATGCGATTTACTGGTAATAAATAAAAAAGGTTGGAAAAGATAATTTTGTACCAACAGTCTTCAGTTCTATTCTCATATCTCTGCAGTAATCCATTAAGTCAAACTCTTTACTCTCTGTATCAACTACTGAAATTTATTTTATTATATATTATTAATCAGTGCATCTTTTGACTTTCATGTTTCTTGCCTGAATATCTAGAACCAAGAGCCCTCTTGCTCATTTGGTCTAGGTCACACATGGTCCTCAATTATTAAACTGAATCAACAGGGATCTCTATTTCTATGTCTTTTATTAAAACCCCCAGTCAGCACTCTCCCTGGTCTTTATTTTTAAAAACTTGATTTGCATTACACTTTAAGAAATATATATGGACAGGAACAGGCGGGAAAAAAAATTACATATGTAAAATATTATATATGTAATATTTTATATACATATAAATTTTATATACATGTAATTTATTTTTATATACATATTACATATATAATATTACATTTTACATATGTAAAAAATTACATATGCACAGAGACACCTGTCAGTGTTCTACATGAATTGTTACAAAGAGCTGGCCACAGGTCCTGCTTGAAATGGAAATGTATATTAGCTTGTAATCATATTCAGAATTGAGTATCACTTATAATAGAAGAGATAACAATTTGAAGACTAAAATACAGAATTTTTGGTACTGGGATACTTTCTCTCCACAGGGCTGGCTGCAGGGTAACTGAAGTTCATCAGATTCAAGTAAAATTGTCCCATCACGTTAGTAAAACGTGCTTGCAGACAAGCATCTACATTCTGCTCATCTAGAATATATCTTGAAGTATTTCAATTTTAATTTCCATTGTTAAACTGTGCCTTAAAATCCCCTCTAAATAAGCTAAGTCATGTTTTGAAATTTTACCTCTAAAGCACCTTCTGAACTCATATCTGTTTTTTTTTCCAATTCTTCTACAAGCTCCTCATGCAGAGGTTACACCCAGTCTCCTCATATTTCAAAATGAAAGCAGAAAATCCTACCTTGTCGTATTTGGCTTTCTCATGTGAAAAAAGATCACTATTGATGCTTTCCACAAGACAATAAGCTGTGCTACAGTTGCTGTTACTGAAACGTGGTTGAAAGATGTATGGTTCACACAAATTCAAGGATGGAAAATGACAGATCATCATCACAGAATTCTGCAGAGTAAGTGTCTACCAGGAAAATCCTAGCATTAAAAAGACAGAATATAAGCCCTTGTTCTTTGAGATAAATCAAAAGCAGTTCTGCAAACTGAAGGCTGGCACTAGGCTGCCAGCCAAGTAACCTATATATCCCCAAGTATACTACAGCATAATCAGACAACTCAATCCACAGGAGTGATGAAATGAAAGGTAGGGTATAAAAATCCACTGTTTTTCCTGCTCTGCAAAAGTTTTGACAAGGAATATGACAACCAAGAAGGTGCATTTGGTGGTAAGTTTTCGGATTGTTTTATGAGTAATTCAGGATACTCGAGAAAAAGAACTTACTAGCCAATATGAGTAATACTTCTTAGTCCTCAGAGGTGGAATAACTTTAAGACAGCTTCAAATGTAAATATTTACTCTGTAGCCATGTAGCTTATGAAGTAAAACTGGTACCTCAAGGATGCATGTCACTGTAATCTAATAAACATAAAAAACTGTCAAAATCAGAGAACTTTCAGAAGACCACATCTACAACAGGGTGCACGAGATGATGTTCTCTGTATGACCATTTCTCCCCATTAACTAGAAACTCACGCTACCGACTAGCTTAGATATATGTGTAGATATATGAAAAGATATATATAGATATAGATATATGAAAAGTACAATGAAGACAAATCTGATTTTGCTTCCATCCTCCATTCTCCTTCACCTTTTGAGAAATGGATGCACAAGATATCAGGACAGAGACCGTGCATAGTTCCTATTGTATCTTTTTATATCTGGCACCAATATCAGCTTTTAGAATAACACTTTTGTAGCAGATTCATTTGTTCAGTAGCCAAGTCACGGGCATTTTTTCTTAAAAACAACAACAAAAAAACACTTTTATGGAATCAAACTTCTGCAAGTCTAAGCTACGTTAGGACATTTTAGCTTATCTTATGACTCCTCCACATTTTAAAAAGCAGTATCTGTAATGCTCATTTGGAACATATACTTTTCCTATTTATTTTTTAGATTTACATGTACCCTGTTGTCAGTCTTCCACATTGCTTCCCGCATCTATTTGTCAATTTTCATTTCCATACATGGAGAAGAGGGATTATGTCAATTCTTAACCACTCTTTGTCTGTCAAGAGGCATTTTTTTGTCAAGTTTCATATTTTGAAATCCTGCCTTTCAAATTAACTGTAACGTAGCTGCTGTTGCTTTTATTGAAGATGCTGTGTCAAGCCACACTATTCCACATCAAATGAATAGAAAGCAGCAGAGGGTCCTTGCAGGAGAAGGAGGGATGTCAAGTAGAAAGTCAGTGGCTTGAACTGACTGCAGCTGGCAGGGCAGAAACAGTACAAGTATCCACTGAAGTGATCCAACATATTCTTTAATACATCATTTTGCTACCTTGCACTCTGTCAGTGTACAAGTACACAGCCTTGGTACCTTCTTTGCAATCAAAAATGTAAAGAGTTCTCCTGGTACAGATACAATGCTACAGGTTTATGTCACATGTGATATGAAAGAAACCCGTAGTGAAATGACAGATGAGGGGTAAGAATCTAAAAGAGAATATAATCTAGAAAAGGAGATGTAATAGCACATGAAGCAGGAGGACAGAGACCTTATCAGAACCATTCTGAGGAGAGTACCAGTAAAAAGAAGTTTTTAAGTTTACAGTCAACTTCTCTGCTAGTGACTGTGAATCATTTTTGTGCCACTTATGTGTAATTATATTCAGTTATAATCATTACTGTATGTGCAGAAAAGTACAAGTCCCATGTATAAGTTAAGGCTTGAAAAATGAAGACCATGTCAGAATATCTGTGCCCTTACAACCCTGCTGAGGGAAGTGCCAAAGAAGAAGTAAAGCTATTTAGGTAAAAAAGACAATGGCAGTACAAAGTAAGAGAGGTAAAACTGGCCTTGGGTAGTCTTCAACTCAGAAATAGTTATAGTCACGACGGCAGTGTAGAAACCGGGACATCATGTTGCGATTTGACCCGAGTCCTGTCCTAGTCTTGACACTGTATTTCACTGAACTAGGTTCCATACAAATTCTCAGTAAGGAGATGGCTCCTTTTCCCAGTCTGTGATGCACATTAGCAGAGAAATCACCCAAGTTATTTTTAAAAAAACAGAACAACAAAATTTATGAATAGTGTTTATGATGTCACCTGGGTGTTCAACAGTCCCATACCACACAAGAGATTTGCAAGAGAAGCAATAAACTCTACCTTCACTCTCCAATTTACTTTATCTCAATGTTGTATCCTAAGTCATTTTGATGAATAGCTGGTAATTCTGGAACACATTATGTGCATACAGTAAACAGTTAAAGGAAAGTGATTAGAAAACTCATCATACACAAGCTGTTTTTAGATATGTATGTTATCAAGCGAGGTTGTGCAGTATTTGCTTAATTAATCTTTGCTGTCTTAACAGATGAACCAGATGTACCATTATGTTCTTTGTTCTCCCCTAAAGAGGAGATGAGCCGATTATTTATCTCCAAACAATAGGAGTTCATGTACCACAGTGAAGATTTTTTTTTTTTAATCTGGGAGGCAATCACTAACAAGCTTCAGCTGCAACTGCCTGATGTAAACACAGTGTGAGTTTGTTCCTGGAGTATTAAATGATTTTCCATTAAGTACATGGAACCAATTTCTAAATAAGCATGTGAAGAAAGGGAGGGAAAGGAAGTCTGGAAGGAGACAAACTCTGCTCTGACTTTCAAGTATTCACATTTACTTCTTTTATACACTAACAAGTTTGCATAGATAAGTCAAAGTTTCAAACTTCAAATGCTGTTTACAAATAATGCACTGATAAAACAAAAGTTAAAGAAACCACTGGTTGATGCAAGAAATGTTTTACACCATACCATATATGATGCGAAGGCACATAAGGAACACAGGGCTGCAAAAATTGCTAACAGATTCAGAGAATTTAAAATTCTTCACCACTGTTCTAGCAACTCGGTGCATCTATCTCAAAAATCACACTTTTCATTTGATCATATTTGAAAAGTACAAATTCATTGCAAACAAATTTTAAAGAGCATTATATATAGCTGATTTATGAGAGTCAGGAAATTCTTACAGAGATGCTACTAAAATAGTAAAAAATAGAACAAATACAGCTAGAAAGCTGTGTGTTTTTTTTCCTAACTAAAAGCACTGGCACAGCATATTTAGAAATTCCGTTCATCTTCCTCAGTCTCAATCATATCTGAAGTCCTCCTTCTCTCCCTCCCTCCCAGTAGGCTCTCTTGTCGTAACTAGAATTTCTTCTGTTAAACTAGTTTTCAATAACTCACAACAATTTGCCTTTGTTACATACATTTATCCGTGCCTGAAAAAACAGCTGAAATGCAAACCTGGGCACTATTACCAGAAGCCCTTTGGAGAAATAAGTTTTCTACCTAAATTACTGTGAAGAAAGAATTCAAGTAGAACAGAACAGAGTTTGGTCAAGAAAATACTTTAAGAAAGCCTCCCAGGAAACTGTAAAGCTTCGTTAACATGGACAGTGATAGGACAAGGGGGAATAGTTTTAAACTGAGACAGGGGAGATTTAGGTTAGATATTAGGAGGAAGTTTTTCACACAGTGGGTGATGACGCACTGGAACAGGCTGCCCAAGGAGGTTGTGGATGCCCCATCCCTGGAGGCATTCATGGCCAGGCTGGATGTGGCTCTGGGCAGCCTGGTCTGGTGGTTGGCGACCTGTACATAGCAGGGGGTTGAAACTAGATGAGCATTGTGGTCCTTTTCAACCCAGTCATTCTATGATTCTATGACAGGTCAGACAACACAGCGTAGCTCAAACATCAGTTTCTCTACAAGACCTTTTCTGTATCAATTAAAACTAGAAGGAATGAAGCACCAGGAATACATTCATTTTTATTCACAGCCATGCTGATGCTTCAAGAGTAGTCAGCTACTTGGTTAAAAGTCATGTTTTTTCTTTCACTTCTGAAAAAAAGCAGGCTTTCTCAAGCTGCCACAGCCAGCGCTGAAGTGCTAACCTATGTTCCCATGCTATGCATCACAAATTCCCATTTAAAGCTGTGAATTTCCATCAGATCAGTTTGGTGACCAGTAATAGAAAAACTGAGTTATTTATTACCTCTTATCACCATCTTTCCAAATCTACTAAAAATTAACAGAGTACTGACCAATAGATTACTAAACTCTCTAATCAATAGATACAACAAAACAAGGAACGTGATGCATAATACACCTACAGAATAAGGTATGTGGTAAGATCAAATGCAACATTAATATTACAAAGACATAAAAAATACAGCTGCAATTTTGCCAGCAGCTAAGCAAGCTGTTCTAACAATCTTTATTAGGTATTGGTAGTCATGACATCACTGCACAGAAAAAGCTACTTTACAGGCCCATATGGACAAGATGCCTACAGGGGTTGCACAACTTGAAGAGACTGAATGTACACAGAACTGTTAGTGATGTTATATAAGAATAATACTCATATGTGTGGACCTTCACAGACACTGCAAGAAGAAGGGAAGTCTATTTGTAACAGTAATGAAAATTACCAGTAATGATAACTACCCCAGAGTGTAGAGTTTATGTTCAATCATCCTATCTGTGGCACACTGGGAAGCAAAATTCTTTAGAATGATCAGACGGGCAGCTATACTGTGCACAATATGTATTTTTAACCAAACCTTTTCCTCTGGAAATGCACACATCTTAGCAGTGAATGCTTCAGACAGGTTGGATGTAAAACGTTCCCATGAGCAGTCCCTGCAACAGCAAGGAAGGCTGGAACACTGTGCAGGAACTGCTGACTGAGCAAAGAGAGAGCGTAATTCTTCTTAATTCTTCTTCTGCCGAGAGTTCTCAAGTGTAGAATGGAAAGCAGAGTATTTTCAAATATTAACACAATCTGAGCTATGCAGATGCATTACACTTTTTTCAAGTGGGAAACAACACTAAGATGACAGCACTCTTTCTCAAAGTTGCCTCATCAAGAGGATCCAACCTAATGTTTGAGTTAGCACTATGACCAGGATAGGAGTATCTGATGTCTGAGAAAGGCCATGCCAAAAAGCAAACTCCCTATCAAATAAGTAGGTAACTAAACCAGAATGCTTACTATCGTCTTGGCATCTGAATTTTACCATAGCTGGAAACAACAACAACAACAAAGTAGTACTTTAAATATCAAACTATCATATGAAATAGCGAGATATAAAGTACGCTGCTAGCAAAACACAGGCAAATAAATCTTGTAGGTAAATTGCCATAAACTGTTCCAGTTGACATACGCCAATATTAGTTATTCCCTAATCTATTCCATGAGGGGCAGTCAAAAAAGGAAGGAAAAAGAAAACAAACCTGACCGTATTCTATGCTCCAAGAAAGGGTATTTTAATCAAGGGAAATTACATTCCTCTGGCTCCTTCCAGCTGGGAGCATTCTATATACATCAGGGGTTTTATGTATTTCTAATAGATCTGTATCAGATTGCTACTTAACACATGACTCTAAATCTTAGAGCTGTAGACTTATTCCACCTTCAGATAAAATCACTTGCTCTGTAACCAGCATCACTTGGAATTGCATTTATGGGTTTGCCAGATTGGAAAATGTTAATTTTTAACCTTCAATCCAAATTCTTACATATATATATACACATTAGTTTAAGAGTTTGTGGATCTCTTAAGGAAATTCAAATGCTTTTCTTGCATCCAGCGTTAAACAGATCAGAAACATCTTTAAATGAAATGCAGGCTGTGGAGTATAAGATAGCAGATCCATCATTATATATCTACAGAGAGAAACAGCCTTCGTGAAAATTTCATTTTCCAAACGCACAGTGACTAGAAATTAATTCTAACCAAATTAATTCTACATATATTAATATCGGGTATATATAATAATGTTTTCATATATAGGTATACTACATATAGATATATCTGAATTATAACTATTTAAATAAAAAATATAAGCATAAAATAGATCTATTTTAAAATAACCTAACAGTCTTAACTTTAATGCATTATAGTGAAATGCAGACAGAAGTGAAGTTACCTATCAGCATGTTTCGGCCATTACTATGTTCTGAGATCAGTTACTGCATCTCTCTGCATAGGCCTCTCTCCAAATGTTCTGGATGTGTTACTATTTATGAAGTATGCAAAAGTAAGCAAGACAAAGGAGATAGTTCAATTTCAGAGAATAAAAGCAACAGCACAACTCAAATACAAGTAGATCTCAGCAATCTTTTTAATGAAAAACATATTTTGCAACAAGGTGGACATTTGGTCTAGATATTAGAGGACTTTTCCAGCCTTAATGATTCTATGATTCTAAAAAAAATAAAAGCAAAATAAAAGATATAGAAAACAGGACATGTGAAAAACAGCTGAGAATTAATATGAAAAATCACTTTGGTAGAGGCAGAAGTACTGGTGGATTTTGGCTAGCAATTCACAGTGTAAACCATAACAAGAAAAACACCTACTTGTGATACTAAATGAACAACACCAATCTACTTCAATGTAAACAGAGCTGCTTCAATTTAAATAAATATTGATAATTCCTGTTTAACGTTCCATGCACACTCTTAACAAGAGAAGACTGCATTTCTGTCTAAATAGCACAGAGGGTCGTCGTTGGCAGTGCAGAGTCCGGTTGGAGACCTGTAACTAGTGGTGTTCCTCAGGGGTCTGTGCTGGGTCCGGTCTTGTTCAACATCTTCATCAATGACCTTGATGAGGGGATAATGGCCACTCTCAGCAAGTTTGCTGATGATACGAAGTTGGGAGGATTGGCTGACATGCCTGGAGGCTGTGCTGCCATTCAGCAAGACTTGGACAGGCTGGAGAGCTGGGCAGAAAAAAACCGGATGAGGTTTAACAAAAGCAAGTGTAGAGTCTTGCATGTGGGGAGGAAGAATTGCATGCACCAGTACAGGATGGGGGATGAGCTGCTGGAGAGGAGCTCTGCAGAGAGGGACCTGGGTGTCCTGGTGGATGACAGGTTGGCCATGAGCCAGCAGTGTGCCCTTGTGGCCAAGAGGGCCAATGGCATCCTGGGGTGCATTAAAAAGAGCGTGGCCAGCAGGTCGAGGGAGGTGATCCTCCCCCTCTACTCTGCCCTGGTGAGGCCTCATCTGGAGTACTGCGTCCAGTTCTGGGCTCCCCAGTACAAAAAAGACAGGGATCTCTTGGAAAGAGTCCAGCGGAGGGACACAAAGATGGTGAGGGGCCTGGAGCATCTCTCCTATGAGGAAAGGCTGAGTGAACTGGGTCTGTTCAGCCTTGAGAAAAGAAGACTGAGAGGGGACCTGATCCAGGACTACAAATATCTAAGGTGTGGGGGGCAGAATGGCGAGGCCAGACTCTTTTCAGTGGTGAGTGGAGACAGGACAAGGGGAAACGGCCAGAAACTGCAGCATAGGAAGTTCTGCACCAATGTGCGCAAGAACTTCTTTACAGTGAGGTGACGGAGCACTGGAACAGGCTGCCCAGGGAGGTGGTGGAGTCTCCTTCTCTGGAGATGTTCAAGACCTGCCTGGATGCCTACCTGTGCGACCTGCTGTAGGGAACCTGCTTTGGCAGGGGGGTTGGACTCGATCTCTGGAGGTCCCTTCCAACCCCTACAATTCTGTGATTCTGTGATTCTGTAACAGTAGTCTAAAATGAAATACTATCCTTCTACAAACCGGACTGAACAGACCTGTGCAACATGCACTTGTGGTAGATATCATAAACTTTCCTGGTATCCATCCACCCTGTAGCAATTACGTTTGGCCACAATGCAGATTTGCAGCTCTGCACAGTGGGTGCTTGTGGACCCAAATCATAGTCCTGGTGGTTCCCCAGGGCTGCAAAGGCGAGCTGCTAGGAAACATCAACCAGCTTACCCAGATATGTGACTTTGCTGCTATTGTAGGATACAGACTGCACACCACATCACTGCACTGGCTGAACATTTTTCATTTTTTCCCCCACTACAACATGCTCGACCTAGCCATACAGCAATTCAAACATCAACTGTGCAAACTCCAACTGAGGCACAAGTGATGTTGGTAGTATCGTCTTTCATCTGCTAAATTCTTACCCAGAAGTGCATCTGAAGAAAAACAGTTGGAGATTGTGTCCTCTGAAATGGTTACAGAAATCACTGATTTAATTTCCCTCATCTCTTGATTAGAAAACAAGCAAAGTCAACCAAATCGGTGATACGTAACAGCAACACAAAACGTATTAAAAAGCAATATCATGATAAATTAGAACTGCTAAAATAACAACAGAAAGGATATTCTGGAGAAGAAGACTTATATTCACATATGTTCCAATATCAGTTGTCTAAAAACCTCACCTTCGCTTCCTCTCAAACAATTCCTCACTAGATGTGTAAAAATGTTATTTAAAAATAGCACATGGAAAAAAAAAAAACAAAAAAACCAGAAGAATGTTCAACCTTTAAAAATGGCAATGGAAACAATTTTCATTTGCAGAAGTGTAAATTTGTATCTTTTTGTTTTTCCTGGTGCTGTTTGCTCTGCTAATTAGTGAGGGCAGGGGGAGCAAATCAAATTTTATAACCCAAGTCATATAACCCAATTCCAGTAAGAATCAACTGTAAAGACCACACAGCTAAAAGACACACGTTAACTTTGTTTGAAAAAGTACAAGATTGTTCAGTGGCTAATATTATTCACGTTACTAACATTAGAAGGTAAAAGTTGCATTAAGATTGAAATTTTAAGTTGAAATTCTGTTTTGTGAAAATGAAGCATTTTTAATAAACCCAACCATTGAGCAGAACATTGAAATTTTTTCTGCTCAAGGAAAGCTTCATTTGGAAAAGCTAATAACCACAATTTCGGTATGAATAGAAATTATGTGCAGAAACAAGAAGCAATAAGAAACATCAAGAAATCAGCAGCACGGCAGATCTCAAAGCAGCTGCCAGTCCTTGAATCCTGACTGAGATCGTTGATCAACTTTAAAGTCAAGGCATGCTATTTTCTGATAGCACATGGGAAGAATTCACAAGCATTTGGTTCATGTACAGCCTTTTGGTCTTCAAATGAAAGAGCACAAAAACAAAGCTGAATCAGTTAAAGAGACTGATGTTTGATTTCCAGCTTTTTAAAACTTCTGTACTATAATTATTTCCCTATTTTATACACAAGAAAGAAGAAAAAAACCTTGTGGCAATCTAATAGCCTAAAATATAGGTGCTGTAAGGTAATTCAGCTCCCAAATAATTATTTGGAAAACTATTTGGAAACTAGTTCAGAATAGTAAAATAAATAAATAAATAACCAGTGAAACATGAAGTATTTTAAGCAATTTGAGTTGAAGTACAATTCAACTACTTCAAAATCTTTTAAAATTCTGCTCTATTTTATTCTACATTAGAAATGAATTTTAGACTAAAATTTAATGCAAAACTTGTTCCTAGAGACAAAGAAGTAACAATACTTTATTTTGGTATCAACAAATTTAATTTCAACCTGCTTGCCGTAACCTAATTACAATTCAACAGAACCCTTCTAACATATCTTTGCAGTTTAAACTGCATATTTTAAGAAGAAAATATTACTATACCAACTCCTTGACAACACTGCCATCTAGTGTTGAGTTATTTCATACTTTAAAATGAAACAACTGTTTAAAATCACTGCTGCTTGGATTCAAATATTTAACGAAAGAGAAAGAAAGGCTTAATGCAAGAAGTACCTATATGCCCAACCAACAGTAGACAGAACACAAGTGAAACCAACCCAAACATTACTTGGATTGTATCCTATTTTATTCAACTCTGTAACAACCTTATAAGACACGTATTCACTTCTTACTGAACTAACCCTAGTTCTATCGTTGTTGATCAACATTCATCACTAACTGAGATAATGCCTTTGTGTCTTTGTATTAAGTCTCAGCTTCAATGCTGTGTCTTAAATCAATAGATATATTGCACTGAATGCAGCAAACAATAACAGCTGAGGTATAAAAGTCACAACCGTTTCTCCACGCGACGCCATTAGACTGACCAACAAACTTCCCAGTACAGTGAGTTAAAGAATCCACGCACTTAGAAAAGCAGTTTATCTCAAGCCACCTCTGACATTTCAGCCAGAAGAAAAAATAGTGAACAGATACTGTTGTCCAATATTAGACATTTTTACTGACATTAGTATCACTGAATTATTTCTGTTCCAAAGAAACTCCACGTAGCTACAAAGCTGAAGCCAGCCAAAGACTGGACCAGCGTGCTTCAACAACCTCTGATGCCCCTTCATACAAGCACCTTATCATTATCAACAAATACACAGACCAGTGATTAAATAAAGCACTATAATTCACTTGTTCTTGCATTTCTTAATTTTAAAATGTGTATTATTTGTAGTGGATTGTTCTGCAAATATGAGAGATGAACTTCACCAACCTAAACATGTGAGAACACTGAACAGTGATGATTAAAACTGCAGAACTGGTTAGGTATCTCGAGCTTATTTCCTAGAACTCTGCATGAAAACAAACATCATTTAAGCAATCCCTGATTTGAAACTTAACAATTAGATGTAGAAAATATTTCTAAGTAAAAGTCAACTGGAAAGCAAGAAAGCAGCGGAAATGGAGATCTTCTAAGGTGTACATGGAAGCTCTAAGAATCAAGCTGACATTAAAGAACAGATATTTACAACTGATAAATGCAGAGCTTTAGAGAGACCAGAGAGAATCCTACACTTGCTGCATTTCACTCAATGCTATAGTTATGCTGCCACCTAGTGAAATGGGAAACTGACTGGACCCTGAAAAACAAAGTTGGTCCAAAGGAAAAATATCATCCCTATGACATATGTATGCCACAGCAGGTACTTTTCACCTTCAGAGACCTTACTCCTCCCTCTGCTCTTTCTTGACTACTGCAACTTCTGTAACACATTATCGGTGACTAATTCTGTCAGTAAGATAGAGAACATTTACACACTTAAACTGAAACGCAAGAAAGGCTAGCAGACTTCAGTGAGAATTCAACAAGCTAACCAACACAGATAACATTCCATGATCAAGAAATATTGTAGCTGTTATAAAGTTTCAGATCATTACACAGATAAAAGCTTGTATTCATAGCTACTAATGTAGATAAATACTACCACAAGACTTCAACTTAAATTAATAATGTGCTTATTTTTCCATTATATTCCATTAAAATAGCAACTTAAAGAACCCACAAAACACCTCCACACACATACCAGTGTGAAGCCTTTTCAAAAATTCCACAGACAATGTACAGGAAATAAAAGTAAGTACATATGTACTCACCTGGGAAAATATATTTGCAGTTGGAGCAACTCTGTTGTCCACAATGCTATACAATATTGCTAATAATCTGTCCAGAGGAAACGGCTTTGGTCCAAGGAGGTGATTGCTGGTCTGAAAAACAAACAGGAGTTTTTAATCCAGGAGATTTTTCCCAGAGTATCACAAGATGCTATTCTTGTAATTTTCAGTCTCTAGGGAGGCATAATCACTCACAGTAGTCTTTTTTTTATATATAAATACACTGGCTCCTGTGAATACTATACTGAAACAACAGGTTACATTCTGCCCTAAAACAACTGATTCTATAAGTTCTTAATTTTAGAAAATCATCAATAGCTGAAATCTTCTGGCTATTTAAGATTTTCTAAAATTATGAACTTCTCTAGAACATCAATAATGTTTCCAGATTTAAATTTCGTGGATTCAGAATGGGCATCAACCAGCAACGTTGATGACAAGTAGATAAAGTGATGTAAAGAATATTCCTGTGAACACAATAGAGTTGAGGCTGAGGCTCACATACAAAAATATACAACTAGAGCAAAAGATTCTTTAATAGTTATTGATAACTAAAGGAACAGGCAGGGACTTTCTGCTGCCAGAAGGTAAGTTCAGCACAAATATTTACACATTTTAAAGTCTGCTTTGAAAAGAGTTAGTGACCAAGTAAATGCACAGGGGATCAACTACATATTCCTGTTGACCTATTTTACTAGACTCTGAATTATTCTAGTCATTCAAAATCTATGTAAAGGGAAAAAAACAGCATAGAAGATTTAAAACATAGTTTTCCCTTTTTTCTCTGCTTCTCTTGTGGTACTTCTTTTAATCTATACCAACAGACAAGGTAGCAGTGCTACAAAAACACAGCATAGATAGATTCTTGAATTTCACTTCATTTATATTAGTCTATCGAATCACAAGATGGTTGAGGCCAGAAGGCACTTCTGGATGTGCCTGGAGGTTATTCAATCAAACCCCTTCACTCCCTCAATTCAACAAGTGTCATTTGCTCACATATATATATATATATATATATATATGACTAAAGCTTCATTACTGCTAGCCTCAGAGAACTGACTTTCTGAACTCAGAATCTACCAAACTTCAGGCAAAGAACAACTGCAAGCCATGCAGAAATATAAAGCAGAACCACCTTGCAGACCCCACTGATTTTCACATAGTTGTTACAAGAACACACAAAATAGCTCTGATGAGTTCTTCACCAACAGCCAAATATCATTGGATAAATCCATGAGGACAAAAACTCATCACAGCTACTAAATTCACATACATAACTAAGCCACTTTCATTCATTAGGCACAATGACAAAACTATGACTTCATCTTCAAAAAACAGCAGATAATACACTTGCTTTTAAGAAAGTCATTTAAACACATACCTTTCCTATCTTTCATAAGCACCTATACCTGTATTTTAAGAAACTTAACGAACAGCATTCATCTTTGAAGCAGACCAACATGAACCGCTGTATTAATTTATTAAGCATCAGACTCAAATTCTCTATCCATTCATCTATTCTCGTATAAGTTTCTAAACTGCTCTACTCTTTACATAGCAAAGTGGAAAACTATAAGAATAGGATTCACCTTCCTGATTTGAAGACCTAAATTTAATAGTCTGCACCGCTGCACTCACCAGAGATACACCTGATGGAGTCAGAATGACCCTCCTGCAGATGCCCAGGTAATGGTTGGTAAATCACTTTATGGAGTGACTAGATTCCCTCCAGCTACTCAAAAGCTTTGCTGGCTACTGTACTGAATTACATTTAAATTTATGTGCAAATTGAATAGACTGCAAAGCACCTGTCATACGAGGATGCTGAGAGCTGAACTGCTTAACCTTGAGAGGAAAAGGTTTGTGGGGATGTTATCAGTGCGCAGATAGATAGGGCTTCAGGAGGTCTCAATTCAAATCCCTCCTGCTCAGAGCAGGGTCAGCTGTGAGACCAAACAGGTTAAACAGGACTACATCAGCACAGTCTTGTAAACCTCAAAGGATACAGAGTGCACTCTGCCTCTACAGGAAGACAGTGACACTTCTTGACTGTCACTATAGGGGAAAGTCTTTCCTTTACACCTGGTACAAACATCTTCTTTCAGCTTATGCCCAGTGTTTCTCACTCAGGTACAGACAGGCCTTCCCTCAGCCTCCCCTCACAGGACAAGTGCTCCAGCCCTTGACCAGCATGGGGATGAACTTGGCCAACTCACTGATATGTCCCATACTGGAGATGGGGCAGAACTCAACACAGTTTCAGATGTGGCCCAAGGACTGCTAAGCAGGGATTCACTTCCCATGACTTCAGCTGCCAAATTAAAGCCATTACATTTTCTCCTAAGAGCTGCTACCAGACAAAGTGATAGACATTTTAGGCACTGCAGACTACAGCGAATTCAAAATAAAACACAGAAACAAATTCCCGATTTGCAGCATGAAGTTTTTTTCTCAAGTATTTTTTAAGTAAGCCATTTTACAAATAGGAAAAATACAGTTCATAGAGCACAGAACTGGATAATACAAAATTCTCCTCCACACATGCAATACTGTCAGGAATACAGAGTTGTATTCATGACCCAGATTGTCAAAAGTTCTGATAAAAGGAAACAAGTGTTTTCCTTAAGTGTGTATTTCATTCTCTCTACTTTGACATTCAGTTTCCTTTTTTGTAGCATACGTTGTTCCATTCTTACTAGCAAAGCAGACAAGATTAAAGAGGAATATCAGAAGAGTTTATTTAAAAATGCTTCTGGAAAAGGACATCACACAAATATACCAACAGCACCTCTGTGGCATTAGATTTTAGAAAAGTAATTTCTTCAGCAGAACAAAAGAACACTTCCAATACATGCTTTAGCTTCAAAAATCCAGGAGGTGTCCCTAAAGCTATCTCTTCGCTAACAAAGAAAGAAGTAATATCAGAAACATGTCATCAAAACCGTACTAAAACCATCTATACAGATAAGCCCAATTCCTCTAACACAGCACCACAGAATCACAGAACCCCGGATTGGAAGGGATCTCAAGGATCACAAATCTCCAAGCCCCCTGCCACATGCAGGGCCACCAACCTCCCCATACCAGACCAGGCTGCCCAGAGCCCCATCCAGTCTGGCCTTGAACACCTCCAGGGTCAGGGCACCCACAACCCCGCTGGGCAGCCTGTTCCAGCACCTCACCACTCTCTCTGTAAAGAATTCCCCCTGACACCCAACCTAAATCTTCCCTCCCTCAACTTCAAACCATTTCCCCTCGTCCTGCAGTTATCAACCCTTTCAAAGAGTTGATTCCCCTCCTGTTTGTAGGCTCCCTTTAGGTACTGAAATGCTGCAGTGAGGTCACCCTGCAGCCTTCTTTTCTCCAGGCTGAACAAGCCCAGCTCTCTCAGCCTGTCCTCATAGAGCAGGTGCTCCCTGATCATCTTCGTGGCTCTCCTCTGGACCCTCTGTCCCTCCTCTGGACAGCTCCCTGTCTTTCTTGTACTGGAGGCTCCATAACTGGACGCATACTCCAGATGGGGCCTTAGCAGAGTAGAAGGGGACGATCACCTCCCTGTCCCTGCTGGCCACCCCTCTTCTGGCACCCTCAAAATGCAGATAAAATGGAAGATATGAACTGCACACCATCTCAACCTTCTGCTTCTCAACAACAGTTCCATGAAGCATATTCTCCAATATCAACCAGAAGACGTCAACAAACATACAATAACTATTAAAACATGTACACCCCAAGTAGCTAGCAAGCACAATCAGCATACAGTAATTCCTGAAGTTGCATTTAGCATACAAGTCTGTTTTTTTCACATTATCATCCTTCTGCTTTAACAGATTTGAATTTTCAAATTTAAGAAATCGTTTCTTCTGGAAAAGCCAGGAGAGTTAAATAAAATGAAGTGCTCCTTCTAGAACTCACACTTTACTGGAATTCTTTGGCAGAAATAAATTCCTGTAAGAGCAGGAACAGTTCAGAAATTCTTCCAAACAGAAGATAGAGAAGAATAAGATTTATGAAGATCTTCTGGAATGAACTGAGGCAAAATACCGCATAAAACAGCACTTGCGAAAACCCAAGGGAACCCTCATATTGTTTCACAAAGAAAGATATCTTCCACATTCAAAATAATAATTCATGAATTTTTAGAGCTATCAAATCTACATGCCCTTGCTTAGGGGTTTAAAAAACACCAGGTTGGATGTGGCTCTGGCAGCCTGATCTGGTGGTTGGTGATTCTGCACATAGAAGGGGGTTGAAACCAGATGATCATTGCGGTCTTTTTCAACCCAGGCCATTCTGTGATCCTATGATTCTCTTCCCCAGTTGTCACTGTGTGTGCTTGTGCAGTTTCATAGTCCCAGTGTTTAAATGACCTAAGCCTTTCAGAACTTCACAACTCGAAATCCCATACTCACATGGCAACATTTCAGGAACAAGAATGAGGATTAGAAGCATTCTTACATAGTAAAAGCTTAACCCAAACTAAATTACCTGTACAATAAGATGAAAACTCTTAACCTCAATTGGCTGAACTTTCAACCTTTATTATCATAAATGCTAACAGATGGAACTACTCACTGTTTTGAGCAGAAAGTATTTCTAAATTTCCCTCACTGTTATACAACTGAAGTATCATGGGGTGTATGCTAGAAATTAAAAAAACAATAACAAATAAATTCTAGGTTAAAGTCAAAGTATCCTCCAACAAAATAAAACAACCACCAATACATCTGATCACTTCTAAAAGCAAACTCCTGCAAAAGAAGCTCCACCAGGAAAAATCTCACTTAAATAGAAAAAACATTGTTCCAGATCAACCATGTGAAGAAACCCAACAAATTCTGCTCTTATCTGCAACAAGGTAAATAAAGGCAATTTTTTCCCCTCATGGGGAATTCAAAAGATTTACTTTTCTAATTAGAAAGCAAAAGCAATGCCTTCAGATTTTAAGCCTGGCTGTACCTAAACATTTAAGGCAGGATTTATTTCACCTAATGTTAGCTTCCTGCCAAGTGGGTACGTACAGCCAAACTAGTTTCCTAAGCTCCCATTATAGCCAGTAGAAATCTAATCAATATAGTTTATGGTGCAATTTATCCAATTCAATACAGAACCTACTTTAGCATCAGATGAATCTTGCACTGCACTCCAATGCCCACATCAACTGGCTGTGCACTGTCTATAGGAGACTAGTTTAAATGCAGCATCCCCCTGGATTTAAGCAAATGTGAACTCTAAATATGATGTTAGACAAGTTTTTCTAAGCAAAGGTACATAAGCACATACAATTGGTGTGAAAAACACAAGCAAGTCAGCCCCTCCTTGTAACACTGCATATGTAATCCTTTATTCCTGTATTTCCATTTCCTTCACTGTAAAATCAAGTATATAAGGTTACATCTAGGTCACTGCATCTCTGTGCAGTATTTATAAAAGTCAGAGGGCAGTAAAAGAAATGCTGGTCTAGAAGATCCCTGTGGGACCTGAAGTCCTCTTCTCTGCTATTGCAAGTACAGTGCCTGAAAAAGTTTCAAAACCAGACTCTGGCCTACAACCAGTTAGAATTTCTGGCATCAACTGTAAGGAGTGAAAGCGCCCTTTTACTTGTCCACTACAAAGAAAACCAGAGCTCTTAGAGAAGGAAAAGACCTCCTGAAATGCTACAAAGTTCTGTCGTGTTAATTATTCCCCAAGACATATTTCAGTTTCTTGCATGCAATCAGTTTAATGTAACATAGTAGATATCTTCTGTTCAGTACATTTGATGTACAGGGTTACAAAGTTTTAATTCTCTTCAAAGTAATATTAATTTTTAATACAACAAAGGTAGAAGATGAGATCTTTCGCAAATTTGGGCTGTCCTGATAATGAAACTTACTTACAGGTGGGCAACAAAGCAAGCTCATTTAAATGCACACATCTAATCACACTTTCTGAACAACAGCCCAAAGCTTCAGCAGTAGGCTAAAGGGAAAACCAAGAAAACTAGAACTAATCTAATAAATACTAAAAAGAAAAAAAAATAACTGAAATCTTAAACTTTTGGGCCATTAATTTTGCTTACATAACTACATGGATCTTGTCAGTTACCCTCGTTTACTTTTATTTCCTCAGTAGCTCTTCCTATTCTGTTTTTGTACCTACATGATAGTATTTCATTTCCACGAAAATGTAAATAGACTACAGGGCAGAGACTGTGCCTGCATGGTCTGATGCTGCAGGAACAGTAACAAAATGAAATAAATTAATCATTAATGGAAGTACTTCTGAGCACTAAGAAGTAAATTCAGATATAAGTGCATTTAACAATTAAACAGAAGTACAGGCTCTACAGCACAGTTAAGGTGACCGTGACCTCTATATTCTATCATCCCATCTCTTATTTTCCCCTTTTTTTCCAAATTCCTAGCTGTTCTCATCTCCCTAGTTGTTCCCATCTCATCACTAAGGCTGAAAACCCTATTGCTGAGAGAATAAAACAAAACACCGCTCTTGCAGAGGCTGCAGGAAGAACATTCTGGTCTAAGGCACAGCAATTATTTCTCCACTCTCTCTCTTCTGAAAATGATTTATCAACTAATTAAGATGTGGATGTATTTCAAGAAGATAACAGTCCTTAAAATAATCACATGCTCCGAAATATCTCTAGAGTTCACGTGCCAGAGAGAAGAGGTATGACATCTTGAATACATGTCCTGTACACATAGATTTAAGAATTCCTACATATGCTTAGTTATCTACTTAAAGGTGCAATAGTTGAAGTAAAATTAAAAATCAAATTTTCACAAGTATAATCAGTACCACTACAGAAATAGGTGGGACTCTAATCTCCTGCAGGGCCAAACGAAAAATGAGGGCAGGTTCAGAAGGAAGGGTTATTTAAGCTAAGAAATTATCAAATCAAATTTTTCAGCCACACTGCTTGTGGCACAGAAAAGGAAGGGCATAATGATGATTTCCACATGGATTTAGTCTACCCGCACTGCTCCTGATTTTATAGTTCATCTAAAAGCAACTCAACAGTTTACAAATGTTAATTTGATTTTTCCTCTTAGATTACATCTACAAATACACATACAGGTACTTGCTTTCCAAGTACATCAAGCATCTGTCAGTAAAAACTGATACAGCTTCACCAAAATCAGTTATGTTTAGATACTTATAACTATGACAAGTTTAGTTAATAGTCTGATGGAATAATTACCTTTTTTCGGTTAATGGATTCTTTCTATGTAAAGAACAGACAGAAGTGCAAAGTTCTCAAGCCTCAACATACAAATTTAAAGTCCTTATATCTTAAACATAACTAGGAATTGAAGTGATTTGATTTTCAAAATCATTTGTTACTTTAATGTGCTTGATAGAAATTGTGGAACCTGGCTCTTCTAGACATGCTATCTTTATTCATAATATTGAGTGCACCCTCAGCAAGTTTGCTGATGACACCAAGCTGATAGAACAAAAAGAAGGGATGCCATCCAGAGGGACCTGGAAAAGGCTGAAAAATAGGCACATAAGCACCTAATGAGGTTCAATAGGGCCAGGTGCACGGTGCTGTATCTGGGCAATCCCAGATGTGTGCAGACTTGGAGAAGAACTCATTCAGACAAGTCCTGTGGAGAAGGACTCAGGGATGCTGGTGGACAAAAATCTGGACATGAGCCAGCAGTGTATCTCTGCAGCCTGGAAGGCCAACTACCCTGGGCCAAAAGAGGGATGGCTGGCAGGGAGGGAACTTTCCCCTCTACTCTGCCCTCTTGAGGCCACTTCTGGAGTACAGCATCGAGGCCTAGGACCTCCAGCACAAGGATGTGGAGCTGCTGGACATGTCCAGAAGAGGCCTACAAAGTTGCTCACCGGGCTGGAGCGCCTTGCTACAAAGAAAAGCTGACGGAGCTGGGCTTGTTTAGCTGGGAGAATGCTCCAGTGAGACCTCGCTGAAGCCCTCTGGTACTTGAGGGGAGCTTATAAGCAGGAAGGAGACACATTTTTTGCTCGGTCTGATAGTGAAGGCTATAAACTAGAAGAAGGGAGAGCTATGTTTTTGCTCAGAGGGTGGCATCCCTGGATGTATTCAAAGCCAGGCTGGATGAGGCCCTGGGCAGTCTGAGCTGGTGGGTGACAACTCCGCTCACAGCACAGAGGTTGGAACCAGATTATCTTTAAGATTCCCTTTCAACCCAAGCCAATCTAAGATGACCTTTATATAGTTTTATTGAGCACATTCAGCTATAAAAAAAGATACGGAGGACAAATTTACAGTACAATAAATTCTCATGAAATAAAAATGTATGCATCATACAGAAATGTATATAATGTAAAATAAATGCATCAATAACTTATTTCAAGTAATGCCTGTTTTTACAGTGAAGAATATAGGATAACACAAAGTATGAAAGTATGAAATCAGTAGTGCAGTAGGAAGAAAATCTTTGTTCCCAAGCTCAGCCTTGAAAGATAAAATAGATACCTTTTCATGTTTCTTCATGAAGTTGGTCTTCTTAATTTTCCCATGATGCTGTAAAACAATGGACAAGAGCAAATACGATAAGCAAATTATTTTCTGCTCTTCTTACTGCAGTGACAAAATTAAATGAATCAGAAAGAATCATGCACCATGTCTGGCAGTATGCTAGTACAGTTCTTCCTTTTATTACGCCTCCAGTCTATGCGTCTCTGATGCTGCTAAGTAATTCTTCTTATCAGAACTCCTAAAATCACACTTAGCTCTTGCCACATTGTGTCCCAAGTGGTATCCGTTTCTGTGTGAGTACAACAAGACATCAACCTCAGACCTGATTTTCAGTTAGTTTTTTGTATTGTTTAAATTGAAACAATTAACAATTCATATAGATCTTCTTTTTTAAATTAAAGAATATTTTAAAAGCAACTTATTTTTCATTTAATCTTCACAAAGCATTTGAACTTCCACGTAATTAACAGCATCACTGCTCATTATTACTTCACTGTTCTATCAAACTTTTAATAAACAGATCACAACTGTATGTAGCCTAGCACATCTACTAGTAGAGCAGATTAGCACCCCAATGCCCACGCTTTTGTTTGCATCCCTTTTGCTTTCTGGCAGTCATTAGTTAACTACTCAAAAAAATAGTTTTCTGTGCTCTACTTGCAATCTCATTACAGCCCCATCAAAACCATGTTCTGTTTTCACTGTCAGTATGACTCAAGGACACACAGCTTGAAGGCACACCCAAAAAGTGTTACTGGGCTTTGAGATGCACCTGTTTCTGAATTTTGCCCCAGCACCTTATGAATTGCTAATTGCTATCTGATGATACTTGCAGTAAGAACAGTAGCCTCTGTTTCACCCAATTCTTGGGGAAAATATTTAATATCACTGACTGAAATGCCTACACTGTTTGTGCTTCAAAAACCTTAGAAGTTCACATTGCATTTACTGTGGGAAAGTTCAGTATGGTTCATATGCAAGAGTGGAAATCAACTTCAGAAATGATAAAAAAAAGAGATCGGAAAAAATTAAATTGAGAAGGTTGTTCAGTGAACACAAGCAAGAAAGATGTCACACATTAGCTAACATGCCTTACTTGACTCGATTCCTGTAGGCTTTCTTGTTTGAGTTCCAGGACTAATATAGAAAAATCTGGCCAACAACATTTGTTTAGAAAATAAAGCATTTACTATGAAACTGCTTGGTCAAGCAAAATAACGAAAGAGATAAAGATAATCCGTCAGTCAGTGCTTACTACAAGCACACCTACACCCTTATAAAGGACTAGACAGAAAGGTGAAAAGTCTTCAGTACCAGAAACATGAAACTCATTTTAACTATTAATATAACAGTATATCATTCACTAGGAACTGCAGCAAACTCCAAAACGTGTGTTCACAATTCTCATTTGAGAAGAAAAGCATATTCTTAAAGACTTCTCCTCATGTTCTTACTTTTTTTTCTCCAGTTGCTCACCCTTACCTGCCATGAATACCACATATTCATGAACACATGCACATGTTGATAAATATCTCACACACACAAAGAAAATTCAACTGTCAAAAAGTTTTAAACCAGGACAATCATTACTGCTGAAAATTGGATTCCTGCATAAGAAAAAAAACAAAACCCTTTACCTTAAGAAAGAATCTTTTATCTGTCCTAACAGGATTGTAGGAGGCAAGATAAGCAGCAATTAGAAGAAATTTGGAGTAGTAAGGAAGTTCCACATGTGTGTGCGCAGAAAGTCCTGTAAAAGAAACAATTGAGAGCAGATTTCAGTGACGTATAAACCTCCACAGACTTCAAATTACAGTGGTTTGTATTCTCCTGTTTCAATATTGTAGTCTACATGATTTCCTTCTCTGCAGCTGTACTCCTGTAAGCAAAGTATGGCTTCTTCTGACAAAGCTGTTACCATGGATATAAAGTCAGGGAAGGGCAAGGAATGCTGTCGTGAAGCTACACAAAATACACATCCTGAACTCTTTACAGACTTTTCTGAGAAGCAGTATTTAAAAGTCAGCAATTCGAAAACCACTGAAGAGTGATCTCCTTAAAAATAATTCAAGGATACTTTCCGTCAAGGACCCCGTTCCAGCAAACAGAAGAAATGAACAGACATTCCAGACTCTGGAGGACACAGCTCAGCATGGAACTGAGCTGCCATGCCACCAGAACTGGTGCTGCATCTCTGAGCAACAGTTCAGCATCTCACCGTTTTTAGCTACTCTTCTATTTTCTATAAAAAGGAAAATGTTATCGAGACTTCAAACTTAATACATTTGACCTAGTGTGCTACATAATATACTTCATTTATGTAAGAGTCTTATGTACTACAAGCACAAGTAGTACGGTCTACTGAGTTATTTTTCTTCCTTCTCTTGAATGCACTTTATAATTGTTGTTTCTTGCTCTTTAAAGCACTACTACCTTTATGACTTAACTCAGAAACATCAGCAAACAAAGATGAAGCAATTAAAAATGTTTAAAGGCTGAGAATCAGAGCTCAGAGTGGGATGAGAAGCACCCTAGATAACAGCTAGTAATTTCTTTTCAGGTAGTCAGCAGAAAATCACAGCAATTTAGCTTTAATTTACAAATGAGAATGTTCTCTACTGCATACTCATTACATGGAACAACAACAACAAAATCAATCACATACAGAGAGTTCAGTTTAATAAAGCAGTGTCTGTTTCTACAACTGATATGCTAGTGTTGCATCATGCACTACTTCCTAATTACAACCACAGTAAAATTTAATATTTTTAAGCATTTTATATTATTAAATTACATTAAGCTGTTGGTAAACAGCATTTGATGGCCATAGGACACCCATTTTGCTTAGGAATGTGGTAAACCAGTACAATGCACCAGGTATAATACTGACATCACTCCACAGATGATTCTGCACTTGGCATGCATAGGTTTACAGTTAGGAGAGGTGAGCCATTTCCTCATGCATTGTTAGATGGAGAAATACTGATGTAATGAAATTTGCTTATACCCCAAATAGCACCATAGGAAAAATTACTCCAAGGATATATGAAAGGGGAAAAAATAGTAAGAGTCCTTTGTAGAAAGTCTTTTCAAAGAAAACATAACTTCCCTGAACTGTAACTGAACATTAAATATCCTCGTCCACATTAATTCCAGTCACACTTTGACAGGTAAGACTGATCAATCAGAAGAGAAAATGTTTTACATTACAAGCTTCTGCACAATTACTGTATTTGGCACCTTTAATCTGCTCAGGTTCTTCTTCTTCACACTGTAATCGCTCCCACTGTGAGCTGAAAGACAGAAAATGCAACAGAAATTAATATTTGTTACTCCCATGTAAAATCCTCTTTTAGGGGGGAAAAAAAAAAACAACATACACCAAGTAAGTAATTTAATTACATGACTCTAGCTAGGCCAGAGTAGAAGAATAATTATAAATATCAAGTCTTAATATCTTGAATATAGGTTTCAATAATAATACAGACAATAATAATAATAATGAACATAATTTTACATTAAGGTGTAAAAGTAAAATTGAGTACAAGCTGATTATAAAATATTTGTTCTTTTCCATTCAATTACTACAGCATATTAAGTCTGAAAACAAAGCAAAATTTAATGAAGAACTGCTAGCTTTGATTTTTTATTATTCTTGTTTTGCTTAACTGTGTTTATCCTAACAAGAACAACACTATAATTACTTCACACTGGAGTTTTGAAGTCTGTGTGAAAAGAAGTTGATACTATTCTTCTCTGAAAAGCTTTGTAAAATCAAAAAGAACATTTTGACAGTGAAAAGTAATGTCTGCAAGTAGGTGTTTTACTTAATAGTGAAATCCTCACCTTAAAGCTTCCCCTAAGGCACAATATTATTACCACATCATTATTTCAGACTATCACTTAGTATACTACAAACAATAACATTTTATTCAAGTACCAAAGTACCACTGCATTTTTAAAGATCCTCATGATCCTTCCCTCAGCTGAAATCCTGTCTAATTTATTATCACATATTAGGTTTATCAGCCATGAGCAATTAAAACTTACAAAAATAGCTTAATGAGCACTGATGTCACACTCAAATCATAATGAACATTCAACCAAATTATTAACCCAATACTTCATACACTGTCTACCTCAAAGGTAGAAAAAAGTTTCATTTTCATCTTGGTTCAGGCAGCACAACAGCATATAACAAAATTCCACTGCTGTAACTTAAAATTAGAAGAAAACTCAGGAGTAATTACAGTTCTATGGCCAGAAAAATTAATATGGTTATTTTTATTCCTCAAGTGCTTACAGTTATGCAGAAGTAAATCCTAGAACTATTATGCAAAAAGCTGGAATTTATAATAAAAAATGGCAAAATTCAAATTTATAATAAAATAAAAAAGTAAAGAGGGAAAAAAAAGTTATTTGGGAACCATTAATAACCTACTTTACATCATCATGTTAGATTACACACTAATTAGGAAGGACCATTAGAGAATACAAAAAGTTAAGATTGTGAGTGGACTGTAACAAAGACCAATACTGAGTATGAATACACATTTGAGGCAAACAAAGTAATTTATGACTCGCTGTACAGCTAAGTCTAGCTCATACAGAGGGAAACCTCTGTTTCAAGGAAAGATCACTTTTCCAAGCCATTTAGCCAAGACTTCTACTGCTCACCCGAGTTCTGCTACCAGAATACTCTATGGCCTCAGTGACATTCATTGAAGAAGAAATCATTATGTATCAGTACAAAGAAATCAAGCACTAACTATTTATCCCTACTTACAAGGGTGTAATATCAGAATCACAAATCAGAAGGATAGAGAAGACATTAAGCCTGAGCCAATAGCTATCATTAAAAAATGAGCATCAGGGTCCTTTTTCCAGCAGCCTCAAGTCAAATAAACAAAGAATCTCAAACTATACCAACCTAAGTTCAGTGCATGAGCAGTACAGCAAATTTTAACATTGTCAAAAACAATCTTATATAAGGAATGTTTTGCCCTTGGATAAAAAAAAAAAAAAAAAGGGTCAGAAAGCACAGCAAATATACATAAATCTAACGAGTAAACAAAGCTGAAGGACACTGATGTTCAAAACCTGCAGCAGTAACTGTGTCTGTATGTGATGGATTCCCACGCTTGACAGTTCCACTTGTGGCAACGCTGATCTGCACGACCACCACAGAAATTCAAACTACAATCTGTTTCTGCTAGTTCACTCACTACATGCTACTTAGCACTTACTACTTCATATGCTACACGTATCAATTTATTTAGAAGATCTCTCCTAAGGTATCTTATTTTTAACATTACATGTCAAGAAAGAAATGCAGGTTAAAAAGTAAAGATTCTATCTAGCAAAAAAGAAACACTGCTGATGAGAGTTAATTGAGACAAAGAAAATATTTACGAAGAAAGCTTATTAAATACAAAACCAGAAAAAGAAACCACAGAAGGTTACCTGGATACTTCCCGGAGGTAAACTGTCTGCATTGCCTTCTTCAAATGAGGTTCAATATTTTTCCAGAGTTTACGAGTGTCGCGTTCTTTTGCTGCACCAAGCCAAAATAAACTACGTTAGATTTTTACCTCGTGGAACACAAACCATATCTACAGCATCTGAACATCACAGGCAGAACACAATCATAGAATCACTCAGCTCAGAAAAGACCTTAAAGACAACTGAGTCCAACCACAAACTAACCATACTACCCTAGCAACCCTCTGCTAAATCATGTCCCTGAGCACCACATCCAATGGTTTTTAAACACATCCAGGGATGGTGACTCAGCCACCTCTCTGAGGAGCCTATTCCAGTGCTTAACAACCCTTTCTGTGAAGTGTTTCCTGACATCCAACCTAAACTTACCCTGGCGCAGCTTAAGGCCATTTCCCTCATCCAGTCACCAGTAAGAAGACACCATCCCTGCTCTCGCTGTAAGCACCTTTAAGATACTGAAAGAGAGCAGTAAGGTCTCCCCTCAGCCTCCTTTTCCCCAGACTGAACAGCCCCAGTTCCTTCAGTCTCTCGTCGTAGGGCACATTCTCCAAGCCCTTCACAAGCCTTGCTGCTCTTCTTTGGACCTGCTCCAGCACTTCACTGTCCTTTCTGCACTGAGGTGCCCAACTGAACACAGTACTCAAGGTGAGGCCTCATCAGTGCTGAGTACAGGGGTAGGATCAGTCTAACATTCTGACTCTAAATGCTGCCTTACAGTCATCATTTGCATACTACAATGCAAGGCTGTTTCTCTGTGGTTATTCTGATGAACTCTGGGACAGTTTGACAGAACCTCTGCTTTTATCTTCTTCAGAGTTTTGATAGAGAAATGACTTTTGTCACTGCTTTGTAGAAGTACTGCTGCTTGAGAGAGGAGAAAGTTGTACAGGGGAGTAGCCAGTTTTCAAAGGATTTCCCTCTCATTTTCTCAAAACATCACTATCAGAAACTTTAATCTGCATCTATTGCAAATGTTACCTACTGGGTGCAACTGGCCTAAGTGATACTGCTGTGACCAGAAAAATTAACAAAGTGAGGATCAAGAAAGTCAACAGGAAGACATACACACTCTCCTATATGCACTCAAATCAAGGACAGAAGCTTACCTTCTTTTCTGACCACTGGTTCGCAGTATTTAGAAAAATTGAGTGCTGCCTACAGAAAGTAAAAAGTACAACACATTAAGAAGGTACCATACATTTGATCTACCTACAGAGTAGAGAACATCGCATAATTCATTGGTTTTATAATCAAAAACAATTCTTTCAGTCAATAATTACGCTGTTTTATTCCCAAATGTTCTACTGTGAAGTGTCACAACATTTTTGCAGATTAAATATAAACTGAAATAATCAGCTTGGTTGGCAGCAAAATCTGTTTTCTGTATTCAAAGGCTGTAAACTTTAATTTTTTTAAAACAACTAAACACTATAAATAGAATTTTTAAAAAAATATTAAACTTCCACTTCAAAAATGAGTAATGGAAGTAAACTATAGTGTAGATGTAGTTCAGTATGTTCAGAAGTAAGCAACGTGTACTTAAAACAGACAAGCAGAAATTATCTATGAAAACTGTCCTAACAGAATGTGGGACTTTTCACAAGGATCTTATCTCAATCTTTTCTTAAATGGTCAAATAAACAGCACACAGAATATAAACTACCATCTTCACAACTCACTCTCCTCTTGTCCTACTGAATCTTTCTAAATCTCTCTGCTAATATACAGAACTCAAGGCAGTATCTTCAACACATGAGTTTAATATAATTCCAGAATATGTTCCTAATAATCATGCATAATAACACATGTATTTCCAGGTTATGCTAGGCACTATGAAGTGGTTCATAAGATACTGAAAATCACAGAATCACTAAAGTTGAAAAAGACCTCCAAGATCATGTAGTCCAACCGCCTACCAACCACCAATGTTTCTGCATTTAATGTACCACATCTAAATGATTCTTGAACATCTCCAGGGACAGAAGACTCAAACAGCTCCCTGGGCAGCCTGTTCAGTGCTTCACCACTCTTTCTGAGAAGTCTTCGTTAATATCCAGCCTGAACCTCCTCTGGTGCAACTTGAGGACATTCCTCCTACTCCTATTCCTTTTTATGCAGAAGAAGAGGCCAACCCCACCTCACCACCACCTCTGTTCAGACAGGTGTAGAGAGCCATAAGGTCTCTGAAGCCTGCATTTCTCCAGACTAAACAATCCCACATCCCTCAGCTGCTTCTTGTAAGACTTGTGCTCCAGACCCATCAACAGTTTCACTGTCCTTTTCTAGACACGCTCCCAGACCTTCATGTCTTCCTTGTATGAGGGACTCAAAACTGAACACAGCACTTGAGGCATGGCCTCACCAGAGCCCAGTAGAGGGATGGCAGCCAGCCTTCCCAGTTTTGTCATTCACCTGCTAACTTGCTGAGGGTAAACTCTGCTCCATAGTTCAGATCATTAATCACAGAATCATAGAATCACAAAGTTGGAAAGGACCTAGAAGACCACCTAGGCCAACCATCATGAAGACGTTAAACAAGGGTGGACCCTGAGAGGTCTCCAGCTAGACTTTGCACCGTTTATTACCCGCGAGTGCGCTCAGCCACTCTGTCAGTTTTTGATCCACCTCAATCTCTGCTCATCCAGCCCTTATATTGACACTTGTCTATGAGGACACAATGGGGGACAGCTCCAAAGGCCTCACTGATGTGCACGAAGACAACATGCACTGCTCTCCCTACACCCATCAAGGCTGGTTGTTCCATCACAGCAGCTTATCAGGTTGCTCAGGCACGTCCTCCCCTTGGTAAATCCATGCTATTGCAAAAAACTTCCTGCGCCGCCCGGGAATCGAACCCGGGTCGCAAGAATGGGAATCTTGCATGATACCACTACACCAGCGGCGCTGCTGCTGGCCCTGCCAGAACTATGCCTGATGGAGAGACAATCTCATCTAAACAGAAAGCTTCTAAACGTAACACACAAGTTCAGTTGAAACTTAGACATATTTTCCTGTTGGAAACACAAGTGGAACATTCTGATCTCCTCACTAGCAAAATCTGTTCATTGTTTGTAACCACTGACCACAACACGCTTTTGAAATTTCAATGGGTTCTCTCTACAAGAAAAATTTCCTTGTATACAGTAACTATATTTACTACATAACAACTGTTATAAACAATAACAACTCAGCTAAACATTGGCATTGCTTTTCAGCTTTACGTATGTAAAGGTCACCATCAACCACATGTATTTTTTTTTTTTTTTTTAAGTTTATTTTTACTGTTTGCTATTACATTCCCTAATTTATACCTGGTTAGAACTCCTTTTACCAAATTCCTTCAACATATTTCCACTTTCTCATATGTTATTACATTACAAGAACTTTTAAATTACCTATTTTTAATTCCAACAGAAGGACAATGAAAATATCTGTCAATTTTAACTCCTCTAGACCTTTGATTCAAATTAATATGCTATGTTTATGTAACACTGCAGAGCTCTAGCTTGCTGTTGCTACTTAACAGCTTAGGTACTTTAAAATCCTCCGTAGGAAGCAAATCAATGGGAAATTTTACACTACTGAAAAATACAAGAAGTTGTTTCAAATTTTAATTTAAATTTCCCATACTGATGAAGTATTAACAACTTTGGGTAACAAGTTACACTTAATAAACATAGGAAACCATAGAACTTGCAGCCAGACATGCAATGGTTATCTAAGATCATTCACTTGAAGTTTTCTTTCATGCACTGAAAGTAAATGCCTCGTTTAGTACTGAATATTCTGAATTGTTCAGGAAACAAATACAACAGAATCTATTAAGGACAACAGAAGTCCAGAATAGCAGTGTGCAAAGTTCAAATCCACATTACTACATACAAAAAGAATCTGAAGAGTAAGGACTCTTGAAAGAGTAAAATCATAACCACTACTAAAAAAACCACTGTTATACCTAAGTCTGTAACAGACTTCTTCAGGAACTGCTGGATTTGCAACAACTGCTTCTACCATACTTAGCAGACCTAGGAGATACATCTCTGTATCTCAACAGGTGAAAATATTTGGTTTAGTCCTCTCAGCCACTCTGATATTGTAGAATTGTTTGAGCAGAAGTGAGATCAAGAGAAGTTCCACGCTGGCTGAATCACAAACATACCAAACTCCTTTAATGCAGTTTTTGTCCTCTCTGTGACTGGTTGGATACTGTGTAATACAAGAAACCTTCTGCAGCCATCAGAACCTTTTGTCACACACAACTTTAGGAAAACTACATTCTGTGCTAACACATCTTCTCTTTGCCATATTCAACAGTAAATCTAGACTTGCCAGTTTCTCAGGAAAACATACAAATAAACAAAGAACAAGAATAAGAACAACAACAACACTGAAAGAGCTTGTCTCACCAGATGCTGAAGTTCTTTGAGGTCCCTACAGACCATGTAGAAGACGCCAAGCAGAATATTTATATATGCAGAATAGAAATCCGCAGAATATTCTGGAGGATGATTCTGGGACAAGATCTTCTGCAGGTGTCCTATTTAAACATAGGTAAGTTTGGCTTATCTAAAAATAGCTTTAAAAACTGAACACGTTTTAAATTAAGCAGAAAAATAATTCTCATTAAAAACAAATACTACCAAAAAAAAAAAAAAAAATCAATGTAATTAAAGAACTAGCAAGTATAATGGATCAAAATGTTGTTTTCCGATGTTCTGTTAAGAGGAGTATTTTAGAGCTCGTGGGAATATAGCCTTCTGCCTTCCAGTGGCTAACATGCTTTTCAGATTCAAAAAAAAGCATATTGGTAAACGATTTTTATCATATTTGCACAGTTTTTGACAAAGTGTTATTTTATCCCCAAAAAGCAAATTCAAGAATTATATTACCTATGCTGTAATCAGGAAAATACAAGATGAATGGCTCAAAGCATCCAGTATTTGGACGAAACATTTCCCATACTATTTCACTAAGCAAGATAACTGTCACATTTCTGTCAGTCTACAAGAAGGGAAAAAAAAAAGTAGCAGATGAACAGAAAAAAAACATAGCATATTATAACACCAATGAAAAAAATACCATGACACTTCTATTCAAAATAATAAGCAAACAAAAATGAAAATTACAGTTTAATACAAACCACTACCATAATAAAGCTTCAGCTAGTCTAGTCAAGAGGGTCAAACATTTGAAGATTTTCATCTTTACCTCTTGTCATTTCATTGGTCTATATGCTTTCTAGGGTTACAGAGATTCAGTACTAGACAATATCAACTTCAATCCATTCATTGTTTGCAGAATTAAAGCAGCAATTTATATTGGTAATCAAACCCAGCCTTTCAGAACAGATAGGAAGGATTAAGAAGCAAAAGAAAGTTCAGATCTCTTTAAAACCAAGCTACTACTTTATTTTAAAGGTCAGGTGGTGAGCAGGAACAGAAGATTTTCGACAATTGCCCTTCTTTCCTTCTGTCACATCACAGCGCTTCAATGCAGTTCTCAGTATATTCTAAGAATGCTGAAGTCTTATAGTTTAAACTCCTAGACAGTGCCTACAGAAAAAAAGCCATCAAGAACTCCATCGAAACCCCTACTGATATATGATGTTTAACATGAGTTATGAATGACTCGAGAAGTTTAAGTGCTATTTCCCCTTCTCCAAAATTCCCACTTCTTGCTGAAGTGATAGCCACCAGCATTCTTTATTGTTTCTTCTTTTTCTATTTGTATTCATCTATTTCCTTTTAATTTGCCCACCTTCCTACAGTTTTCTTCCCCAAACCTCTTTCCTTTCCCAGACCTCCCACCATTTTAGCTAAGAAAAAAGCTAAGGTATTTCCATTTCTGTTCCTGACAGACCTTCCAATATGAGAAACCCAAGTCCTTTCTATCATAATCCATACAGAAATCAAGCACTCCATTCTTCACACGATGCCCTGTTCCACAAAATCTGACTGATAATGAAGAATCTTGCCTCCTAAGCATGAAAGTCAACGATGAAGCAACTTTGCCCCATGACAGTTATCAGCCTGCACATGAGTTTAACACCATCTCAGTTCACAGAAACTAGGATATCAGCATTAGGAAAGGCTAGCAAACTTATCTGGAAATCACTTTTGATCTTGAAGATGCTGCTTTAGCATTTTAAAAAAATCATATGCTTTTTTGGTTCCTGAGCAGTAGGGGCTACACTTCCCTCATTTATTGTCAGTTTGTTTCTCCTTTAGGGCAGCAAACTCTACAACATGGGCAAAACAGACAAGAAGGGCCAGAAAAATCAGCTGCCAAGATTAAAAACACAGCTCTGAATGAGACTTCATTCAGTAAAATTGAAATCAGTGTCACCAGAAAATTACTGACTATCATATACAAGCTCTTGAGGTATAAAAAAAAAAAAAAAAAAAAAAGTCCTCTATTTAGTTGTTCAGACATCTCAAAATACCACCATTTGCTAGTTTTGTTTTCTGTTTATTCCCAGAGAATGCACCATCTTTACTTCTTCCAAGGGACAAGCCTACATAATTCAGAAGTGAAAGAAGATATGGAGCTTAACTTCAAATCAGAAACATACTACAGTGTGATTAGAGAAGAAATGTAAAAACCTTCTGCCAATATCAAGCATGTTCTCAGCTGCTGAGCTGAGCTGGACCTGCTCATATGGTTCATACTATTCTGAAAAAGCCATCAAGAAACGGCCTGAAGTTTTGTGTGGGAGAAAACTGAGGAAAACAAACATTTCTTGACTGCAAATTCATGCTTCTAATACTGAATTCACTCTATTTGATTGAGCTCTCTGAGTCAGCCTGATTCAGATGTAAACTTTGGATCCCCACACTAACATTCACAAACGCTAGAAGGATTGGTTTTTTTAACTTATCTATTGCTGGTGCAAAGTATGTAGTATGTAGGAACTGTGTTGAACTTATACCTAATAGATCACAGTCTTCCTTTTTTGCTTTTTATTTTTTTTGTAGTTATTACAGGAATTTAAATGAAGTGCAGAAAAAATTCACATTCTTCCTAAAAATAAAAACATTCAAGAAAAGGCCGCTACATATCTGGCATCAGCATCCCTGTCAGAAGGTATTATTAAACTTTACTTTTGTTTGTTTATATTGAAGGATAAGATAGACCTGCAAGCATTTAAATTCTGGTTTACTTTCTGGTTTTGACCTCTGCCAGCTGCTTATTTTTTAGAAACCAAACAGACAGACAAACCAACCAACCTGCAGCTTTTCTAAGGAATCACTTTTCATGATGAGCCTGGACAGACCTATCTCACGCGCAGTTATCCTGAACGTAGGAATCATATGCTATTTTTTTCCTTGAGATACTCACCAATTCTTGAAGCCTAAGAAATGCTGGCAGGACATTTGCTTCCATTTCCCTTAGCTGTTCTGCTCGATCCAGTACCTTTAATAAAACAGTGATCTCATTACACAGAAAACAGTAACCTGAACTCTCATGCTGACTTGAAATCCGCTCTCAGCTGCTGGAGACACATTTCACCAATTGCTCTCAGACAAGAGGAAACTAAGCAGGAAGTTATGTTAAGAAGGGAACATCAGAGATATCATTGCTTCAGGTGTGCTTCCAGAAAGCTCAAGCAGCTCTGCCTTCCAAACAAAAGATATAATTCCCAGAAAATCACAGTATCACCAAGGTTGAAAAAGACCTGTAAGATCATCCAGTTCAACCATCCACCTATCAGCAATAGTTCTCACTAAACCATATTCCTCAACACAACATCCAAACATTCTTTGAATGCTACACTGTTATACCTAAGGGTAGCAAGAATTAAGTAGTACATACATAAATCAAGAAATCTGTAATATTTATAACCTCTGAAATCTCAATTTTCTCCAAAATTATTCTTCTATTAAAAACTGGGTATTACTTCAACTCTACATTAACATACTTACTGTGGGAGAGTTGTCTTTTACCAGTATTAATTTATGTCTCCAAAATAATTAAGAGTTACCACTTAATATCTTCAAGTAGCTAACATTTGGAGTTCATAAAACTGAATTTTGAGAGAAACTTTTCTTACTATATTTTGTAGCCCAGATGTTTACAGGATTTAATTGTATTTATGCAAACCCTGTGTAGTAATAACAGCTATGCTGTGTATATATAGCTTATACAAGGAACACCAAACAACTGGACGTACGAGCCTGTACGGAAAAATCAGGAGCATAAAAACATTTGTGGACATCTTTCAGAAAGAAAAAAAAAAAAAAAAACAAACTTATTCCACTCTTTCCTGTTAAGATTCTAAGAAGAAAAAAAAAAAAAACCAAATCATGTATTCTGTATTCTATTCACTACTCACAATAAAAACATAAGCTCTGAAGTTCTTTACTTCCTCTGAATTACTACTACGTTTAAAGAGAAACTATCGGTCTCTGAAAAACTGCATTAGTCTATTCTTTAACCACATCAAAATATTAAAACATCTATTGGTTCTGTTGTTCACAGTAAGAAAAGTAATTCTACGTGGACAACCAAAGAACATGTTATGCAAAGGGTATTTAAAAATAAAACTGAAAAAAATGTGGGATTATCTCTAAAATAATAGTTCAAGATTCTTGGGACTATTATAGTTTTAAATAAACTGTAACACAACATGATCTTATATTGACATCTGAATTTCGTTCATATAATAACCAGCTTCAAGGATGAGAACAGCTGATTAGGTTTACACAGAATTGCTTGAAAGTATTCTTCCTAATGAAACACTCTTTGTTAGGCCTAGTAACAGGCAATACCGAATACGAAGCTTAAACCCTTAAGTAGATCTTACTTTTCCCCTAAATGGGAAACCAAGCAGAGTTTTTATTCACAACACGCAAAATATACTGCAACACTGGGCTGTGGAACATGTCATGTGTGTCATGGAAACGGCCAACACAGGCCTATAAACCTACATTTACTCTATTATTTATTTTAATGCAAATTTGTCATGTTTTTTTAAACCAAAAAGTATATTTTCCCACTGACTGTTGAGCAACAATAAAACTGCAGATTCTTGCTTCTGTATAGTGCCAAATACTGCAGGTGTACAAATGAATAGAAGTTAAATCCGTTCTATTTTTTTTCATATAGTTACAAAGAATAAATTCTCTTTTTTTCTGAGTAATCACAAGCACACAGCACCCATGCTGGAGTTAACAGAAGCATTTAGAATCCTTTGCTTAAGAGTAAACATTTATCTTAATTCACTCTGAATTAATTAGGCTGAAACATTAGATTATTTAATTCGAAAATGAAACAGTTCATGTTACCAGCACACTGGTCTTCCATCAGTCTCAATTTAAACCATTCTATCACAAACCCAGATGACACAGGTTAATATACATGAATTGATTTCCTGTGTTCCTGTCTGTTCCCATGCAGAACAGAACTGAAATACTAATACTTAATTCTTCTGATTCAGCAACTATTTACCTGAAACAACGGAAACTTCCTAATTATTTAATGCTCTGCTTTCTCTAACTATTGTTCAGGAACATTCTGATTTCCAGATCAATAATAATTTTAATATAACACTCGATGCATTCTTTACTGATGCAGAATAGGCTTTTTAATTCAAATATTCAATTGAAAAGAAGTACAGATTTATTATATGTTTTGTGAAGCTTCCCATCACTTTAGTGCTAAATCCCGTTTTTACGGAATTGTTGAAAGATGTCAATACCACTTTTTTTTAATCTGTATATTAAATTGAATTATCTATAAGTAGTTTATTATATATTTTAAGTATTGGTTTGGAGCTGTTTGATTTTTTTTTTTCTCCAGTTTTCGAAGAGTAAATTTTATCAACTTCATGAGTTTCATCAGTTAGCATTGCTTCCCCTAAACATAATATGAAGTTTTACTTAACCATAACTCAACCATAACCTGTGAAACAGTGTGGAATTTTCTGCGTAGTTCTAGACTTCTTGTTTGACTACAAAAAAGCAAAGCAATGTGCCCTTCAACTGGTCTGAGAAATACGCAATGATAATCCCAGCTGATCAGACTTCCAATCTTGAGTCACTCTCATGTTTTCTTCAATAATAAATTTGACCTCATCTAACAAATTATTTAATTCTTAATACTATGCTGAAAATTCAGTCCATGTATGTTGTAGGTTTACTAAGTATGCATGCATACACTTACACATCACTATACTAAGAGAATTTGTTCAACTAAGTGAACTAGGAAAAGTTTTGAGGAGTCTACATCCTTTCTGTAGAGCCCTTGCATGCTTCATATTTATTTCAATATTCGTCTGTTGACACAATCAATGCTGTTAATGTTTACTACTTGATGTAGCTAGTTCAGCACAGTACCAGTGTTCTAGTCCTACACTGATTCAATCATACTTGTGATTTAAGTTCTCCTATTTTCTTCTGCAGACTGCTTGTTTCTTCCAAGCTTACTTATGTATGTCATCAAATCTTTCACTGCAGGACATTTCTGACATCTCAGTGTTAAAACCTCAGTTCTTGTCTCCAAGGGCAACAATATAAAGACGTAAGATTCTTACATTTAGAGAGAAAATTGTACATTTTAATTCCTTAGTATGACTTCTGACTTAAGTCTATGATAGCCAGCAATTGTTGTGTGCACCACAATGCACTTCACCCCTGCTTCCTACTTTTGCCTCTTCATTTGTGAAATTACCTTCTTCACAGAGAAGTACCTGGGTGTGACTTAAGAACTATGAAACAAATATAGTCTCTCTATATTATAAGAGACTTAATTATACAGTATAATTTACGGCAATTACTTACTATGTTAAACAGCTTTGTGAATAAAAAACTTCAAAAATACGAAAAATACACTTTCACCTGCAGACAGTAAGCCAGCTGGAAAAAAATCTATTTGGTATCAACAGATTGTGAACAAGGTACAAAAAAGAATTTTGTGAAAACTGTTCTAATATATACATTGCACATACAGGTTATTGACAGCACCTGGATCCACAGAAGCAAAACAAAACCTAAGCACTAAAAATAAACTACTTACAACATATACTGTTTGATCTTGAAGATTTTGACTCATGAGAGCTTGTTTAAACAGACGCACAAAGTCATTGAAGGTATCACAAGGCACGGGAGAAGCTCGTTTTGTTTCAGGAGAACCATTTTGCAGCTGGATGAGAATTTCTTCTAAAAGAAGTCGTGAAGTAAAGCATTCCACACAGTTCACAAACACATGAGGAAGCTGGAGGGGATAAAAATATCCAACTTCATTTCTATACTGTATTTATAGTGCTTTTTCAATATATATACTCCAAAATCAAGTTTCCCTTCCACATGAAGCAGTGAAAGAAACCAAACACTGCCAACAGAATAGAGAGCATAAACAAATAAATAAAACCTCGCTGTAGACAAATAATTACTTAAGTATCTAATCAAACTATCACATGTCTTGAGGTGATGAGAGGTCTGACAAATCCTCACACAAAATACGTGGTGTACCTTCCAATTAGGTTTTAAAATTTCTCTTTTGAGAGCAAAACATAGGAAGAACACCAAATAGCATTTTGATCAAAGAAAAGACAATCACAACACATTACAGTCTCGTAAAATAACCCATTACAAACTGGGTAGCATGAACTTCTCCAACTTATAAAAAAAAAAAGTAATCTAGGAGCACACACTTCAAAGAAATTACGCAATGCTTTTGGCATTCACTGCATACAAACGACCCGAAGATAAAGTGCAAGATTCTACATAAAACATGTGATAAGCCTGTTTGTGTAGAATATTCTGCACAAGTCTGAAAAATGTGCATATATATTTATGTGATTATCTATATGGCATTAACCAAATCCAAATCAAGATGATTTTACTTAGAAAGCAGGAATCCTTGATGTGAATTTTGTTTGTATGTTCCTGAAAAAAAATTGTTGATTCCAATTAGTTACATAATTCACTTATAGCTAGCCATCCAGCCACAACACCATTACAAACATTACTCAAGGTACTCAGTTCCTCCAAAATTTTGAAATAAATAGTCTAAAGAAGTGGTTTTCTTACGTTAAAAACAACAAATAGCATACATTAAAAACCACAGTAAAGCAGTATGATTCACCAGGAGAGGTTTAGGTTGGATATCAGGAAGAACTTTGTTACAGAAAGGGCTGTTAAACACTGGAATGGGCTCCCCAGAGAGAGGTGGTTGAGTCACCATCCCTGAATGTGTTTAAAAGCCATTTGGATGTGGTGCTCAGGGACATGATTTAGCAGAGGGTTGTTATAGTTAGCATAGTATGGTTAGGTTGCAGTTGGATTCAATGATCTTTAAGGTCTTTTCCAAACTGAGCAATTCTATGATTCTGTGACGCACATCAAGCTGTGTTTGGAGGATCTAGAAAAACCACAACAATTAGCCTATGCAACACTGCTTCAAGATGTATTGTTCAAGATTTTCAAAATTTTCAAGATTTAAGACTGTATTTTCTACAGTAAAGATCTTCGTGCATCTACAAGCAGGATGACCAGAATAAAGCAAATATGCTACAATGAATACAATGTTCTCCTTCAATCTGCAGAAGTATCAGAACAAATGGCAGCAGCCTTGTATTCAACTAGCGATTTTCATTATTTTATTGACTTATTTTTTTTCTTTTTTAGATTTCCAGCAAGTGTATGGCTTGTACCTTTGCTCAGAATGCTAACAACTGCACAGTAAGTTCAAACTTATGGGACTACATTTAAAGAGATTATGCACACCCAACTGAACATAACTGCAATTAGTTTGTCAACAAAAAGCAAAATTCTACTTTGGCAAAATCTTCCTACTGTTACTCATTTGCTCTCACAGCTGCACCAGCACTTGGCCCCCAACATTTTAGGCTACGAACATCTTTGCAATACATGCCCACAAAGATTGCTGGGACATTTGGGTATCACCAAAATTACATTTGTGAAGCTTCCATAAATCGTCTTTTTTTTTTTTTTTTTTTTTTTTTTTTAATATCCAAATAAACTATTAAAGGAGAATTACAAGATAGAGAAAAGGTTCTCTGCATTACATAAGCCTGAGAGGCTATTGCAGGTTAAGTCCTTTCCGGAGAGAGGAAGAAGATAGGCTGCTCTTTCTTCCTTTTTTAAACTTTTCTAAGAAAAATTATTATTCTATACATTATATACTATTATGTACTATTTCACACTAATTGGGGGACGAGGGGGGGTGAGTGAGTCAAGGCAGAAATAGCTGAAGAAACAAATCACTCTGGGAAAACCGACAAACAGCAGAGGGATTATGTTTTCATCAGTCCTCCATCACAAAGTTCGAAATTCAGAATCAACAAACTCACCTGTAATGTGTTTAGAAGAGTCTTCATCACATAGGTCTTTCCACTAGATGTATGTCCATAGATAAAGATGGACGGAAAACTCAACTGCTGACGCTAGGGAGAAAAACATGTTTGAAAAGAAAAGGGTTGCTCTTTTGATACCTCTTCTGCTTTGTGCTGTTGTTTCCTTGTTTTCAACAGAGGATTTACCACTGAAGTGTGCCCACAAAAAAAGTTAACTTTGAAACTGAGGTATAAAGTATAAAATACACCAATTACCATGAAACAAAACTCAATCACATTGATACCATGATCACTGAAATGCTAAGAGGATAAGTCCCAAGAATCAAAAGTCACATAAAGCTACCTGTGAAACTGCTGCAGCATGAGGACACATTTTTCATGAAAGACAATTTAAATAGGAGCAAATAAGAAGAAAAACAGTAGACTCTTAATTCAAACTGATTAAATAACGAACAAAATTCTGGCAAGAGTAAACTGGTAACCTTTACCTTGCCATAACTTCTACAAATAGAAGATGCTTTTCATCAGCACTACAAAATCTTATGGACAGCAATGGAACTACCAAGAATCCCGTACCTAAAATTCAGACACACAGATACAACAGTTGCAAATAGAATTTCTAGACAGTCACTTAAAAAAAAAAGCACCCCGGAACTTAAGACCAGGGAGAAAGACAGACTTTGTTCCATTTTTGGAACAAAGTTAATACCAGGAGCTATCATGGAGAAACAAGGCTGCAGAGACAATAAGGTACTAATAGCTGACTAAAGAAACGAGATGTACCCAAACTACACTCATAATAACATCACAAAAACTCTACTTTTACTCCAAAATAACAAAACATCATTTTTCCACTCAAATACACAACATAGAAAGCACCACCTCTCCAAATATAGACAGCAACATGGACACTTGGGATTCTCGACAAGGCACCAAACTTTCCAAGCAAAGGAGAGTAGCTGGTGGATAAGCTGGGTGTTCAAGAATAGGCATTTTGAAGTTCCTGTAGTCAGGATTCTAAACATGAACGTCCCTCCTGAGATGTGGAGACGAGAAATAAGGTGATCTGGAAAATAAAACGTTTTAATTATGATTTGCTGTCACATACATAAAGGAGAAAAATAAGCCAGAATTTCTATTACACCCAAATAGATATTCTAATTCTGGGCGATATGAAGACAGCTGCTCCAAAAGAAATGCCTCCTATTTCATTTGTCCCACAACATCAGAGGCAGATGTTGGTGGTATGGTGGTAAATTCCCAACAATATTCCATTACATTTTGTTGCTATGTGACAGATGGCAAAAGAGAAGCAGTCTAACAAAATGGTATCTGATGTTGAAGTGCAGATGAAGCAAAGGTGAATTCCTTTATGAGGAAAGAAATGAACCTGTTGATATTCAGACACTTGCTGAATGTCTAGGTGTTAACACAATGGAAGCTGGACCACGTGGGCGACATTTTCCTAGCAACAATGCCATCACAGTAGCTGTGAAACAGTGATCATCTCTGCTGGAGCAGATTTTTACACGTGGCATGCAGGCTCTTGTTCATCGCTGGCAGAAACCAAAAGCTAGTGGTGGTGACTACGTTGAAGAAACAGTGTTTTGTAGCTGAGGATTTGCTCTATCAAGCAGCATAATTGTGCTCTTTTTCAGTATTCACTGAAACGAAAAAGAAGCATTACTTTTGGAGCAGTCACATTCTATGCAGGGCTGAAAGATCTCTTTAAAATTGGGCTTTACTATGTAAGGCATTATATGGCCATTTTCATATAAGGCAGATTCCAAAATTTCAAAGAAAAATGGAAAGGTATGCGATATATCAGCAAATTGCTATAATGAAGAATTATCACATTTAACTAACTGGAGAAACACATATTTTGGTCTGTCTTTATACACATTTAAAAGTAACAAGGTAATAAAATGAGAAAAGCAGATCAGTCACAGATGATCACCTCCCTGGACAGCCAATAAGTTAGGATCTGCAAATAACAGGGAACAGTCAGGGCATAAGGAAAGATGATAAAATAATAGCTCTTCAGATATTAACATGAAAGCACAGCAAACTAAGCCTTAAAGCAGCAGTAACACACGAAGAAAATTCATCTGATGCTGCAGGTCAGAAATACTGATTAAAAAAATAATAGAAGCTCATTTACCAGACCAATCAGGTCCAGGTAAAGCTGTAACACTGATCACACTCTTTAAGACAGCAACAAGTCAGGAAATACTGAAGGTCTGACTGCCCATTCACCGGAACAGCTTCATTTTAGTTACAAAACACAGAAAAACAGCTCTGTTCTTGTTCTCCTGCACCTTCTAAAACTGCTGTAAAGATACTACATAAGTAAGGAAGTTTTTCCTCACATTCATATGGAACTTTCTGTGTTTCAGTTCGTGCCTGTTGCCCTTTGTTCTGTAACTGAGCACTATGTCTACATACATTTGAGACTTTTCTCCTTGTTTTACTTTGCCTTCAGTATTTTCAACGTCTCAGCATTTCAAATTACACTTACGTTTAAGTAAGCGCATCAGATCTAACAAGGACTACTCAAAAAACTACTTTTGAATCAACCTGAAAAACAGAGAAGTCCATAATTGCAAGTATGAGAAACTCAAGTAACGCAGCTATAGAAAAAAACTGCATGATTGTACATGGTTGTCTCCTGCACCAATTTAAGTGTCTTCAAAATTGAATGAAGATTTTTAGAAAAGAATAGCTTAAAGTTTCTCACTGCAAATGAACTAGAAATAAATATCAAAGATGGAAGGAAAACATTCAGCCTCCACAGCAGGGGACAAACACAAAGCTTTGGAAAGGTCTGAAAGGCATGTGGTGTGAATGTAAGATCTGCTCTGCAGTGACTGCACTACCCGGGGCTCAGCACAGTGCCTTGTGCACATCTGAAGCCATTTGAGATGCAGAACAGCTTAAATCTGCTGAAGCATCCTATCTGCCAGCCCATGAAGATGCTTTTCAACCACGTTACCTTATGGTAAACATATTTAAAAGGAATGAAAAATTTGCATGTCTACTGACTATATGCAGGCATCTAGTTCTTCAGCAGGATCTCATTCTAGAGTCCACATGAAAAAGGACATTTGGTGCAAAGCTTTCAAATTTAATTCAGACTAAATGGCAATGCTGGCACCACCAGCCCAAGCTCGAACTCAGGACGTTCCCAAACTGTGCTGGAGGCGGTACGCGTGGCTGCGATCAGGGGAGGAGCAGCACTGACCTTCAGGGTGAGCCTGGTGAAGTTGCAGAAGGCACCACTCAAGCCAGACGGCACAGGAGGATCTGACACACGGGCAGGATGCCTCTCAGCTCACTGCTTCCAGAATACCTACCCCTCGCACGCCTTTCTACACTTGACACCAAAACTGAGCTCATAGCGCCGCTCTCCCCCCGCCCCACAGAGGCTCACAGAGGCGTCCCACCCGCCGCGCCTGGGGGGCTGAAGGCGGAGCCCGGCCCCGGAGGGCAGGTCGGGACAGGAGCAGCAGGGACCCCATGCTCCCCAGCGCCATGTCCTCGCCTCGCTTCGCCTCGCCGCCCCGCGGCAAGCGCTCAGCCCCGTTCCCACCTGGTCCCCCCTCACCTCGCTCCGCTCCGGCGCCTACACCTCCCGGCCACCGCTGGCCAGCCGGCTCCCGCGGCCGCTTTCTGCACATGCGCACCGCCCGGCTGGTCCCCCGTCCTACTGCAGTGCGCAGGCGCGGAGACTGCACGCATGCGCCGTAGCGACGTGACGCTCACTGCCGTCAGTGCGTCCCTGGCAGCGCGGGAAAAGGCAGGAAGGGGCGGCGGAGGAAGGTTTGTGTGCGGAGTCTTCTGTTACCGGGGTAGAATGGAATAGCTCATTTGGAAGGGAGCTTCAGCAATTATCAAATCCAGGTGTTTCTTCAGGACTAGCCAGAAGTTGAAGATTATCAATGAAGACGTTCTCTATCTGGATATGCCTTCTGATCACTGACAGACATGGGGCGTTAGCCTCCTCACTAGGAAGCCTGTGGCCACCCTCACAGTATAGAAACTTTTCCTGTTATCCACTCGACCTCCCCAGCGCAGCTTTGTGTGCCATTCCACCATGTTCTGACATCAGTTTCCAAGGGGTAGAGCTTGGCACCTCTCTCTGCAGTGACACCATCATAGCTGTGAAACGGTGATCACCTCTGCTGGTGCAGATACTTACAAGCACAGCACGCAGGCTCTTGTTCATAGCTGGTGAAAATGCATAGCTAATGGTGGTTACTATGGAAAAGTAGTGTCATGTAGCTGAGAATTTGCTCAATCAGTGTTACTGTCTTCCTTGTATTTGTTGTCATTTCCACAGAAATAAATAGGAGGCGTTACTTTTGGAGGGAGCTGCGTATATGCAGCCCAAGACGATTGCTCTTCAGTGTGGCCCAGACAAGCCAGAAGGTTGAACGCTCATAGAATCATAGAATCATAGAATCACCAAGGTTGGAAAAGACCTAAAAGATCGTCCAGTCCAACCGTACACCTATTACCAATAGCTCCTACTAAACCATGTCCCTCAACACAACATCCATTTTTTCTTGAACTCCCAGGGTCGGTGACTCCACTACCTCCCTTGGCTGTCCATTCCAGTTTCAATTCAGAACTGCTTTTGAAGCTCTTCCCACACTCGGTACACTTATAGGGTCTCTCTCCTGTGTGAATGCGCTGGTGGTAGGTTAGGTGGGAACTAAGTGTGTGAGTGAGTGCTTTAGAAGTTCCTCCCACACTCAGAGCACTTTTAGGGTTTTTCACCTGTGTGGATGCGCTGATGCAACTTCAGTTCAGAACTGCTTGTGAAGTTCTTCTAACACTCAGGACTTTCGTAAGGTCTCTCCCCTGTGTGGATGCTCTGGTGCATCTTTAAATCAGCACTGATGGGGAAGCTGTTCCCACACTCAGAGCTCTTGTGGGGTTTTTCACCTGTGTGGATGCACTGGTGTGACTTCAATTCAGAACGGCTTCTGAAGCTCTTCTCACACTCAGGACATTTGTAAGGTCTCTCCCCTGTGTGGATGCACTGGTGCCTCTTTGAAACAGAACTGCGTGTGAAGCTCTTCCCACACTCCAAGCACTTGTGCGGTTTTTCACCTGTGTGGATGTGCTGGTGCCTCTTTAAATCAGAACGACATGCGTAGCTCTTCCCACACTCAGAGCACTTGTAGGGTCTCTCCCCTGTGTGGATGCGCTGGTGCAGCTTCAATTCAGTCACTAAAGCACCTGTAAATCCTTATTGCTTCGAAGTGGAGATTCTCATTCTCACTGTTCCATCACTGCTTACATTCATTTTCCTAGGACTTGGGTGGTTATGCAGTGAGCTAGCTCAGGGAACAAGTCCAGCTGAAATTAACACAAAGCAAAAAAACAGTTACTTTTGAATAGCCTCACTTCTACAACTCTAGTTATTAATTGAGTGACCAATGTGGTCTTAGCTACTCTGGTACTTAGCTTCTAATCTAGAATTCAGACAAAATACCCAGTAGTGACACTGTTTATAGATCCACGTGTCACCATTATTATCACGACATAGTAAATGAAAATATATCCCTTTTCCAGCAGTTTAAAATTACTAAGAATATCTACGTTGATTGAAATCTGATGCTTGGTTTTTTCAGGTGTGACTTGTGAAAAGTAAGATAGAATCCTGGACTTGTATGTGTGCAGATAAAAAACTATTACAGAAGATGATTGAACAGTTCTGTCCAGTTTTTCAGGTGCATCAGCATCCATATATCCCTGCTTTGATTTAGTAAGCAAGATACTTTATACCTGTCATTTAGGTCAAAATCTGTAAGTATCAGCTGCTAGAGATAGGATTCATGCATTAGTACCAGGCTGGTTATGTGTAGCGTAATTTGTTTCAGTGTACATTTTTTATTACATTTTACACTGATGTTGCCACTGAACATGCATTTCTGTACAGATTTAAATATTTTCTTAATTCATACTAAAATGTCATGGTTCTTTTTCTTGTTCTGACAATGAGTTGCTGTCATTTGAAAGAGAAAGCAAACAGTAGGCTGAGATTTGAAACTTAAATCTAACAGCAGAAGATAGTCTTTTCTCGTTGCGTTCATGCTCAGGTATTTAACTTTTTTTTTTTTTTTTTTGAGTATCAATGTGATTTTCAGTACAAGTAGTAGTTAGTTTCCTTTTAAGTTTTCTTACCATAGCTCTTGTTCATCAAAATATCTTTTTTTTAAGAATAGGATACTCAGTGATTTCATTCAAATCCCTGGGATTCCTTATTTATCGAATTTATAAACGTGAATTACAGGATTAGATTGTTTAACATGTAAATACATGGAACTGCATGTAGAACACATACATATTCTGTGTGGCCTCTGTATAATACAATACAGAGAGTATTATGAGTCTAAACAATGTGCAGAATTTTCTTCTTCATTTCTCTCAGTCTTTCCAGGATATATTTTACCAGTAATACTGTTGTACATTATGCCGTTGAGACTGTATCTGGATTATTACCTAGCAGTCTCTTCCTATTCAGAAAAGTCATTTCAAGCTGATAGAGGTGCAGAAAAGGGCTCCCATAAAGAGCGGGAAGATAAGAAATTATTGCCCTGGAAAGACATTCACTTGAAAGGATAGTTAAAGTGGTATAAGGAGTTACTGTAACCATATGTTCCCTGCTTTGCTAGGACAGTGTTATCATCCTCTTCAACACAAGCCATCCATTTGACTTAAATCCCCAGATAGAGACTATTTAAAGTATTAACTGGGTGATTTTTCGAGGTAGATGAAGGGATCTCAAGTGATTCACTGTACACACCAACGTACAGAAACAAAGCTTAAATAATGAAAGGGAAAAGGTATCTACAATAGCTTCTAAAGTGATTTCAGTTTAATCTGGTGAAGGATATCTGACACATCCTAAAGAAGGATGGGATTTGAACTTTGATGAAGGACAGATATCAAAGAGAGGAGAAGAGGTGTTTACATTAAAGGGTCAGTATGGAAATTGTGACATATTTTATGACCACTTACAGTAAGAAATTTTCAAACATCTTTCCCAATATTGTGAGTGAGAAAATGAAGTGATGCTGAGTCACACTCTCAGTTATTTAAGAACGAAGTTGTGAATGTTGTTTGTTGGAGCAGAAAGGTTTATTTGACTGAAGTTTCTTTCATTCATATGAGCAAGTATCACAAAAATGAAATAGATATTGATTAGTTGCCATCAGAATTTGTAGAAGTCTTGCCAGAAATACCCCTTCAACTGTTTTAAACAGCATCAGAGCTATCTTGCAAGTGCAGTGCTGCAATGAGAAGGATCATTAGCTTCAGTATAATACATAGTAAAAGCAGACTCCTTAATTTCTCCCCAGACGGAAACCTGCCATTCCATGTAATATAGATTTACACGTGTGTTATTTTAAAAAGTGAATAATTTAAATACATTTTTAATGAATGTATGAAGATAAGAAGTAGGTTGGACCAAATAACTTTGGTCTGGCTGAAGCACACCTACTCTGCTGCAGGTTATTCTAGTGGAAGTGGCTGCATAACCAGCTGCACAAACATGACCAGGTTCCTAATAAAGCAGTTTGAGCACATTTTAAATACCGAGCAGAAGCCTAAAAATTATTATTTCCTGTCAAATGAAATTATATACAGGTAGATAAAGTTGTGCACAAGTTCACATCCCATTTGTAACTATGAGTTATTAGGCACCTTCAAGGAATCAGCTCACCTCCTCATTCTCCTGATATCAAAACTAGGAAGATGAGGTGTGGTTACGCTACACAGACTGTAGTAGAAGATTTAGACCAAAGAGCTTTGAGTTACATCCAAAGAAATAGTCCCTGGAGACAACTTTTTGGGACGTAGATTACAAAAATGCAATACTTTTCCTGCACATCTCATCCTGTGTACAACGCTGTAGTGGCCAGGCCCAACAGGCACCATATCCATGCCAGGGGACAACGCAAATGGTGGCATGGCTGTGCTCACAGCTGGTAGAGGTTCATTTGCACTGGTACAGCTGAGGATCTGATCCATAATTGCTCATTAAGTTTGCTAAAGATAGACAAAGATGAATGCTTAACAATCTAATCGCTAGTGATTATAATCACCGACAGTGGATTTTCAAGCAATTAGCAGTAATTAAGCTCTCATTTATAACTCATTAATATGAAAAACAGTAATTCCATGGATGAAGTACTCCCATAGTATCTAAGGAAAAGTATTTTGCAGGCAGAAATATATGATGAACTATCTAGAGCTTCAGATCACCAAAAGAGATTTGATCGATGTATCATCGTAGCCAAACACTGCTGAAATTTCAGCTGGTTGCTCAGGCAGAAATCACTTGCACACTATCATCATTGTTTACTTAGACTCCAGGTCCCAGGGGGGACAATCTGGTAAAGAATGAGAGTAAATAAATATCTTTCTTCAAACTGCCAATAAGAAAAGTCTATTCACTGGTTTTACTTTAAAGTTACGTTTTCATTAATTCTCTATTCAAATAATGTTTGCTTTCCAATTTATTTTTCTGGGAAAATGGTACCAACCTCTCCAAATAAATTAGCGTGTTAATATATATATTCCTTTACAGAAGTATGTAGCAGCTCACAGCAATGTACTCTCCATACTCATGGAGAATGCTTTACTAAGAGCACGTTGCTGAGTTTTTTAAGTTTCATTATAGTCTTCATAAAGCAAGAGGGCCAAAGGACATTGATGTCTTGACACAAGCTTAATCAAAACCTTTTATGTATCATTACGTACTCGGGTTCTGAAAGCTATACTAAAGTGATATCGCTTCCAGTTGAAGTCAGTCCTATCTGGCAATTGTTGATTTACTTACCTTAATGCCTGGAGATAATCTGAATGAATTCTAAAAAACAACCTTGTTAGAAATATTTTACTTCAGAAAGAAATTAACATTCTCTACTTCTAAGATGAGACATGGAGAAAGATGTGACTTATATGCACCAACAGCAAGGGCAGACACTTGGATTAACGAGGAATTAACGAGAAACAAAAGACATGGATCATGGCTGGGAGAGTAGCTAATGGCTACTGTTACTACGTAAGCATTTCTGATATGCAAAAGCTGTCATCATGATGTTTCACGGGTCGTCTGAACCAAAACTATGCATTGGATTCTTACTGCTCAAATCTGCAGTTACACTTAGATGTGCTGGGCTAGGAATGGGCAGCCCGGCGTCATGGAATGAAATGAGGTTTTAACTAGTGTACCACTGTGGGTGGTTTACACAAGGGCTTTATTAAAGACCACTTAATTCTTTGATTAATTCCATAGTTAATTCCACTATTAAGACTTTCCCTCAGTTTTAGGGACCTTCTAGATCCCAGTGTAAGTTAAAGGAAACTTTGTTTCCTCTTATATTAAACTTTCCACAGTGCTGAGAAACACACTGCATTTATCTTCATCCATACCCTGAGGCACCGGTGAGCAAAGGCTGCTAACAGCACTGGCTGGCAGCATTAGGGAGCGTTCTGCAGAAGGATGTGCCGCCAGGAGGCGATCTCTGCAGGCACAATGTGTGATGCAGGATTAGCGTTAGCAAGGAATATAATCTGCTGGGAGAGATTTTGGTTCCTTGGATGGGGAGTGTAACTGCTGAACCATTCACTGTGAGCCTGATGCTGTTTTATAGTTACAGCCATATCATGCTCAACTTCTATCCTGTTTTGGTTTTTGGTTTGGTTTGTTTGGTTTGGAGTTTTTTGTTGGTGGGCTCTTTTTGTTTGTTTGTTTTGTTTTGTTGCTTGTTTCCAGTAAGTTATGAGGCAGATCCAAACGCATTCTTGTAGAATTGAAAATGATTTTAATCTTTAAATAGAAAACCAAATAAAGATCTACACTGCAGGAGGAATCAGCAACTGAGTCATCACATTTGTGGACTAAACATAATATCACAATTCTAATCTATAATAGTAAAAGAACAGCTAAATGTTGCCCTGGCAGATAGACTGCTTACTGAGACTAATAAGAAATCCTATCTCCTTCTCAGCTTGAGCTGTTTCTTCAGCTTATTTTCCGTGGACATACATCTGTCTCAGTCTCACGTCAGCTTCCCAGCAAAATAAATTTGGCATTTAACTAAGTGCCAAGCAGAAAAATTCTATGCTAACAATTTTTAATAATCATAATTAATTATTGATTACTGTTAATGACAGTAGGCAAAAATTGATTTGCTGTTTGTACTGAGCTGAAATAATTTACTTGTCAAATGGAAGTGATTAACCAGTAAGACTAACAGCAATTATGTAATAATCTCCCATTTCTAATTTACTATATTAATGAAAAGATCTCTGTTTGGTAAGTGGTAAATCAAGGAAAGAAATGCAAGATAGATTTAGGTAGTAGATCTTTCATCATATTTATTACTGCGATATGGTTTCTTTCATCTATGATAAATAATACATGAATTGGGGACAATGCTATGCTAACCTTGGTAGGTAAGGATTTTTTACCTTACAATATCCTTTGGGTAGCAGTAAATGACCATTTAGGACTGACCTCTTCTTCATTTTTTCAGCTAATTGTCAGTATTTATAACAGTTGTAGTTTTTGGCAAAGCATTCGAACACTATACCTACACAACTTGTCTTTTATGTAAAGACAAACCTGTGCTGCCATTGAGAATTTACACACTTATAGATGTTATTTTTTTTTCTTTACTGACTGGTATTTAAAAATCAGTTCTGAAACCCCAGAGGATGTCAGTGACATCTTATGCTGAGCATCTGATTCCACCTTCATGCCTTTCCCTGTTTGCAGGTTTGGCAATTGCTTACTCCTTAGTATATAGCTTCATGCCTAAGATCACAATCAGCTGGTTAGCTTTGGTGGCTCTTCCCACCTTCCCCCAAGAAGTTGTAATCATAGAGTAGCAGAAGCCTAATTATTGCAATTTTTTTCCTCTTCTTTGATACATAGCATAGCAAAAAGTATAAAGGAGGAACTGGAAAGAGACACCTCTGCCAGTATTTACTAAAATATGCTCCCAGTACAAAAGCATTGATTGGAAGGACAATGTTGTTTGACACCATGAACTGCTCACAGCTGCAGGCAATATTTCCCATTGGAGAGTGAGAAGATGTATGTGGTGATAGGCTACGTATGTGAAAATGATTTGCTGAATGCAAGTATAATTGCAGAGTAAGATCCAAGATGCTGCCTGGGTTACCAGTGACCAGCAGGAAGATGTTGCCCACAGAAATTCAAGAGAGATAGAGATCATGAAATTTAAGAAATCTAGTTTAGACCCTTTTAACTCAATGTGATGTTTATTCTCTAGAGATTGAGGTGAGAGAGAGAGACTGTGAATTTTAGTTTCATACAAAAAGGATTGTGTGGAAGAGAGAAGGTTGGTATCACTGAACTAGGGCAGAGATAGGAGCTGTATTTGTCCTTGAGAAGATAAGAAGATTTAAAAGAAAAGATGTCTGACAGTACTTTATCAGGAACCTTCTGAGCTATGAGTAAGAATGGTTTTCATCTCAGGAACATCTCAGCTGATGATTTTAAATTTTGAGAACACGGTAATAGTTTCCTCTATGAAATTAATGAAGCTGCCAAAACCTGCCTTTCTGTCAATACGTATTCTGCTGATATCTCTTTTATTTGTTTATATCTGCCAAGATATTGCTTGCTCTGAACTCTGTTTCATTCTGAAAATATCAAAGTCAAAATGGTGTAAACCCACATCAATTGTATATGAAAGTGTTGATCTCCATGCTAGTCCAACTTAATTCAGAATCCAATATGTCAAAGTTCTTAATTTTAAGTTCACGTTGTCAAGACTGCTATAGAAATACAATCCAGCTGCATCAGGCATGGATCTGGGCTTGGAGGAAACGTATGCCTCATGCCAGAAGTCTTACAGGTTTCACATGCTTGTTATTAGTACTTCTCGTGGAAGCTAGCAATGAGAAAGATCTTTGAAGCTTTTCCCTTTGCCATCCTCCTGCAAAAGATGTATAGCAATGGCAGGCATCCTACACTCTGCTAAGCCTGCTACGTATATTCTAGTGTTCAAATTACTAGCTGAATAGCACAAGTGCCCAGAGGGGAATAGGTGCATGACAGCAATGGGCCACAAAGCAGGAGGCCTGGGGGGCTCTTAGCAGTAGCAGACAAAAATGTTCTGAGGCACAAAGTGGTAGCTTGCTGAGTGTGAACTCTGGGCAGAGTGGTGAAACAGGACTGTAGTGAAGAGTCTGAACGTGTGAGTAGAAAAAAGGGAATAAGAGTGCAGTAATTGCTAGGATAGGTAAGAGTTCCCACCCTCTGGTACTCCTGCCATCTACATGGTTTTTCTTGCTTCGGAGCTTAACAGCAATGGTAACGATGTGGTCCCTCCATTTCAGAAATATATGTTATGTTTAATTTATATGTCTAGAAAATGAGGTACAGGGAGGTATCACAACTCTTACAGCAGTAAGGACTAAGTATATAATGTTGCATGCAAGATATAAGTAATAATCTCCCTTTGTAAGGGAGAAGGGATTTAAACAAAGAACATGAATTCATTTCTGAAATATTGACAGCAGTATCTTAAGAAACGGGTGCCCAGTGTTTTGTCTTGTGGAGCGGAATTACCTTGGCCTGCATAGAAAATATGCAATATAGTTAATGTACGTAAGTAACAAAATTTCTCTTTTAAAAAACATATTTTCTTTAAAACTTGGGGGAAAAAAAGAGAGCAATAACAGCATAAAGCAAATGGGTTGGACATATATGCCATAAAATGAGCCCAGGACTCACAGCAATGACAGTCATGGTTGTCAGTGCCATAGAAGGAGTTAAAAAGCTGCACAGGTCAACAAATTGAGATACTCGAAGCTCTCCTTTGGGTTGCTGGAAGGCATTGTTTCTTTGTGAAATCACCCCCAAAAATCTTCTAGCCTGACAAACCATTATTTGGCCTGAATTTGATCCAAATTGCCAAATATTTTTTTTATTGTTTATCACATTGTAATCATTTTGTTAATAGTTGAAATAAGTCAGCTTCACCTAAGAGCCCTTCTAAGAGCTGCTTTGAAGAGCAAGTTTCAAATCCTTCGTCTTACTGATCACGAGTTTCAGTAGTTAAACAACAGTCAAAGGGTATCACAGCATGCTGAAGGAGTATGGTGAGACACAGCTGTTTGTCGTGGGATGTTTCATGTGCCAGTTTGACCATAGGTGACAGCTGTAGCTACATGTTTTCCTTTAACATTAAGATTCTTAATGTAAGAAATGTAATTAGCTTTTTACTTCAGGAAGTATGTACCTCGACATCTAGTAAAATAGTTTGTAACACGCTATAAAAAAAATGCAAGAGATGCAAGGGAAATGTGCAAAGGAATGGCATACCATCCTGCAGAGTGCTGTTACTACATTATGAGGCATGCTGGAATTCAGGGTGAAGTAATATGTGAGAATGGACTAAATCTTGACATTCCCAGGACTTCAGAGACAAGTACGAACAGAAGGTGTGATATGTCATGTGTTTCTATAATTGCAGATATAACTCATTTTGATGACAGCTCAGATAGAGGCAGTAAAATAGCCTCGATCTAGAAAATGTTAATTCTGTAATATTCAAACAAGTGATTCGGCCAGATTCTAGGAGACATATCTCAGTCATTTGCACAGAAGAAAGCTGAAATACATCATCTTTCTGAAAGGGCAAACAGTGGGGCAAGAACAGTCAGTCGTGTTTGTATGCCACACTTCACCCAGTGGCCAATGACCTGAGTTCCACAGCTCAATGGCAGCAAAGTTGGCTCGGCTTCTTATCTATGCCAAGTGCCAGCGTCTGAGTGTGGTGAGTGCTGCTGTGCCTGAGGATCAGCAAGGCTTAAACCTCTCTGCAGAAGTTAGCTACCAACGTGGTGTACATCCACTAATGCTGGAAGCTCACTGTCTGAGCTTCCCAAAGCAGATTTCCGTGCTATTGCGCCTGCAGGCCAACAAGATACAAATACACTGAAGCTACTCTGCCAAAGTTTTTTTTTGTTTGTTTTTAAATTTCCATCACAGTAAGTATCAGGTCAGCTTATGAATAAGTCTATCTCACCTATCCTAGAATTAAACTGAAAATCTGTAACTTAATAAACTTTTGATCAATTCTTTTATTTAAGAGTTATCTTCAAACATTTGGTCGATTGTGTTGACAGTTTGATATGACTTCTGTATTCTAGCACATTGCAGAATTCATAAAACTAGATTTACAAGTTTAATGGTAACCAAATCATATACAATTGCTTTTTGTAGCCTCCAGTGAGTCAGACTTGGTCACATGGTCAATGATATGGTTTTGGTTGTGTTAGAATTTACAACAAACCTTTTTTCTGCATCTCTGTGTTTATTTATTCAGCAAATTTGACTTCACATGCTGGGCTCTCACAACAGAAGCAGTAAAATGTGGAAAAACATTTGGATTTTCTTAAACACTTCCTTTTGGTGCTCTAAGAATCAGAAATATGTACGTTCTAGTAAGTATATATTTGCTATAGCTGAATGATCTTGATTACTAGAGTTGTAGTAGTTTTTACCATGCAATTTGTGTTCAGTTTTGCTCACTCCTCTCTCTTATGGTCCTCCAGATTCTTTGATCCTTCACAGCTAGTGCTGTGGCATTAAAATAGCAAGGATAATCTTATCAGAGAACATGGTTTATACACATGGAAATGAACTTAAATTTTGCTATATGAGTTTTGTAATTCTTTTAGGAAAATGCAATTCAGAGGAGTGCTGCAGCAATCTGCTGTTCTGTTATGCTAGTACTGTTGCACTGAATGAGGGAGGAAACAGACTCAATTGTGCTAAATTACTGTGTGCTTTTTTACCACCATATAATCAGCACTGAGGTGTGGATTAAAAAAAAAAAGAAAGAAAGATTTAAATGTATTTGTGGCACTTATCTGTGACATCCCAGAAGAAATGAGTTCTCAGAAAAGCATAAACACAGACCAGCTACCTTAAATGATTTGTATTGTGCGCCCTGACTTACACACAGTTCAAATCATCTTGTATCACTGATATCACTGCACCATATGTGCAAACTGTGAATTATGATTTCATCTTTTGTGCACTTTCTGACTTCAGCCCAGCATTTACCAATATCTGAGAGACACTGACACGTTTTGCCTGTCAGTAGATACCCACTTCTCTGCTGCTTATGTTTTAAAGAGCTGCCTTATGTATTACTTAAATTATAATACTGCATGCTGAAATGTTCCCTCAAGCGATAGGTAACTGAGGAGACAATCTGGGAAGCAGTGAGATGCAGATGCTGCTCTTAATATGCCAATCAGTCAATTTCCTACTGGCCTCTTTACTCAAAAGCTGATTTTAAAACATAGATTTATCTCACAACACCGAGAAATCTGTATTAAACGCAAAGAGCATGCAGACAGTCAACAGTAAATAAACAGATTTCACAGCCCTGCACAAATGAGGTGCATGCAGCCACGTACTGCTATCTGTTTTCATCCTCTGTCATGCAACAAATGCATTAAAAGTAGCTTGTGAGTCTAGGAACTGTTTGGTTTTTTTTTCTTCACCCTTCCTCCTGAGCACATGATGCTGTTAGGGCAAAGGGAATATCCTGCTTGTGTTTCTGCACTGGGTGAAACTGGACGGGTGCTGTGACAGTGAAAATGAAGCTGCTTGGACTGCTCACCACATGGGCTACAGTACTGGGAAGTTAGAGCCTGCTATTCAACTTCACAGGGATAAATCAGGAAATAAAAAAATAAGGGCTTTATAGTCAGTACAGATTGTGGGTACAGTTCTACTCTATATGCATAGCTATTGATGCAGGATGAGCATGTGCCACAAGGAAACCTCCTTAGAACACCTGACAGGATTATGAGTATCTACATATTCCCAAAGGTAGGAAAAGGTTAAAAGGAAGAGGAGGCCCTGCTTTGTGCCTGCTGGCTGTAGTGTGTGTTGGCATAGATCAGGAGGCAGGAATGAAGCTGTTAGCTGGGGCTGGTCCAGTTTTGGAGTCTATTCCTTAGCCATCGAGTGTAAAAACCTTCTGAAAATCCACGAGAATTGAGAAAGTCAGGAAGGAGCCCGAAAGAGAAGAGAATGAAAACAGAGTTATTCAGGTTACAAAGGCATCCTAATGTCCCTGTGCTAAAATCATTTCAGGGCCCACAGATGCACATCACGCATAGCAGCTGGGAAAGACCAGTCCCAGTTTCATCATGCATGTAGGCTGTTTTCCCATTCTCTGGGGCGGGTGCTGGTTTGCCCTTTGTACTGCCTCACTGCCACACACATCGCTTCCCTTGGAACAGTTTGCAACTTCCAGGCTATGGTCACTCCATCCTCCGTAACTCCTAAGGCAAGGAATCCATGTCTTTAACTCCAGAAAAGTGAAGGAACTTTGCTCAGCCATTGTTAGTGTTGTCTTAAATAGACATGACTTTTATCACAGAAGTGGGCTTTCATTCAAGAAAGCACTTTTGCTTCCTATTTCATATTTAAAACAAATACAGATTTATTGCTTTGGTATTAAATTAGTTTCAGAGCTCTCGTTGTTATCCTGGAGCCATGTTTCACTTTGAGAACACCACACTGAAGTAGAAAGCTACTTCCAAGTCAGTACTGAAAGCTAATATTTCATCCCAGTTACATTTATGCAGGGAGAGGAAAGAACCTTTCCAATGTCTTGTGGTTTTGTTGTTGGTTTTGCTTTTGCTTTTGTATCATTTACATTGCAGTCAGGCCCCTGATAGCCCTCTTAGCAACTGCTCTGTATTTCCAGGCTAACACTGAGGTCACCATTAAAAAACCCAGATGGACAGGAGGCAATGTGCCACTGTTCGGTGTTGCCCCCAGCCTTCCTCAAACCCACAGCACTGAGCTCAGCTCACAGCAGTCAGAAAAACTGACTCAGCCCTGATCACTCCAGGGCCTTGTGTGCTACTCATCTTTCTGCAGAATGACAGCACTCACCTCCTATCAATGGGGAACAGTCTGCCTCGACTCTGGGATCTGCTCAGCCTGTTCCAGGCTCCTCCATGTTCCTTTCTCCTTGTCCTAGGGCTTCCTCTCAGGAAATCTGACTACAGATAAGCAACTGAGCAGCCATATGCTTCATTTTTAGTGAATGAAGTGAGATCTATTCACATATTTAGTGTAAAGCATATGCCTAAATGCCACCAGAATATCTACATCTTTGCAGAATTGAACAGCCTGCACTGGAACAAACTTGGAAAATGTGATCAGCCTGAACTGATGAGCATCACCCTGTATTTGAACCATAGTAGTTTCAAATGCACTGGCGAACTCACAGTGTAACTCTTATGCATGTTTGATTTAATTACCACATGTGATGGCCTCAGAAAAAGCATCTAATTTTTTAATGTACCATATCAGTTGCCAAACCCCATGTAAAGGAAGCCAGTGGGAGGTATCTGCACTCTAAGGAAGATGAATGTATGTACCTTCACTGTACCACTTAGGCTGTAACTAATGCCAGACATTCCTGCAAAGGTAAGGGCTCTGATAAAAGCTCATAAAGCTCCTTACTGATGGCAAAAATAGGAGCCTAAAATTTATGCTCAGCCTGTCTTCCTTACAAATGCGGGTTTTAACAGAATCAGAGTCAACATGGAGGAGCAGTGAATTCTGGGGCAGACAGACAAAAATGAGCTGCTCAGTGCTGTCTTTCTGAACTCATGAGCTTGTACTACTGTTTCCATTAAGTATTAAAGCTGTTTTTAAAAATAATTAGATATCCTCTTTGGGTTTGTAGGTTTCTTTGTTTGTTTGGAGGGTCAGGGCTGTAGTAAGTGTCCTACAAGAGCCTAAGACTATTTGTTAGCAGTGTGCCATCTCCTCTCCTCCCATCCATCCAATGAGGTGCTTGGGATTCCCCATCTCCATGGCAGGCTACTCTGGGCTCCCGCCCTCCTTGGTTTTGGCTCATTTTGCAATGGCTTAAAAGAGGGAACTATTACTTAAGATGATGATTTAGCATTAATATGAGAAGGATCTTTGAAAACTGTGTCATTTACATCATGTACTGCATCCCAAAATCCCACACCATTGTCTAGATTTACCCATCCATCTGCACAGACTTGGACTGGGCACACCAGAGAAGGCAGTCATTAACAGTGCAAAGATTTAATTTTATGACAAAATACTTCCATTTTTCTCCATCTCCTTTGGGACTTGCCTGCACACACCTTTAGCTCCAGGTTTTGTTGTCCATTGTGTGTCAGTGCATCCACTCCAGCCTCTGGAGAAGCATAGAAAGCACTAAATGCCAAATATAATTAAAATGAATTGAAAAGCAAAAGGTAAGAGACAAGACCAACTGTTCTCACCTAATGGTGTGCCTGATTTCTTTCCTATGCCTGCTTCCTTTATTACATGAGCACACCTCTTAGCAGGCATAGCGAAGGGAAGCATTTTCTGTGTGCACAGCTTAGACCACACCTGGAAGCAAAAATTTTTTGTCTATCTTAAGAACGGGCAGTTATTAGAATAGGCAGTTCCAGTGTCTCTTACAGCCCATGGGCACCAAGAGCAGGCTTTAATGTCTCTATCTCCTTGCTGGGAGCCAGCTGTCCTGATGCTCTTGGTGGCCCTAGAAGAGAGTTGGTTGCAACTGTGGGACTCCATAGCCTGCCTGCAACAAGTCCTGATTTCTGCAGCTTCCTCACTTCTTTCAGTTCAGGGGCTTGAGCCCCAGCATGCAGCCACTCAACCAGACTTCTGTGCATGACAGTGGCACTTGGGAGCTGAATTGTTGTTACCAAACCTGGTTGCACTCAAATGAGGGAAGTTCCGATGAATGGTACACGTGCTGAAATAGTCAAAGGAGGAAGGATTTTTCCTATGAAGCAAAGTACACTTTAGCTGAATAAGTTTGCCTCACAAAAAAAAAAACAAAAACAAAATAAAACAACGTTATCACACAGCAACGTGAGTAAAATAATTGAGGTATTCTGTACTTTCTAGATAAGCTTTCTAGCCAGAAGAGCATAGACCGACTAATCCTTAATACGGCTTTCTAATTTCTTGAGTCTGAGGTAACACATAAGTGACCAGTTAACCTCCAGCAGCTGCAGGATCTGACTGCAGGCATCCCAGACCATGTGACTGCCTGCCCACGGGCCCTTCCCTTCCTGCAGAGGGAGCCAACCTCAGCCTCCAGGATGGAGCCCAACCTCCCAGCCCCAGACACACCAATGGTCCTATCTGAGCCTTCCTGCAAAGCAGGAAGGAACTGGTGGTAGTTTGGCCAGAAGGATGCTGTCTTCTGCATCATCTGCACATCTGCAGCTGTGGAAAGCACTCTGGGAACCCAAAAAAGCAAGTGAGCCTGAGAGCAGTCATCTGCTTGCTTGTCACCACAGGGATGAGGTGTACATCTTCAGCAATTTTTTTGCAGGGATCATGTTATCCAGATCATCTCTGTAACAGAAACCTTGGCTACTTTCCATTCTACTCACAGCAAGAGAAGTCTTCACCAGGCTCAGCAGATTATAATTCACAAATCTTTGCAGCCACTGCTAAGCAGCAGTAGCCCATTCTTTCGGATATACTGTTAGCATCACAGAACAAAAGGCACAGAGAACATGATCAGAAATCAGAACGGGTAGGTATAGCAAGAATATTTAATAGCCATTTTAAGTTCTTCTTAATCCAACTTTCATGCTTGAATTTACAAAGAGTCCATGATACAAGGTTGTGTTTTTCTTATCTGCATGTTATCAAAAGCAGCTGGAAGGGCCCCGACACCATTAGATTTTAAAAAGTCTCAAAAATCTGAAGAAATTTTTAGAAGATTTCACCCAAGTCCTCGAGCAATTCAGGTTCCCTATGAGTAGCAGGGATGCTACCACAATGCTTACTGCCTGTAAGCTTTTTGTATTTGCATTCTTTCTGTGACACATGTGAATGAAGTTGCTCTGAGTATGATAAATTAATACTTACTCAAATCTCCTGTCCCCTTTCCCTTACCACCTAGCATTTTGTTCCCTGTAGCAATAAATGGCTTCTCACTCTTTCTTCAGTTTCTTTTAAGCTAAACCAGCACAAAGTTTCCAGATCCACGTTTGGAATCAAAGAGGTTTTCAAGTCTTTGAATATCAGCACCAACTCCTGCCAAATACACGGCAGCTCAGGAACTCCAGCTGAAAGTATTCTGCAAGTTTTTACCAAGCAGTGCAGCCGAACCAGCTTTACTATGTGCTTGAAGTGAGCACTGCCAGTGCCCCTTCTTTGTCAGGATTTTGGCAAATACGATCACTTCTTGAGTGCAGCCTTCCATGTGTTCCCATACCATGAGATCAGGAAGGCAATATTTTTAGGTGACTGGCAACTGATAGTGCACCAGATCAGCTTGAAGTCTCCTGGTTTCTAATCTTCAAAAAGGCACTGGTGTCCTATATTAAAGAGGTTCAATAAAGCTTGATGTTAAAAAGAGTTTTAAGGATGGAACGTGATGGGAAGCCCAGTGAGTTTCTGGGTATATTGAAAATGCTGCAGACATTTTGTGTTGTGTATTAGCTGCCTTTCTGTAAGCTAGACTCTTAGCCAAGCATAGACAGCACTGCTCACAGGCAACGGAGCCATGATTCAGATGAACGGCGGATGGTACAACTGTATGATGTGAGATGACAGCATGCAGTTTAGTCTTCCGTATCTCTGTGCACTGAGTTTTTGACACATCAGGGATGAACCAGTGCCACAAAGTACACACTACCTACGTGGCCAGATGCACAGATGCCACTTGTTCCTAAAACTCTCCAAGAGCAGTACACCAGATGTTATTATGGAGGAGGCTTTTGCTCACTGCAGCTGCACATTTAATAATTTAAAGATGTGGCACATATTACAGCTACAAGGGAATGTTCATCATTTACTATTTAACCATGAAGGATTTTGAATATTTCTAAAGGACTTTGTTATTCTCTTATACTTGTTTTTTGGTATTAGGTGTTCAGGAGATTTTTTGCCAAGGAAATAACTGCAATCCTACCTGCGGGTTTTTCTATGAGCATCAGAAAGCAGACTTTTGTATGCATATTTATGCAGATGCATAATGTTCTTCAGCTTTATGCTATCTACAGCTCCTTACATACTGTTCTGTCTTCAGCTCCAGAGGAATACAGAACAAAATAACACTTAAAGGATCAGTAATCCCACATTTTTAATGTAAGTTCCAGGTTTCAGTTAAGCAAACCTTCAGCATTACATGCTGTTGTTAGGGCAAAAGAAGGTTGAACAGCCTCTGAGCAAGGATATTAGCTGTCTTTTTTTACTATACTCTGAAGAGAGCAATAATAGCAATGCAAAATGCATAATATGAGTCACTGACTGCAAGTATATGGGAGGTCAGGTTGACTGACAAAAGTGTTCAAGAGATTACGTGAGGACTTGAATGAAACTCATCCTAAGAGCCTTAAAGCTGTGCAGCCATCTGGGGACTTGGGTTTGGCACTCTGGTACGCCTGTTGCAGTTGCATGTAAACCTACAGCTGTTTGTCCAGGATCTCTGTGATAGGGTGTTTTGAGTCTCACCTTCATTTCGCACTGAAGGACATGGGAGAAACTCAATAATTCCTTTGTGTGTATTAAACTTTCATGCTAGCAGAAGTCCATGTTTGTGTAGCTCCTAGTGGCTCTGATTCATAGAGCCCTGGTTCGCATCAGCACGGTCATCAGGGGTGAGGTATCCTTGTATCCCTGATGCGGAAGCAGTAGGCCTTTTGGAGCACTTTGCCCTTGCCCCCCCTCTTTGATAGGAGGCCAGGAAACAAAATGGGAATATTCAGAGCTGGCAGTTGTTGTTTTCTCCGTCTGGAAAAGAAAACATTGCTGCTCTGTCTTTCTTCAAGGCTAAGACCAGCTAGTAAGTGAACCTACTTATTTTTGAGGATTCCATTTTTTGACACCTAAGAAAGCCTTACTTGAGTTCAATACTTTGATGTAAAATGTTGAGAAAAAGGATTTTTTGGAACAGTATGGTAGCTGTGATGATGTAAGGCTATATGTAAGGTGTGGCTTTCAGGAGGAGGCAACATCTTATGATACTAGAAGAAAGTTGGGTGAAAGGGATGTTCTTTCCATCTTACCTGGAGAGCTTTTATGCCTGAAAGATCTCCCTTTTCCATCCATATCAGACAATCAAAAAGAGAGCTAACTTCTCCATAAACACCTTGTCTCTGGAGGTAGAAAATATCATCTCTCCCTGTTGGCTCTGATGTGGAATGCTGGCACCTGTAAGCTGATTTTCTTCTGAAGACTCTTCTCACTGCTTGAATCCATCATGGAGAGCTTTAAATAATATGCTTCTCTGTACTCAAGTTTTCTCTCTGTATTTTCTGCTTCAAGAATAGTGTGCTCCAATATTAAAGCAAACTTCACTTCTACAACCAAAACAATAAAAGCCAGACATTTTTGTTTTTTTTTCTTCCCAGTGTGACATGGAGTCGGTGATGTAGTTTGTCAGCCCGAGTAGGAGCCCAGGCACAGCCCCACAAATCCTCCTGCATACCTGACTGGTCACTTGAGATCATAAGGAGATTGGAACAGGGAATTTTGCTGCTAGTGTCTTATTGGAGCATCTCTTCCACTTGTACTATGATCCTTTTCAAGATGTTCCTACAGAAAGTATGAATTAATGTGCCACGTCATTACTTAATATTGAAAAAAACAAAAAACAACAAAAGACCACCTCTGTTGTCAGAGTTGCAAGTACAAGTATTCTGGGAAGTTCATTAGTATTCTTCACCAGATAAATTTGGAAACATAGCAGTACATGCTAAATGATGAGAAGATTCTAAGGTGTCTCTCTGAGGGAAATGACTTCTCTCCCCCAGTGGGTTGTTGTGATTACTCGGAAACTGCATAATCAGAGATGGTGATGCCTGTCGCTTCTCCTGAATGATTAGAAACCTCTGCTGTCAGAAAATATTTAGAGTATAGTTTGTCTTTCATTGCTTTCAGTTCCCAAAGCAATTACATCAGAAAGACTTAAAGTGGACCAGTGTGGTTTTCTTCAGAAGCGATGCAGTTTTATCACTAGCAACCTACTGTAGATGTGTAAGAGAATGTGTGGGTGTCTATCCTGCCAGAATCATTATTGCCCTGGTGATATCTTTGTTCTGATTTCTTTACCTGCCCAAGGGATGCCACTACTCTGAGGACTGTCTCCAGCCCTGATATTTGGAAGCTATGGAATATTCATCCATAAAGTGAGAGATACTTTCTCCTCTCATTGTATGAGTGGTTGAATTGGATAACAGTGTGTATTTGTAAGTACATCACTGGTGTTTGAAAAATCATCTCCAAGCTGTACATGATCACAGAGGCAGTGTAATTCCACTAAATATAAAGAGGAACAGTAACTTATGAGCCGAACTCCTGTATCTAGCAAAAGCATAAATATGCAACTAAAAATCAAATGAAAAATATTCAAAGTCTTTTCAATTCCTCCTTGAGTCCTCAGGGAAGAAAGCAAGAGATAGTAAAGTAACAACAGAGAATAGAGAGGATATCTATAAGCAGGCCAAGCTGCTTAGAGAAAGGCATGTTTTGAAACATAACCCAGAGGAATTTAAAAGAGTGCGAGGAGAAAGAGAAAGTACAGACAGCACCAAGAGGGTACCGACAAGTATCCTGGTCTGTCCTATAACTTTGATCCATACCAGGTCCTGGCATGGCACTTAGCAATTCTTACCTTACATCGTTTTGCACCTTTTTGCTTCTGATTACTCTTGTATAAGCAGTATACATTCAAATGTAGAACACTGGTCTCTGTTCTGGCAGGACATAGAGACAAATGGCTATTAAATGTAACAGATAATCATCCATGATCAAACTCAGAGATCTGCAGAAAGAAGGTCAGAGACTGTATGCTCTGCACAGCATCCAGATCACTGTCAGAGAAGATATCTATTATGGTGAAGAGTAAATCTGAACAGAAACTGATAAAGCAACCACAGCTGTAATCATTAAAAAAATAGTTTATGGCAATCAACAGAACTCAGGTAGTCCATGGTACTGTGTGATGCCAAAAGAATTGAAGAAGAGAAAATCTGAACACTTTTATGCCATTTACCTTTCAGCAGAAATACAATAGGGAACATGGATTGGGATGGGACACTCTCTGAGCTGAGAGGAGAAAACACACTGTTCTGAGAATTATTCTTATCCAGTAAGAAACCAGGGGATGGTTTCTTCTCCCCACATTCTCTTTTCCAGAAATTTCTGCCTCTGTGCCCTAATTCAGCAGAAAGCCCAAATCAGAGCAGTGTGCAGCAAGGGCGAGAAGGCATCTGCCACCTTTGCACTAATCAGCATTTCAAGTACATCATGTGCCTCAAACTAATTTACAGGAAAAAAAAAAAAATTCCGTTTTCAAGCACTTACTTGATACAAAGTGAAATAAAAATTAGCCATATCTTTGATTGGTGATGATTTTTCTACTCAAAATGGTTATATATGATGCTTCCAAATTTTATTAAATAAATTCATTCCAGTAAACTCCAATTTTTCTATTTGTTGACAAAACTGCAGAGTATTTCTTTGGCAATTCCCATGTCAAGAACTGCAGAGGTCTGACCTATCCACGTGCTTGAGTGCTGCCACATCAACACAGTCAGGCTGGGGACTGCCTCTGCTGCAGGCACTGGAATGACGGCTGGAGCAGAAATGCTCCTGCTAACTCTGAGCTATCAGGAGCAGAGGAAATCATGCAGTTGGTGAGGTGACATGCAGTGCAGTGTAGCTGTGAAGTTCGTGTCTTCCCTGCCTCCCCCTCAACTCACTGAAATCAGGCTTCGTCCAGGCTTGGAGCTAAATCTGCCAGTCCTGTAATAGCAGCAGAGGGCTCAGAAAGAACTAATTTGGGCTCATTGGTAGAAAATACTTGAGAAAAAAGTGCTCCTCATTCCTCGGTCATCACCAGAAGACAGCAGGCACAGAGCTAGTCATTAGAAATTGCCCTAAATGTGCGTTCACTCACCAAGGGGGAGGACATGATATCAGCAAATAGCCATGAGCAACATGAGCACATGCTGTTCATCTGTAATTGACAGGCTGAAGACATGATGCATTCAGAGACTCATAGTATCATTAAAGTTGGAATAGACCACTAACATCGTCTAGTCCAACCATCAACCCACCCCACCATGCCCACTAAACCATGTCCTTGAGTGCTACATCTCTACATTTCTTGAGCACCTCCAGGATGATGACTCCACCAACACTCTGGGCAGCCTGTTCCAATGCATCACTATTCTCTGTGAAGAAGTTTTTCCTAATATCCAACCTGAACCTCCTCTGGCACAGCTTAAAGCCATCACCTCTCATTCTGATTCATACAATCATGAGCCTGTGCCAAGTAACAAGCCCAAGATCTCAAATGAACATCTGAGTTATCCCAAGCACAACTTCTGGGCGCTTACATGTGCTCTTTTGGAATTCTGTCTGGATCTCATCTCTCCCACCTTACCATCCAGGCACTGTCAAGACAGAAAAATAGGCTTGGGAATGGATTGCTGCCACTCTTGTCGATGACATTTGAGGGAATGAAGAACCTCTGCAGAAGACTTGAGGTGTGGCCCTGATCCTCCCTACAAAACTAGGGACAAAGTGTGTCCCATCGGCATAGGGCAGGAGAGAAGAGAGCATGTCTTTCCTGACCTATGGAAGCGCACCTAGAAGAGATCCTTTAATGAGCAGCTATCTGCAGTGCCACACAGCACTCTGCTGGGGACAAGTTTGGATGTCTGTTCAGGACTAACTAAAGTTCGCAGTTTGAGGCAGACATACACCCCCTGGCACAATCTTTGGAGGCAATCCAAAGTAATTGCAAAGCTGTCTGCCTGTACTATGAGAGCGAGTAATAAGTAGTGAAAGACCCTTATGTGTTGAAGAGGTTGTCTGTGCTGGTATGAGGGGAATTCTCATAGCTCTTCCAAGAGGAATAACCTCAAAATAGCTTTGCTTATCACTAATGAGAACATACCGGTGTTCGATTGAATGTGGTTTCCTTGCATGCTAAAAAGACGTGCAGTCTCATTAATTCCCTTTACCTGTGCCATTTCTCTTTCACTTTTAATATTCTCAATCCCAAGGAGCGCCAAAGGGAATACAGGAAAGGCTGAGTATAGATGAATTATTTCCTCTGAAATCATGTTCAACTGTCTGTCAGAAATTCTTGAAACAACCGCAATAAATTCTGAATTTTTAATATGGTTCACAAGTTCAGAGACAGAAAAATCAGTGCACAAACATTTGGGATTGCGGTAGCTATCTACAGTGTCAGGTTACACGTGTTTCTCTGAAAGGAAATCAAACGCAAGACTGCATTTAAAGAGTGATCAAATATAGTCTGAAGACAAAGAATGTCTGCTGGAAAGCAGAGGAAGAAAGGTCAGTAGAAATGGATATGGAATGGCTGGGAGAGAAAAACAAGCCCTCTGCCTGTCTTCTCACTGCTCTGTATTATAGCTGAATGTATGGGTCTGTATCACTAACATCCTATGGGTAAATTAGAAGTACCCCATCAGTGTAACATAGATTTGTGTTAACACTCAAAAATCCAAAGAGCCTGAATCCCTAGAAAATTTTTTATTGTAAAAGGAGTAAAAGAGCCCCAGCTGGCTACAGATTGCTCTCAGTGGCCATGCTGCACACAGGTCACTCTTTCGGGGGCTGATGGTGTGGGCTGGAGTGTTCCCCCCACAGCCCTCCAGCCTTAGGAGAGAACCACATGGCGCACACAAGGAGGAGCCTTGTGCCTTCACTACAAGTGGAGCTCTCAGCTGCTGTTGTGGTCCATGGAGCTAAAGAGTCAAACCCCACACTTAGATCAACATGGGAAATTTTGTCCTACCACAGGGGCAATACGGTCTGCCTTCACCAAGTTCAGGACAGCCCAGTCCTGCAGGTAAGACTGCTGGGGAGGGAAGACGGTCTTGAAGTCAGGGAAAGACAAGAGAGGTTGAGCACTGCAAGCAGGGGAAATAAGAGATTTTCTGCTGTGAAATACGACAGCGCAGCCAAGGAATATTGGGAAATTTGATGGGTTTCTTTGCATGCCCAACATATGGCCAGCTGTTTACGGTCCTGCTAGAGACACTGCTAGCTAGTCAGTAGCAATTAATGTAGGGGGGGCAATTAATTTGGTAAGAAGTAAGCTTCTGCTTAATATCATTTGTATTGACTAGGTTTCTATTGATTTTATTGAGGTTCCGGGGTCATTTGCTCAGATGTGGATGTCTGCAGTCTGGACATCTATATTCATTCAGCTGTCTATCCACAGACAAGAAAAACAAGGAACAGTGATAACAGCAAATTCTGTCCATTACATACAACAGCATTCCACGAAGTAAACATACTTTCCTACGTCAGTAACAGTCTGTCACATTCCTTCAATTTTCCAAGAAATAAATGTTCTCTGAGGTCTTTTTGAAGGTAATAGCATCAGTCAGAGTGAGTGGCAAAAAGATCCCTTGAGTGAGTCTCTCCACGAGCAGCTAACAGATTCCAGCTCACTGTGCTTGGTTGTATATTCAGCCTGTTTGGATACGTAGGGATTTCTGACGTTCATGGAGGTGTGTGGTGAGGTTAAGAATGCTGAGTTGATCTTGAGACGTTCTGCCAATTGGAGCTCAGTGCTGATGGGTGCTGTGTGCTGGGCTGGCCATGGGAGTTTATTGCTGTTTGATTGCACTGACTGGTTGTTCTGCCTGGTTATGGTAACCTGTCTTAGTAAAATCCATAATTGCAAGATTTTGCAAACTTTTTGATACTGACCAAGATTTTGATGTGACAGCTTCATGGGTCTCTATCATGCACCATTGATTCCTGCACTAAAACATGTCCTAGAAATGAGAGGTTGTCTCACAGTGGAGCAGGTTGGCATGAAGGAATAGATAAACAGGTGGGACCATGAGATCTTCAGAGCACAGAGGAGAAAACAGCTGCAGGCATTCAGGTGCTGGTAACATACATGCTACCTAGGAGGCTAAGATGTGAGCTTAGGCCAGTTTCTTACTCACATGAGAATACTTCTGCTGATGAAGCTAGTTAGCTTTCTTAAGCTGTGGGCTAGAATATGAACTAAGTTTAGTGCTCTAAGGATGGCCAGGAAGCTTGAATTTGCATGAGGTGATGAGACAGCTGACATTCAGTAGGGACATCTAGTTAAGTAGGGACATCAGCTGACAGTAGGGACATCTAGTTAATCACTCTTTGAAACAGAAAGACCAGTTAGTGATCAGAAGAACAGTGCTGGACAGGAATGGTGAATCAAGACAGCCCAGCCCAGCTCAGCTCATGGCAAACAGCTCGTTGTAAGCCTATCACAAGTGAGTGATTAAGAAATTGTCCCTAATGCAGAACACGCTAGGGGTTTCAACAGAAGAACATCTCTTGAAAGCGCTATGTAGACCAAGGGCAACCTTGCTAAAAGGACTCACTATGGGATATTGTTGTGCGTGAGATCTGGTGACCCTTTAAAAACACAGCAATACAAGTGCTTTCTCCATAAAAGCATCACTGTGAGGAGGCTGTTCTAGCAGGACACAGCTGGAGTTTTGACTGCCAGAGATTAAGTCAGCTTGAAGTTGACGTGGAAGAGCTTGGCAAGAAAAACCCACATAAAATCTTTAGAGATGGGAAGCCTGATTACAAAATGTGTCCAGAAAGGGCAGGATAGCTTGTTTCTGTGTGCATATAGGCTAAAGCCTATATTTAGACTTTTTTTGTTTTGTGGGTGGTGGATCTTTGTGAAACGTGGCAGAATGAATCGCTGGTTTCAGTCCAAAGAGAAGAGGCAAAGAGGGAAAAAAGGAGGAGGCAGTGCCCCACTAACCGTGGGGTGGAAGGCTGTGACCAGGTGTGTCTAGCAGTGTTCTCTGCACGTGTCATGCACACAGACACCTGTCACAGGAAGATCTTTTCAACCTTTCTCTCCCTGCACAGCTTGTTCATCTGCACACAAATCAATGCCTGCACTTTGCCTACAGATAGGCACATCCATCGCAGCAACAACAGTACCTGCAGTATCTGTAGCCTGCAGTAAACTAGATGGCATGGCCTGTTGCACAAAATTAAACCTAAATGATGGGAAATGTGGAATTGGTTAGTAGGTACTGATATAGAGAAGGCTTAAGGACTACTTTTTGTTTTGATTATGTATTCAGAAAGAAAAAAAAGTATATTACGTACTTAGAGAAATATACTATGCACATATTAAATTGCTGTACAGAGCTTGCTAGATGAGACAGACAATGCACAACCTCCTGAAGAACAGCTGTCAAAGGCTTATTGCATTCTAACAACGAAAAAACCCCAAGTCCTGTGTTCTCTTTTTCATTCTATGGATTCTGGGGAGAGCTGGAGCCATTTTAGCTGTCTAACAATAATTACCAATCCCTCCACAGACACTGGCTGTGAGAACTCTTCTTTGTGCCTCTCATACCTGTTTTCTGTGGGAGGAGGGGGCAGAGAGAACTGTTAAGGAACTGCTTCCAGCAAGGAGGCTGGCTTGAGGGCAGTTTGAGCAGTGCTGAGTTACACAGGATTTCCAAGTGGCTCATTGTCTAGAATGCTTGGTACCTGAGAATTTGTAGTCCACAGATAATTTGCCACATTTCTGATGAAAACGGGAGTTTGACATCAAAGTGGACAGGTAAATACCAATAATAATTAAAAAAATGTACATTATCTTCTATAAATCTCCTGGCTTTCTGGGCCTATATCTTGCTTGTAGAGTTTTGAATAGTGTCCTCAGATCATTCATTAGTAGCAAAACAGTTCTTGACTCTTTCATCTGTCACTAGCAAGCAGAGCTCAGGATGCACCAATGTTTTGGTGGCTCCTGCCCTGTGAAGATGTGCACACCTCCCAAAGAAGCTCATTGTGTTGGTTGCACACACAGATCTGATGGCAGAGCACTAACTAGGCAAACCTCTTGCCAGATATGTCAAACTCTGTGATTGTGATGCTTTGCTTCTCTGCATCTGATGAGGTAAAGTAAGAAAGGGTCAAAAGGTCCTCAGGAGTGGGTAAGGAAGATGTATCCTTGAGCTGCTTGTGGGGAGATCATAGAATTTTTTGAGTTGGAAAGCACTCTTAAAGGCCCCTTAGTCCAACTCCCCTGCAGTGATAAGGAACACCTACAGCTAGATCAGAGTGTTGAGAACTCGGTCCAACCTGACCTTGAGTATCTCCAGGAATGAAACATTCCCCACCTCATGTTTCAGTGCCTCTCCAATACAGGGAGGCAGTGGGTGGCTGCCCACAGCTGGCATTGGGCAATTCAGTTTGAACTTGAAGAACACTGAAGAGTAGGTTTAGTTAAGTGCTGTTATTTTGTTAACTGGTTTTGCAAAATTTCTTTTATGTTCCTTCTCTCTTGAAGTCTTGTTTGTATAAAATCAGTCTAAAATCAGCACTCAGCTAGGGAACTCTAACTCTTTGGTGTTCCAGATAGAAATCTGAATTGGAATTACTTCTGTTCTTTTGAGAAAAAACTGAAATGATGACACCCAGCTAACTTAGCCCTTCTTAATACCAAATGCAGCTGGGAAAATTGTTTTGCCTCTAAAAAAACATATTTTTTGTCCTTTGGTAAGCATTTGCAGCAGTTTGCTGACATTTGTGTTATACCTGTCTTTTCCTAACCAAAGCTGTTAAAAATGTGAAGGAAAAAAAACGCATAGTGAATTGCCAAATCTTAGAGTCATTGAATCACCATATCGTTGAGGTTGACAGTGACAGTTTTCTACTCTGACCTGCTGCTCAGAGCAGGCTTCTTAGTGCTGCATCTAGTCAGGTTTTGAAGATCATCAAGGAGGAGACTCCACAGCCTCTGGGCAACCTGTGCCAGTGCTCCATCACCCCGGCACCTCTTGTGTTCCAGTTTGTGCCCATGGCCTCTTGTCCTGACATGAAACGCCATTGTAAAAAAGCCCGGCTCTGTCTTCTTTGCACCCTTCCTTCAGGTAGTTATGGACACTGGTGAGATCACCTCTGATCCTCTCTTCTCCAGGCTGAACAGTCCCAGTTCTCTCAGTTTCTTCACACACGAAAAGTACTCCAGTCTCTTCATCATCTTCTTTACCCTTGGTTAGACCATCTCCAGTATGTCCATTTCTCTCTTGTACTGGGAAACTGGAACTGGGTCCAGCACTCCAGATTAATCTTCCCAGTGTTGAGGAGAAGCATTACATCCCTTGACCTGCAGGCAATGATGTGCTGAATTCTGCCCAAGAGATTGCTGGGAATCTGAGAACTGAGTCAGAATCAGAAGATGAATGTTCTTTGGGGCACTGTGGCTCCTCAATGCACTATTCAAATTTGATTTATAAAATGTTCTTGACAACTACTATGGGATATCTTCTTACAAACCTCTGAGTACTTTCTCATGATAACCTCACGTCTGATCTTGAATTATATAATATTTGGATATTTGATCAGTTTTTCTTATGCTGAAGTAATTTTTCACACAATCTGAGGCAGTGAAGCCCTAACAGAGCTGACTCTAATTATGTTGCTTCCCACAGGTAAGATCAGAAGTCACATTTTTAGATAGTTCTTGACAGGGACATGGTGAAAACTAAAAAAAAAAAAGAAAAAAAAAAGACAGACTACGATGATACAGTACCTCTTGGTAGCAGTGGGAAACATTCAAATTGGTAAAAATGACACTTTTTTTTTTTTTTTTTTCCTTTTCAGACCACCAGTAACAGATATTTAGTCTGCTTTGGCTTTCCCTCAAAGTCCTCACAAATGTGTCAAGATGTTTCACCTACAGACTTGAAAGCAGGAAACAGAAGGCCTGCTGTTAGCTTTTGGTGTTTTTGAAATTGTAGACACTCAAATGCTGCAGTACCAAGGACCATGGGGAGATGTGGGTTGCTTTGCCATCAGTTGGCTGCACACAGCCACGGCCTCATATAAGTGGGGAAGCCAAGTTCAGTCTGTTTCTCTAGTGGGCCTGGTATCTTCTGATGTGATCTGTCACATCACAGCATTACTTCAGGTGTTGGCACTGCAACCTAATCTTGGTGACAGAGGGCTGCCTTGGCAGAAGATTTGGTCACAATAGTTGGGACCCAGCTTATAAATACTGAAATAAAAGTGATTCTTCTTCTAGCACCATTCATATTCCTAGTGCAGCATCATATACAGTGCCATCTGCCTTCCACGATGGAAGGTCCAGAAGGACCTTCACCAGATTCAGATGCTTCCAGAGCATCTGAATTTCTTTCCAAGTTGGTTAAATTGAGTCATTGGGTGTCCGATGATCGAAGACTCTCAGCCACATGCAGACTATCAGCTGTGTTACCTATGTTGCTTCACTAACTCACAGTCATGAAACAGAATCACAGAGGGAAGGGCCCTTTACAGCTCACGTGGTCCAACCCCATACCTCCAGCAGGACCACCCACAGCAGATTGCCCAGGACCGTGTCCAGGTAGCTTTTGAAACCATCCGGTAACTATTGCAGTTATAACTTGCTGTCCTGTGGTGGCAGTTAGCATCCCTTTAAGTTGAAAATTTCATCTGATTTCTCACTGGATTTCAAAACCTGTTTACCACAGTGTCCATGGCAGCCCAGTCTGATTGATGTTATATTTACAGACCAGAATAAATATCATAAAGGTGTGATAATTTTAGCAGGGCCTCTCATAGAGCTCTCCAGAGCTGTGGACTCATCTTCTATCTCCTGCCCACCATTCCTTAAGCCTGATCTCAATTTAAACCTCACTTGACCTTCCTTGCAGTTTCTGCCTTTGCCCTTTTTCACCAACTTTCTGCCTATTTTTTGCCCATGCACAAACAACTTTTTTGGGTGACCTCTCATTATTCTGATCACTTTGTACAAAGTCCATTCCCAAACATGTATACCAGTCAGCCAAGTATTTCTGAGAAGACACCACTTCATTTGTCTGCATGTTTGACCAAAAAATTCCAGCTGAGCACAGTTAACATTCATGTCTTCCTACAACTGCCAGGTACCCTCCAACTGGATTTAAGGACTGTAAGACAACATATTCTGTACAAAATTTCATATTATCTTCCACTTTTTAATGTCCAAATTTATTAGTAATATTAGATTTCTCAATGCAGTTAATGACATTTTTAATATTTCTTTTCTCCCAGCAGGCATGATAGTATCATGTTCTACAGCGGCTCTACTCTGTATGAACATATGGGCACTATTTTGGCAGCTAAAAAGGCCACAGTGGTCTTCTCTCTGCTTCCAGGCATCTTGTTAATGGACAGGAGATAGGAATGGATGAAACAGAATGAAAAAGGAGAAAGAAGATAAGGAAGAAAAGCCAGAGAATCAGTCTGCTGGTTTCAGAAGGCTGAGTTCAGATGCTGGAGGAAGAATCAACTCAGAAATAGAGGTCAGGAAGAGGAAAAGAGAGCATTAAAAACGGGTAAAGAGATTTTTTGTGGAAGAAAAGATAAATTTGAGACCCTGATACATCTTTCTTCTAGAGGAACAAAGATATGCCCCAGGAAAGACAGAATGATAAAGCCTACAAAAAGTCTGACACAACAAAGGGGAAGACTTGGGCAGAAGTTACTGTGCGGGAAAAAAAAGCAATCCAGAAACCAGGGCTACCATCTCTATTACAGATTTAGTTCTTCTCCTAGCAGAGTTGTGGGTTTGCTGTATCATTAACATTTTGGGAAACACTGTGGAATCGAAAGGAAAAGCTATGGAAGAGAAACAAAACGAGAAATAATGGCTTATCTGTCTTCAGTACCACAGCCTTCAGATAACAGCTTGCAGAAAGATTATTCATCCTCCTTGAGAAAAGGAGTCTTGCATAGTTTGGATGCATTCTTGACCTGGGGTCCATGCATGTTGCCAGGACTCCTCTCTGGTCACACAGCCCTGGCTGCCAGTCTCCACATCTTCTGAGGACCTAGCTGCAGGTTGCTCTGCCCCTGCTCCTGGAGTCAAAAGTCTGATGACAAGGAGAACTCCTTAGGACACGTCTGAGTAGTTCAGTGCCAAGAACTGGTTATTACCGAAAGGAGCAGGTGTGCAGACAGCTCACCTAATCCAGTCGCACTGCTGACGTCCGCAGTGGTAATCCACCCAGAGAGCCGCTTCCCAGACTGCGGCTGTGACAGCCTGCCTGGCTGAGACACACACGTACAGGGAATCCCCAGGGACAAACCCGCATCTTTGAATTCCCTCCAACTTTCACTCGCATAAATGAGAGCACATATGTCTCCTTAATTCACAAGAAAATCTGATTTTGAAATTGCTGTGGCGCCTGGCTCTCTAGCAAATGTGCATGATATAAATGAAGTAGCATGGGCATGCAGGACAGAAAGCAGGGTCCCCAGAAGTAGAGTGCAAACCCAAATCTCCCTATTCTGCAGTAGGCACTGACTTCATGTAACATTGGCAGCCCAGAGGGAGCTCCTTGCTGCGGTTATAGCTGCAATGTGTAATTGATAAATCTGCCACTCGCAGCTCAGGCATGGCTTGCTTCAGTGTTAGATAGGCTTCTTTGTTTGGCTGGTTGCAATTTTTTCCAAGGCAAAAGAAGGAACTGACAAAACTGAGCAAAGCATTTCAGCTAGTGGAGTGTGCTTGCAGAACAACAGGGGAAATATTCTTGCATCCTTCCTATTGTAGCACCGCATCCCCATCCATCTTACTCTAGGGATGAGAACTTTACCAAAGGGCTTGTCCACCTGCTAATGGGCTTTCCTGGCTCCAGACAGAGGTGAACCATTTTTTATCATTTATACAGTAGTATCATTATGTTTTTATTAACCAAAAGTCCATGCTGGTGACTTGAATACCATACTTTTGTCTGAAGAAATTTTGCTTTTCTCTGAAAGGGTCTGCTTTGTGCAGTGGAGGTTTAATTCTCTATTTGTATTAGCATAGTACAAAGTGAAAGTGGTAGATCAGAAAATTTAGTCTGTGTCTTAATGTCTTTGTCTCATCCCCTCCCACCTGGACAGATTGCTTAACATTTTAGCTATTTTCACCTCCACTTCTCATTATCACTTACTGGCACAAGCCAATTTGAAGCCTTCTTCAGAAAATCCTCTTCACTCTCCCACGCCAACCTTGCTGGAAGCTGGATGGGGAACATTTCCTGGAGTTGAGCATCCAGAAAAAAACGTTACATTTGGCAAGGGAAATGCCCACATTCACACCCTTGCCTCATCCATCACCTTCTGAAATCATGTCTTGCCACATCACAAGAAAAGCTGACCTCTTTGAGTTAACCACAGTTGGAAACGGACCTTTACTCTGCTAGCTGCTGCATTTTGCACAGTTTGTTGTTAATCTGCTGCAGAATAAACCACGTCCTCCTGTTCCCAGTTACACATTTGTATATGTTTGTTCTTTCTGCTTGGCTATCAGTATAGCCTTTACTTTTCTGCTGGACATTCTCTCTTGGCTTCCAATCAGCTACAAAAACACTCAAACCATTCTACCATCCCATAATGGGCCTAATGGATGGTATCTGTGCACACTGCTATGCTTACTCCCACTGATCACCGTGCTGTGACTCAACTTAGACCAAAGAGCCATCACCTTGTACCTTCTTTCCTGTCACAGTGCCCAGTGCTGCTGTCACATCAGCTACAAACATGATTATTATCTAGGCTGTTATACACCTCCTTTATTAACACATCATCTCTTTCAAAATCACAGTTCAGGAGTGCTCCAACCTATTTTGCTAATAACTTTCAGGCTGTGCCACGCATTCTGCCTTCCTCTTACCAAAGACTTCCCTTGCTTTTGGCCCTGTGTCTCCTCTGATTTTATACTGCTAAATTTTACAGTGTTATTCCTTGCTGCAATTACTGTGCCTCCAAAGGTTTACATGATGTATGTACGAGGTCTTACAAAAGTAAATTGAATCCTTTTTTAAAACTGTTTCCTAGCCAGAGGTGGAAGTGCTTCATTTGCTTAAGGAAAGAGCAGTGGTGAAGACACCAGCAATAGGTCAAAACCCCCCAGGCCTAAAGCAGATGACACTTTGCTCAAAGGAGGAGAAATCCTTTCCCAAGCATATGGAGATTAAAGTCAGAAATAAAATTATTTGTGTATATTTTCCTTCAGCTCGTGTCACTTTGTCAAACAGAGTGATTTTCGAAAATGTCCCAGTCATAAATCAGTGATAAAACTTCGGGGAAGGCGGTGAATCTTCAGTTGTTTTTTGAAGATGGCTATTTTTCATAAAACCCCACAGATACACATGATCACCTCCACACGGATATTTATTGCCACTTCACCTTCCCCACGTGCTGTTCAGTAGACACAGCGGAGCATCAGCTAGATTCATGACATCTCCATTAAAAAGTAATTTTACATCCCTCAGTGACAACTGGTTTTGAAACATCCCATAGAAATTATTCCTCAGCAGTTCACAACAGCAGCTTGGAACTGTTGGAGACACTGTGCGCACGGGTTTTGCTTCCTCTCCTGGACAGACACAGCAGTGGCACACGTTCTTCCTTACCCCATCCCAAACCCTCTGCTCTGCACATCTCCAGCTGAGATGCAGTGCTTAGAGTGATGATCTCAAAACATGTAAAAAAAAGCATTTCAAAGGGCAGTTACATGGAAGTGAAGGGTGGCGTGGAGATCATTAATAACAAAAGCTGAACACAGTTTTTCTATTAATCCCATAGCATTTTGTTTTGTGAAAATTAACTTATTTATGATATTTTTCCACATCAGTTCCTCATAATGCAGTCCTTCCAGGAGTTGTTACATGGATGCTGTTTCCTCTCTCACAGCAGGGACTGTGTACAACGTCACTTGCGGTTGGTGCTAATTGCAGGAGACGGCAGTACTAATAGCAATTATGATGCTTGACTGATTGGAAGATTACTTCATCTTTTCTATCCTCCATCCTTTGCTTTTGCAAAGTTTGTAGCACACTGAAGTCACACTAGCACAGAAAGGCAGAAAAAAGATGAGCTGTGTGACAATTTTAACAACTTCAAAAGAATTACAAGGTTTGGATTGTCTCCAATATGAGTAGAAATGATTCCTTGTGTTATTTAATTATATTATTGAATTCGATAAGGTTTAGCTCTATTTCCTATATAACAAATATTATTAGAAGTACTGTTTCAGTAAGTCCCATCTTTCCTTTAATATTTTGGGAGCAGTGTAGAGTTTTGGAAATTTTGAAGGGAAAGTCAGCCCATAGGCTTTGGAGACTTGTTCAGCAGGAAAGCGGTATGGTACTGTCACAGGTTTGGCCCACTCATGTTCCCCCACAGATCTGGGAAGTTGATGCTGAAGTCCTCTCTTCCTCCCCCACTTCATCCCAACAGTTGTGATGCACCGGGTCGTCCAGACCAAGGGGTGGAGGAGAGAACACATGAGCATTCATCTTTGGGTTTCTGTGTGGAAACAACAGGTAAGGATCTATGGGCTCCATCCTCACCTGGAGGACGACTGCAGCAGTGATGGGAAAAGGGGACAATTCTGAAGGTTATGGTACATAATTCTGAAGGTTAATATACAACAGATTTCCTAAATCCACATGGAGATGGTGTGTAAATAGAGGATAATTTTACTATTAAATCATCTGCATTAAGGAAAGCAAATAATTTTTCCTGTTACTTCTGAGGATCCTAAGACCATTCTCCAAGCATCTGCAAGAATTGCTCTCTGCAATTCTATTCAGAACTGTTACATTGAAACATTCACTGGAAGTGCACAGAGCTTATTTAATGGGACTGTGCAAACCTGAACTGCCAGAATCAGAGTTCAGACTATTTTAATGTCCAAGGAATAAATCAGAGAACACTTCCCATATGTCACTATTTATTTTCTTCAGTGCAGAGAGCCCATTCTGAGAGATAAAGACCAAAATCAGTTTTACGCTCACTTCCACGAGAGTTAATAGCCCAATGACTTCAAAAGGAACAGCACATAGCTCACCCAAGCCTGAATTTGGTCCATATCATATAAAAAGAAAAAAAACAAAATCATATAAAAGTCTTAGTGGATTAAATCTCACAGCCACAGAACCAGCTACAGAAGCAGAAACTGAACAGGAGAAATACAAACCCTTACCTTCCCTAACCCTTACCCTACCTAAACCTTCCCAGCCCTCAGTAAGGAGTCTGCTGCAAATAACAGATGTGAGGGCATGCGGATAATAATAGCAATGCCATAGAAGTGGAAAGGATTTCCCTCTGAACAAACCTCAAGTTCTCCATTTAATTTTTGGTAGTACTGTTTCTATTACATTAATTTCCATGACTACAAAGTTGAGACCAAAAAAATGTTTAGCAAGCAAAATGGGAAAGCCTGTTTTACACTGACCTGCAAACTGAAGCAAACAACAGGAAGGTCAACCTTGGAGACACACTTAGTCACAAACACTGTACAATACAAAGCCTTCTCTTGGCTCTGGAATCCTTATTAAATGACCTGTCTTCCAGGAACAAACACTGTAAGACAAGAGTACAAAGAAGAGGGGAAGGAAGCACTGAAGTGCTGCTGGGATACTTCCACAGTCAATGGGACAGATTCTCCCCCTTCCTGAACTGGTGCCTCTGTGCCACTTGGGTGCAAACAGGGAATTCAGAGCTGCCTCAAAGTTGGGTTATTTAAATCCTGTACCTATCAATCTCTTGAATAAATTGCATCATGATATTTTTAATCAAGCCAAAGCCAGAGCTGATCAGCCCACAGGATCAGAAACCCAGCTGTGCCCTTACATTACGTCTCTGGCTTGCACCCCAGTGGAGAATATTTCAAAAAGTATGTTCTCTGAGAGGCATCACAAAGCACCCAACGACCTTAACCGGATTCCACATTTGCAAAATGATGAGATCAGGATCAGCTACATCAAGTGAAGAGCAGCTCATCAGAAACTTCCCCTTTTCAACATCCCTTGATCCCAGCTGCCTTCGGTAGAAGCGCTCTGAGTGCTCCTGCCTACCTCTGCTAGACACAAATTCATTGCTCCAGAATGTTCTGGGTCACTGCAGTGAGGCTACAAAGGGCCAGCTTTATTAAGCACATCGTCCTGCTAGATTTCCACCTACGCAGCATTCTTCTGTCCTTCCAGCATACAAGGCACTTTCTTTTATACACCTATTGAGCACCAGATGAGTGCAGATACAGCCCAGGAATTTGTTCTGACAGTGTTCAAACCAGAGCCTACCAAGCACTGCTTCTAGTTCTGTTTGTTTTTTATTCTCAAGCTTCAGTGGCTGTTGGTGTCCTGCAGTACCTTCACTCTCTCCTGCACTTGTGCAAGCTATATTTGACCCTGTACAGACTTCAGAATGGGAACTTGACTGTGAGATGATCAGTAGGTGTTGCTCACTAATCAGAAAGTGGCTGATTCCTGGGGTCTGTCCCAAAGCCATGGGTTGTGAATTCTTCAGAGTAAGCCATGCAAAATCAGTTAATGACATCATTAGGTATTAGGTGGACTTTCACATGTTCTGAGGAGTGAGAAGGCCATTCCCTGCTTTACTCAAAAAGTATTTGTTATTCAGGAGACCAGATAACTAATTCTCCTTTGTTTGGATATGGTGGTGTTACAGTTTATATGCCAAAAAGTCTCTCCTATAACTCATTTTGTACATTACCCTTTTTAATTACATGCTCTCTGTTTCATTCCTACGCATTTTGGTTTAGAAACATTAACTAGATTGACTGTATTGATCCAGATCTTAACTTGAAAAAAATTGCACTGTGCTCTCTTGAGGACTCTTCAATAAAAAGAAGCACTGCTCCTTTAACTTTTCTTTGCAACCCATTTTGCAGAGCTACTGTAATCTTTGTTGACCCAGTCTGTACCCACTCCAACGTAATAATAACCTATTGATGTGTGCAGTGACTGATGCAGTGCTTGGTATTTGAAAAAGAGCTTGATAAGTGTCTTGTACAGAAAAACATCACCATTTTGTACTTTGTCTTTTATCAGTGCAGCTTTAGGTGTATTTTTCTTCCTGAAGCATTGGCTGGCATGAAAATTCCAATTATTGTTTTCACACAAGCTCCGATCTCATTTGATTGTTCAATTTAGCACCCATTTCTTGGGCTGTTTCCGTGATACTGGACTAATTATTTTACAGAATTCTACACTGAATTTCCTTTACCATCTGCTGGTCTAATCAACCTAATGATCCATGTCCTCTGGCAGCAGACTGCATTATTCCTCATTATTTGCTCCGCTTCTTACTTTAGCACCATTTGCTCTGTAGATTGAGTGTTTGGCTCCAGCTCTTTGCTGCTGATGAGAGCAGTGACAACACAACTTTAAGCAGATGTTAGATAAGGTTATCTCCAGAGTTATTAGTATCACCTGCTGGCACATGTCAGAGCGGCCTGAAAGCCACCTAAAATGAGAGCAGGCACCATTGATCCCCGTGGCTTCCATTACTTGAATCAGTGGATCCAACAAAATCACAGGGAACAATGTTTCTTAGCTTAGCTCTGATTTGTGCCAGAAGAAACGGGAGATAACACAAAAGCCCACTTAATGCCTATATGCTACCAAAGATTTATGTCACCAAGAACAACTTAAGGGAAATTTTATGCTATCTTCAAGTTGTCAAGTAGCTTGCAAAAATCAAGCCCATGCTTTTAAAACTTAGTTTGGTTGTTTCGATGTAAAATTGTTAAGTGTATGAATCAGGGCCCTTAAAACTGCCTCAGAGCTGCTGGACCATAATGCTTGTGAAAGCATAAATAACTGTGAAAGATCAAAATATCACCATTTCTTTTTCTTTGGTTTTGCTTTTAAAATGTACAGCTCTGTGTTAAACAGCAATAAGCTAGAGTTTCAGTAGCAACTGGTGTTTAAGGTTAGGTTCTATTGACCTAAGATGACTTCTCCCCCTCGTTTCTGCTTCATCAGAGGCAGCTCCAGTAAGCACATCGATCCTCAGAGACCTGAATCTACCTGAATAGGAAAAAACACTTTTTCTTGCAACTGCAGCGCTCCTTCTTTCAGGTATAGGAGTCACTGAATGTCTTCAGGATAAAGGCCTCAGAAACAGGCTTGGGGGAGTGGATATGAAATGCAGATGGATTTCTATTTATCTTTGAAGATAGGCGCCTGTTTGGTTTTGTCTGCATCATTGAAAATTAAGGGGTATGCACTTGGTTCCCTACAAATAGATTGTGAAATGCCCCAGGGTATCCAAAACACGAGGGCACCCAATAGCAGAGACCTCTGAGATGGCAGCTGGAGGTGAACCAACGTTCTCTAGGCCGGGGAGCAACTGCATGGAGTCCCTGCATACAACCTCAGTGTATGTACTAAAGCCTTCTCTAACATTATATGGAGATGTGATGGAAAAGCAGTGTGGAAACAGCACTCTAAATAACAAATTGTCTCTCTCTGAAATGAATATGTCAAGTATTTTTGTTGCAAAAAACCCATGAAGTTTCACATACTGTCAGCCTATCCAGGGCTTTTCACCATTAACAGATGTTTATCCACTGTGTTTAAAAGGATATTTAAAAATGAACAGAAACATTTCTATTGCATGTCCAACTGCCTGGGAGGATAATGCAGAGATAAGAAATGATTGTTGTGTAGAGGCTCTGCAGAGAGAACACGTCCTGGTCCCAGACGAGCCCAGCAACGTTTGCATTCTCAGAAAGAAGAGCTAATCAAAGCTGTGACATGGTTAAGTTCCCTTAAATCAAAAGATAAGGAGGAAGGGGAAGTGAAGTCCCCAGGAAACCATTTGGTGCTTCAATTGTACTCGAGAGGCAACGCGACAACCATCACTGTCACAGGAGGACCAAAGTGCAGGAGAGATGCTGGATCCTTGAGATATTGCTGAAGAAGCGGAGTGCTGCTGATTTGCTTCCTTGGCTTCTGTGTCCCAGAGAAATTTTACAAAGACAAATATGCTGGAAGTTGGTAGTGCTGTCTGTTGCTTCCCTTCCAGTGTTTGATTTGCAATCGGGAGTGTAACATTTGCTTTTCCATTTATCTTGGTTTGTAGCTAAACTTGCCCAATGCTGAAGCTGAGGTGAAGCTGTTGTGTGAACTCAGGGGCCATGAATTCAAGGATCAGGGCCTGCTGACACCTTCTGGATGGAAGCAGGCCTGGATTTTCATCAAATAGGATGGTTTGGTCGCATTCTAGAAAGTTTTGGCTTAGGGACCTGCAGAATTTTGTGTCATAGCAAGGAGAGAGCCATCCCTGGCGGAGGTGCTAACAAGAAAGCGGAGTGGGAACAAGGGTCCCATGTCACTCTCAGTATCATCCCAGCAGTGCTGGGTCTGGATGCGTAGAGTAAGAATTTTTGATGTGTGGTTGTGTTTTAGAATACAGACATGAAGCTGAGAGTTTATTTTCTCTCTTCCTTTTAACTGTATAATTTCCTTTTGGTTCTGTGTTTTTCTTTTCTATGTGAGGTCAGTTTATTAAAACAAACAGGGCTGGACTTCAATAATCCCCCCAGGCTGATACTTCACTCTGGAAAGACTTTATTTACTTCTCCTTCTACTTCAAATTTTAAAGTATTTTATGAAGATTGGAAAAAGACAATTGTAGGTTGCTACCGCAGTCCTGTCCTGTATTTTTTAAAGGAAAAACAGAAATGAACTTTATGCAATACAGAGATAGGGAATGTGCACAAATCACACTGGTCCTGGAACCTTCATGACTAATTTAATACAAATAAGTATAGCAATATTATTTCAAATGTAAGTGTGCATTAAATATTAAAATGTGTTTGAAGGTGGCTACTTCTTTGAGAGAGAGCATGTGAACCCCAAACTGGACTTTTCTACATTATAAAACAAGGTAGGAGTTGCCTGACCTGCATAGTTAAGGCCAGAAGTTTTGCTTAAATTAATTGTATTCAAAAGAATATTTGTCTAGAAAAACATTCATTACTTATGGGCTTCCTATGACAGAGGAATCAACAATCTTCAGATTCTGCCTCTGCTTTTAGGGATCTATCTGGAACTGATCTGATTTCAATTTCTAGGCTGTGAATCATCATATGCTTATGTCTACTGGTATGAAAATATCTACTACCATGCTCCTCTTCAGAACATGTGCACAGATTGATCAAGTCCTCCTGTATCTTTATCTTTCCTAATCAGACATATTTGGAATATGGAATAGTTCAAGTTAAAGCACAGTCTTCTCCTTTCATTGCTGTTATGACCTTTGTATGAATGATTTATAATTAATCAGTATCCTTCATTAACTGGGGAACAAGAATTACACATGCCAGTTGCACCACTGCCTACTGCTCCTATTTTTTTTTCTTCTGCATGTGCATCCCAGAATCACATCTATTAGATCCATTGTTCATACGTAATGTAGGTTATTTACAAATTAAACTTGGAAAATGGAATGCTATGCAGTACTAAATTAAATAACATACAGAAATCCAAGTTTAAGTACTTGGTATTTGCTTTTAAAATAAAGATTACCTGTAAATTTTTGTTTTTTTTTCTTTTTAACGTGATGAGTGATGGTCCAGCTACCACAAGAAATGGTTATCTGGACTTAATGCTTTCCGTCTCAGGAATATCTAATTACATTATTACAATGTTTAATTCTCTGAGTGGAACTTTCAGAGACTATAGTCTCTGTAAAATTGGTCTCTGGAAGTGATCCTAGGAAAATGACTTTATGGAAAATTACTGTTCCTTTTGCTGGCATAATGCAGTTAATGATGCTAGCCCTACAAATCCAATGCTGTCACGGAGTTGATCAGATCAATCCATGTCTGTGACAGGGGCGGCAGGCCTCCGCCTTCCCCCCCCCACCCCGGTCCCACAAAAAAATAGGAAGGAAGGAAGGGAGGAAAAGAGCAGCAGCAATGGAGGAAAACTTATTTTACTATAATATTGGAATACAAGATAACACAATATATACAATTTAATTGAAATTGAGATTAATAAATCAGACAAGATGAGAGAGAGAGAGTTCCCGGGACCGAGTCAAACCTGAAAAGCTTGGAACGGCCAGGAAAGCACCTCCAGCACCCACTGCAAGGCAGCAAGAGAGCGCCCCCCCACCCGGAAGGGCCAGATCCCGTGACTGCTGTAATGTACAGGGATAGGTAGCTGGGATTGGGGCAGTGACACTTTAATGCCCCGTACACTACATGATGTTTTGATGTGGAATACTGAAACCATAAAAAAAAAAAACAAAAACAAAAACATAGAACCATGACAAATGCAATGACATTACTCTTCATCATTCATATTTTAGTGCCCCCAAGATTTTTATTCAGTTTTCCTTGGGAAGCTATTTTGAATATGTAAAAAAATGAGCATCTTCTTTATTTATCAGGACAGAGACAAAATTTCATGGCACCTATGGGAAGGAGATGCCATTGATTTAATTGTTGTTTTCAGTGTTTTCAAGAACAGTAGGAATTCAAATGCTCAGATGGCTTAAAGCTATTATGATCAGAACCACTGAAAACACTGATCCCGTAAAATGTAAAATTGAAACACTAACTCTTCCTTGCAGATTTCCAGTGCAGGAAGATGAAATATCTAGAGACCAATTCAGCCGGTAACAATGCATCTGTTGGACACTTTCAGTAGTATTTAAGAGACTTGTACGTATTATACTGAAGTGCTATCAGTCTGTATAGTACAACTCGTTGAGATAGTGGGAAGCAGGCCCAACGACTGAACATGCAAGTCCTTCAGCAAGGAGATGCCATTCTGCAACTGGCAGTGATGGCAGCGACCAGCTCCTGTCCCCTTCTACCTGGTGAGCTGCCCACAGCTCCATGCTCATCTCTGCTTATCCTCATAAACAAACAGTGCTCATAGACGTTGAAGGGAGGCATCAAGACATTCACTCACTGAGGAGCACAATTACAAAGCTTTCCATGTGTGGGGCTCTGGAAAACCACGAAGATTCAGCAAGTGGTGCAAGACTAAGGAGGCTGCAGAGTGAACTGGTGCCGCTGCTCCCTGCTCTGTATTGATCAGCCTTTTACATCTCCCAGCTGAGTTCAGCCAAGCTCTTCAAAGTTTAGTGGTACCACTGGGAATGCTGTGCCTGGATGGCACTAGGGACCTTGTCTAATGTCCACTGTCATTTTGGTATTGCTCTTTTGAATCAGAAATAATTGTTTTGATTAAAAACAAACAAATAAATAAATAAAAACGGTTCTTTCAGTCTCGAATTTGCTTCTGATGAGCAAATACCAACATGTTTTGCTTTTGTATGATATGCAGGAACTAACAGTCTTTTCTTGATCGCTTCTGTATATATTTGAATAATTGTGGCAGATATTTTTTTCTTCTTTGTGAAAGTTACTGAGGAGGACTAGCGGTGGGGATTACCATCTTTTGGTTTAGATATATATTTATTTTAAAACAAAGTGTTTAAAATGTCAACAATTTTGCTTTATCAGGCACTGCACAAAATACAGGAGCACCAAGAGGAGGTTCAGTAACCTTCTGATGCAAGAGGAAACACATTCTTAAACAACACATTCATCACAGGAAGCTTCTAAACCTCTGTGTGCTCCTAAACACAACTTTTGTGTGTGGAATGAAACCTGGTAAACAGCTTCAGTTTTGAATCCTTTTTCTGTCCTGTTTAACTAGGCCGTGGTTCTGGAGCCAGGGGCACTGAGCTCTGCCAGTGTAAGTTGAGAGGTTTCAGCACATGACTGTCTCTTATGGGATACAGATAGGATGTTTAGCATGGCAAAGCTTGGGTGCACCCTGATATTCACAATGGAGCAGTTGGGATTTCTGCTTGCTCCTCAAAGGTAGATGCTAAGAACAACATAACCAGTTGAGCCTGGATTGTGGTATGCTGTTAACCACTGAATCATGGACATGAGTTGTCTGAAAAAAGTGGTTCTGATGGTTCTGTAGGATGGAAATGCTGGGGGTTTTGTGCATGGCTCTGTTTGGGGCCCAGTGGATGTTTTGGTGCAGCACTGCTGGAAAAATAGTCTCAAGAACACGCTTCATTCTTCTAGCCCTAGTAGTCTGCACAGGCAGCAAAGAGTAAAGATTCTTAAGCAAAATGTGTGAGAGACAGAAGGAAGCCAGCCAGCTCTGCAGGTGGCAAAGAAGATGGGAGGTGTAACTACTGAACAGCAAGGCGGGTTGTGTGGCACAGCTCCTTCCCATGTCTGCTAGACTGCAGAGGTGCTGGTATGTGTCAGATAAACATCTTCAGCCAACTTGAGCAACATAATCTATTCATAAAAGTCTCTTGAGAAAGGAAGACACACCGTGTTCAGTCTTTCATGCAGCTGATCTGATTTGCAAAGGATCTGTAACTTACAGGTTAGCAAACAGCTGTTTTCATACTTAGAGAGGAGTGGACAAATGGTTCCATTTTGTTCCAACCTCCTGCAGAGAAGACTGTGGACCCAGACACTGTATTGTCTCTTCAGTTACTTTCAACAAAAACAGATGTTTACAGTTTTGCAGAAAATATAGCAAAAGCATAAAAATGTAGCAGCTTTTACTTAGAAACGCAATTCCACAGAGTTTTTAAAAAAATTACATCGATTTCAATTACATTTGAAACAAAGATTTCTGAAGACGCACAACTGGGATAGGATCTTACTTACCTTTAATTCCTTATAATTATCTCTGCTAGAAATCTATGTTATGCTTACTATTTTTCTTATATCATTTTGTGAAAACAGGGCAGCTCAATAAGGTCATTTGAACTCAGTTCTCCTGCGATTTCAAAATTTCAACTTTGGTTACCATTTGGCACAGAATCCATCCCATTGCCAACATTGACTTTGGTGGCAGGGGAAACCGTGCACTCACAGTGAGATCCACGGAGTACTTAGAGAATGTGGAAAGGTCAGGAGGAGAAGATGATATGATGGGACTTCACAGCTCCTGATTCCTTGTCTTGTATCCAATATTTTTGGGAGAAAACAGAAGGAGATGAAAATCCAAGTAAGCTCTGTACAAAAGAGCTGACTAAGAACAACTGAAAGTGATTTATAGAGCAGTCTTTAATTCCAAGACTGTCTGATTTATAGAGAGTCAGGATTTAATTATACTTGTTGCAAAGCTTTCCCAACATTCTTGAGATGAGTGAGCACGTACTTAAAGCAGCAAACTCTGCAAACCACTAATGTTAATTTCTCTTTATAGATCTTGGAAAAATGGAAATGCTGTTTGAAGATCACACAGTGCTTTTTAATCATGCTAAATGGATGGTTGGTGTAATTGTAGGTCAGTCAATGTTACAGTAATTCCCAGTAAAATCATGCAAAATGTCTTGGAGGTTTTTTTTTTTTTTGTCAGATTTGTGTGTCACAGGGAGAATTCCATACAGTGTTCAATCTCCTACTGTGTGGCACTTTGATTTAAAACTGGACACTATCCAATATCAATAGTGCAGGTGCTAAGTGGATTAAAAAGTAACTGATACGTTTCAAGGGGTAATTGTTAAAGAAAATGTTGAATGTAAGAAGGTGTTGTGGTGATGAGTTTCTAGCCCAGTGCCATTCTTTTTTGTTTGCTTACAAAAGAGGAAATGGCTAATGTTAGTTCTTTGTGCCAGTCTAGCACAAGGATAGATCACGATAAGAACTTACACAAAGTAATTCTGAAACACTTTATAAACTGAACACAGTTTGCAGGAAAAACAATATAAAAAAAACCAACCAAACAACCAACCAAAAGCCTAGCAAACATCCTACTGCAGATTCTCGCTGACTTAGACAGAGATTGAGTTTCACGTGACATGTTTAAAAGACTACGACAAAGGTTAACACATCTGTGAGCACAGGTTGCAGTTCTGACTGTGAAGACTGGAGCATTACATTAGGATAAACAGGACTGAAAAAAACCTTTTTTTTTTGTATTCATTCTGAACTTTCTAGTCATTTATAAATTGGCAAAGAATTGGAAACAAAACATAAGAGCAATCCGGGAAATATATAGAGAGGTGATTACGGATTTCTGGTAGTTTGGCCTTTTGAAAGAATAAGAAGTTGATCAGGGTCTTTAGGTACATACATGGGAAGCGGAAAGCATCTGTCACATTGCAGCTCTGTCACCTGTTAGACAAATTGGAGCAAAGTGTAATACCTGGAATACATCTTCATCAATTATCTTGATGAGGGGATAGTGGCCACCCTCAGCAAGTTTGCTGATGATACAAAGTTCGGAGGATTGGCTGACACGCCTGAAGGCCGTGCAGCCATTCAGCAAGACCTGGACAGGCTGGAGAGCTGGGCAAAAAAAAAAGCGGATGAGGTTCAACAAAAGCAAGTGTAGAGTCTTTCATCTGGGGAGGAAGAATTGCATGCACCAGTACAGGTTGGGGGATGAGCTGCTGGAGGGGAGCTCTGTGGAGAGGGACCTGGGTGTCCTGGTGGATGACAGGTTGGCCATGAGCCAGCAGTGTGCCCCTGTGGCCAAGAGGGCCAATGGCATCCTGGGGTGCATTAAAAAGAGCGTGGCCAGCAGGTCGAGAGAGGTGATCCTCCCCCTCTACTCTGCCCTGGTGAGGCCTCATCTGGAGTACTGCGTCCAGTTCTGGGCTCCCCAGTACAAAAAAGACAGGGATCTCTTGGAAAGAGTCCAGCGGAGGGACACAAAGATGGTGAAGGGCCTGGAGCATCTCTCCTATGAGGAAAGGCTGAGTGAACTGGGTCTGTTCAGCCTTGAGAAAAGAAGACTGAGAGGGGACCTGATCCAGGTCTATAAATATCTAAGGTGTGGGGGGCAGAATGGCGAGGCCGGACTCTTCAGTGGTGAGTGGAGACAGGACAAGGGGAAATGGCTGGAAACTGCAGCATAGGAAGTTCCACACAAATGTGCGCAAGAACTTCTTTACAGTGAGGTGACGGAGCACTGGAACAGGCTGCCCAGGGAGGTGGTGGAGTCTCCTTCTCTGGAGATGTTCAAGACCCGCCTGGGTGCCTCCTTGTGTGACCTGCTGTAGGGAACCTGCTTTGGCAGGGGGTTGGACTCGATGATCTCTGGAGGTCCCTTCCAACCCCTACAATTCTGTGATTCTGTGATTCTGTGATTCTGTGAAGCCGAATCTAAACACACAGTTATTATGATTTGATAACCTAAATCTTATTGGGAGTCTTGTCACAGACTTTTCCTGGAGGTTTTTTTTTTTTTTTTTTTTTTGTGGACCTTCATTTTTTTCCACCTACATTTCAATCCCCTCACCTAGTTTCTGATGACTTACTGTCCTTGGCTCTGGGGCCCCCAGGCAAGGCACAGCAAGGAATGCTACTAAGGAAATAACCACAGTGCTCTTTATTCAGAATCATTTTCCTTTATGAATTACAGCACTTGAAACTGCCACATCCTGAAGGCAGCCTCCTTGTGCTGAGTCTCCCCATGACTAGGCATGCCAGCACTTTGCCTCTCGTTGGATGGGACATTTCCTATGATGGTGGCAAGAACAGGGGTTCTTGGTTGTTTCTGGCTTCTGCTCTTTGTGCAGAGAGACAGCCTTCCTCCTAAAAACCTCCCTGGTGTGGCAGGCATATGTGATACTGGTGGTCCTTGGCCTTGTCCCCCCTTCTCAGCCCTGGCAGCTGGTGAGGACCAAGCACTGACCATCAGTCAGGTGCTCTGGTCCACGATGACTTCTGCAGGACTTTGTTGAGAGAAAATGGAATTTCCTGCTTGACATGGAAAGCCCCCAGACTGTCAGATATGTTCCTAAACACAGGTCCTAAGGACCGACTGCAAATTTATGGTGTAGAGGCAGAAGTTCTGGGTGACTGGTAATGACCTGCTGTGTTTTTAAGAGTCTATTACATCCAGTTCTCTGAAAAAGATATATTATGAATCAAAAATCAATTCAAAAGCTGAGAAATTCATTTTGAGAAAGAGTACTGGGGAAAAAACAACAACAACCAGAAACGTTCTGTTCCAATATTTTCAAAATGAAATGATCTTGTTTTTCTTATCTACACTGCTTCATTCTAACATTGATCTAAGTTTAGTGTTAATAAATGGTAGAAATATGTGAAAAGGGAACAATATATCTGACTGGATATTAGTTTTCCCTAATTTATTTTCAGTTTGGCCACCAAACAGAAAAATCAATTATTCTTACAACTCTATTCAGTATAAATAAGTGCTTCTCTTCCAACACAGTGCTCTCCACAGCTTTCTCCTTTTTCATGGAGGCCTATGTTTGCCAGATACAGTAATTTGTGGTTATCTGCAGATGATCTCTTTTTATATTTTCATTCACATAACTTCCCATTTGTTTTTTCTACTGTTAGTGGTGATTACAGCTAGTTAGCCTCTACTACAAGTTTCATTAACATAACGTTTATTGCCTCCTTCAGATTAATTAAAGTTGTATCTAACAAGACCCCACTGGGTATGCAACTAACTATTGCTGAAATATGGTTAATTATTTATTTTGATTATTTTTATTGTCTTTCAAAAGGCATAATAACTTGGTATTAAGCCCAGTCAAGCCGCTTGACATATTTTGAACAAGATATTACAAAGCGCAATACCATATCCTTCAATGAAATCAGACTGCGATCTCCTTTTCCTCCTAACGTCCTTTAACTGCAAAAATTTGTGTTTGATAAAACTTACACTGTGTTAATTCTTATTGTTTATTGCTCATTGGTTTCATTAGTATACCTTCATTATAGTGGTTATGTCCATTAATTTTCCCCATTATTGTAGGCACACCTACTTCTTGCAAGGAGTGTGCATTATTGCCAATTTCCCACTGTGAAACTCTTGATACTTTTTTCAGAGCTATTAAAGTGTTGGCTCTACTCAACAGCTCTTTACCTCTGTGTCACCACTGAAATGAAAAATTGTTTCAGAGACATTTTTGAGCCAAAGATTATTTCAGCAGTACACAAGAAGTAAACATTTATTCAAATGACAGCCTGGAGCTAAAAACAAGGAGACATTCCAGAACTTTGTTAGCAGCAGGAGAAAGACTGAGGGACTACAGCAAGTGGTGTTTTGCTTCTCAGAGGAAAGGGAAAATTTGTAATAGATGACACCAGTGCTGAAATCTTTGCTTTTCTTCATCACGCATATCAAATTTGCTTATATGGCTAAGATTGTTAGCATTGTTATAAAGAGTCCAGATGTGGAATAGGAATAGACTGGACGCCACTTAGAGTTTGCTGAGCAGGGGAGCTCATGGAAATTACTTAGGAAATTTTTCAGGCAAAAGGCTGAGGCAATATCGTGGTGTTCATAGGGGATGAGAAGTTTTAGCAGATTAGATTAGAAAGATTAGAAAAATACAAGGTCTATATTTAGAAAAGGGTAAGGGAAGAGTATAAACACAGAACTGAAGGAGTTGCAGATTGGTATGCCAAGCTTTAATTTCTGTGTTTTTCTAGAAAAACACAGAAATCTTTTTGTTGTTGTTTTAATGAATACAACAGAACAGGGATAAGTAACACCTAACATGGATATACTGAAGAATAATCTAGTCAAATTCAATTTATTCTGTTCTATTTACGGCACTTGTGAATAAAGACAAAGATATAGATGGCCTATAAGTTGGCACTTTTGAAGCTTTTAATACTCTCTTGTGAAATATTTTCATAACCAGCTGAGGAAAATGTGGTTTATGTAAAGCTACTGGTAGGTTAATGCATAAATAGGTGGCAAGGAGCACTTAAACTAGTATCCACTCCTAGCTCACTTAAATACTTGAAGTGTGTGTCTTCAGCAGTTCCATAAAAGTCTGTCTTAGGTTTGCTATTATTCAACATTGTTATAAATGTCTTGAACAATGAAATAGGTTATATGCTTATTAATTCATTAGATAGTATTAACCTAAGTGAGCTGCAAGCACTCTGGAGATTTAAGTGGCTAAGTACATAAGCACAATGCTGTGCACAGGTTCCTATAACCTGCTTGTCATCCAGGCTAATTAAGCACATTAACATCCTGCTAATGTAACTACACCGCTTGCAGTAGCTGTGATATCCCCGGATGGCGTTGCATTATGCTATAGAGATACTCAGTATGAGATGAATTCCATGCTTTTCCCATTTAATCTCCTTCCCCAGTTTGGTTCAGGTCACAGTGCTGGTATACTGCCAGTTCATTTAGTTACGTTTATCCATTTTACCATAAATCCACCTGGAAACACAGCAGACTTAGTTGCACCATGATGTGTAGTGCCAGGGTGAATGCTTGCTCTAGGCTACGACATCATCTTGTGCAGCATGATAATCACTCTCGGCAGCTCCCAGGCTTCCCTTGCAGATTCAAGTATTGATCAGGGCCTGTGCATCAGAAAGGTCTGCACTATTCCTGATGCCTACACTAGAAGAGTAGTAATTTTTCGCTTTTCCCAAAAACATACTAGATTGCAGGCATCTATGATTGTAAAAGATCAATGCCAAGAAGTTAATATTACCTACTTGTGCTTCACTATTACAGCTGTTAAATCCTGAACGATCTGCTGTTTAGCCTCCCAAGAAGATATATTTGTAAATATAAGGAATATATATTTGGATGGATTCAAATGTTAAGCAAATTAATACATTATTTTTATCTGGTGCAAATTAAAATACTTTTAATCATTCTTCTCTGCTGGAGAACATCATAGATCACATCCAGATTGCACTAGTGTTGCCCTGTTAAGGGCCAAGAGGGTACTCCAGCACTAGCAGGTATACTTTTTGAAAGCTTCCTTAATGTTATATTTAGCATTATATAGCCTTCAGTTGAATGGTTCCTGGTGGAAAAGTTGCAGGCACCTACGTGATGCTTGGGGTCTGGAAAGAAAACTCTAACTGCATCTTGGTGGCAAAGGAGTTTTTGTGTGTTTCTTAAACTAGGCTGGTCCAGTGTAACGCATTTCCTCCTCCATGTGAACTCCAGCCTAGGAGACATACTTTAACTAAACTTTTATTATAGGAAAAACATGTCTAGAAACCAGCCTTAACTGCACAGTTGTCTTTGAAGATGTACAGGATATAGCCTGCAGCATGGTATTTCACAGTGCCTTTAATATAGAAGCTACTGACCCTCTGGCAAACAGCTGCCACAGCAAGAAAGAGAAAATTTCCATCATTGCAGGAGGAGTCTCTGATGGCGTGTGTGAACGGCACAACACAGCAAGCCACCTGAAAGCTCTGTCTGAGCTAATTAGCAGCACTGACAAGCAGGATGTACTAGCAAGGCACAGCATGGTGAGAGAGCGACCTGACTTGCTTATAATCCTCAATAGTGAGATACTGAGCTGGGCAGCGCTGCACATCCTCAGCATTGTAGGAGAGCTTAGCAAGACCAAAGAAGCATTTCTTGATGGCTGCAACTGGAGAGCTTAGAACCTGATAGATTTGGGGAGAATACACTGTTTTATTTTCACCACAATATGTTTCAGAGCAGTTCTACAACTCATCCAAGTCACACAGGCTGTGGAAAGGAAGCTGAGCTGTGTCAAAGGGTGCTTCTTTTCTTCTTCCCCTGAATGCCAGTAACTGCTTAGGGTCCCATATTCCCTGTTCTTACTTCAGCACACTCATTTATAATTCATGTCTTTTGATGCCAGTGGGAACTCTGCTACTTAAACCCTTTCCCACTCTTGTCTTTCTTTTACAAGTTGGCAGGACCTCTTCTTCCTTTCAATCTCTGCTTCACATACAACTGAGGTAATTTTCACTGTCCTCACATCTGTTGTGTCACTACAGCCACTACTCCCACTACACCCACTCCCACTATCTTCTTTCAGCTTCCTATGTCGAAAAGAACTTCTTTCACTCACAGCTAATGCTTTCAGTACAGAGCTGACTTTGGGATAGGTGACCTCCTGGCAATTACACTCCCTACCCAGATTTTGGGATATCTAGTCCTGCATCCTGAAGGGGATGCAGCTCCAGCATGGCCATGATTTGTGGATGCCCTACAGGACCCCTTCTGTTAGCACTAACAGGAACAGGATTAAATTCACGGGAAGTGAGGAAAATATTCTAAGTAAGTTACCTGCTCCCTAATTTTAAGGTAGACCTATGTTGGACCATTTCGGATCAAATCTGTTATGGCAATGACAGTTTCCCTGACACTGATAGCAGTAATTCCAGCCAGCCCTCTGCTGTGTCTCTCCCACGGCTGCAAACACTACAGAAATAGAAAGAAATGCTGCTCCCCGCTCCCTGAGAAGGAACATTTCACCAGCACAGCCGGGCCCCTGGAGGGATGGAAGACAAAATGTGCAGAAGCAGTAATAAAAAAGACATAATGTGAAAGTTAATGCTTCTTGATCGACAGCAGAGGCTCGACAGTGGCAAGACTCTGGGTTGCCATGGCTACAGGGCCACCCGCTGGGCCTGCTGCTCCCCTCTGCAGCATGGCTGCTGCCAGGCCCAAGGCCCACACTGCTGCTTATTAGGGTTATCACCAGGTTTATCACTTAGGGTTATCACCAGCCATGCTGCAGTTGGTTCTGCACCACAGTGTGGGACGCGTACTGTGTGGTGTTACCAGCACTGGCAACCAGTCACGATGTAATCAAGCCCCATAAATGCTTAGGGTAGCATGGTCCAAAGGGACTTGACAAGCATGAGACGTGGGCCCATGTGAAGTTAATGAGGTTCAACAAGGCAAAGTGCAACGTCTTGCACTTGAGTCATGGCATTCCCTGATACGTATACAGACTGGGAGAAGAACTCCTTGAGAGTAACCCTGTGGAGAAGGACTTGGAGGCTCTGGTAGATGAAAGACTTAACATGAGCCAGCACTAATCTGGGGTGCATCAAAAGAGAGCAGGCCAGCAGGGAGAGAGAGGTGACTGTCGCCCTCTGTTTTGCCTTTGTGAGGCCCCATCTGCAGTACTGCGTCCAGGCCTGGGGCCTCCAGTACAGGAAGGATGCGGAACTGTTGGAAAGAATCCTGAGGAGGGCCATGAAGGTGACTGGAGGGCTCCTATGAAGATAGGCTGAGGAAGTTCACTCCGGAGAACAAAAGACTGTGGGGAGACCTCACTGTAGCCTTTCAGTATTTAAAGAGAGATTGTAAGCAGGAGGGAAATCAAATTTTAGAAAAACAGATAGTGATAGGAAAGGAGGAATGGTTGTAAACTGAAGGAGAGGAGAGGAGACTGAGATAATATGTCATGGGGAAATTTTTCACAGATTGTGGTGAAGGGCTGGCACAGGCTGCCCAGAGAAGCTGTGGATGCCCTGTCCGAGGAGGTGTTCCAGGCCAGCTTGGATGGGTCCTGGGCAATCTGATACAGTGCTTCATCCAGCAGTGGGCAACCCTGCCTGTGGTAGGAGGATTGAAACTAGATGATCTCTGAAGTCCTTTACAAATTAAGCCATTCTATTTTTCTGATTCTGTGATTCTACATGCATTTCTTCCCAGATACGACCCCTGGTCCAGCAGCAGCACTCATCTATAGTTCTTACATATCCTATCAAAAGTTGCCCCCAGCACAAAATGCAGTCCTTCCACTACGTCCTCCAGACACACAGAATGCCTAAGCTTCTCTTTCACTGCTCTACCACAGGAAGTACTTAAGTTCCAAATAGAGATGCTGCAAGTAGTTTATTGGAGACACAAAGCAAATAATATCCTTTATCTTTTTGCTTTTGTAATGATCTACATGAATAAAAATCAGCACACTTTATTTGATAAAATGGTTACAGTTATGGTCTACAAAGATTGTATGAATTCTCTTTAAGCTCACACGTTTTATAATCACACGTACACATGCATTCCTAAAAATAGAATTATTGTTGCAAAATCTGGTACTTGATGGGATGTGCCAAAAAAAGAGCTGTCCATGCCACATGATTCACATTCCCTTTGCTGTGTGTTGCATGCTCATTTGCTAATTTGTAAACAGGATCCTGCCTTATTTGGTGTGTGACTCTGTGTCTGCTGTCAAGAAGGATCATGTTGATGAGAATCCTGCTTCACCTTTTGAAGAAGCTTTTGGTGAAAAGCCTGGCTAACATAGTTTAAGTCTTTTTTTAGATGAAACTAGATGGCAGACACAGAGCTGGGACCCAGATAATTTTCAGGGAGAAAAAATAGTGAAAGTATGAACAAGGCTGTTGGAGAGAAAGGATAATCTTCTGAAGATTAAGATGATGAATGCTGTTGTGAAGAGCTTGAAATGATCCCGGCTCCTGCCACAGACAGGATGTGTGCATTGGCAGGCAAGATGCTTAAAGCCTTTTCTAGATGAGCAGCAGCTCAGTGTGGCTCCTACTGAGGCCTCGTTTGGAGAAGAGCTACTAACAAAATCCATGGGAGCTCTGCTTTGAGAAATGAATTCTCAGCTGTCTTTTACCTTAACTGTTCTGTCCAGAATATACCAGCATCCTAAGTATCCTATCTCACAGAGACATGATGTTTTCCAAGACCGTGAAGCACTCACATAATTGTGGTAAGAACCATAAAAAGCATCCTAAGCCTGTCTGCAGTTGCAAACACCACGTGCAGAAAAGCAAATCTGGGCTGCACACTGAACAGGGAGAGAAAAAAAACTCAGGAGAGGGTTCTCATCAAGTAGCAACTGCCAGTGCTGTGAAACAAGTGAGCAAGGATGGTAGAAAAGCAATAATGTTATTAGAAAGTATATCAGAGTAAACAAATATGAAAGAACCAATTAAGGATTGCGCAGATAATCTTTTCCCCAGGTTTTCTTAACCTTTGGTTTTGAATCTTGATCAAGCACTTCTGCAGTTGTGTTCATATTTCCAGTTGTCATTTGCAAAAACACAAGCACTATTTCTTTGCGTGACAGAATATTCATGCCACTGGGTTAACTGTCTTGGAAGGAACTTTTGAATCTAACACAGAGGCTTCTGCTGTTCAAACTCCTCAAGTAACTGATGAAAGATTTATGATTTATTATTCTATAGAGATCAACACTGTAAGGAGATGAGACTAGAAGGGGACGGAGTGAATTTCACAGAAATTTCTAATACTAAATAAAAGTGGGGATACAAAGTTCTGGTAAAGGACACATTTGGAGTGACTCAGGTGCCTCCAGAATAGCACCTGGTACCATGTTACCATTCAGATGCACTAAACTGAACAACCAGCAGGTATCATTTTTTGGTGCTAGAGAGCAGAGAAGGACACCCTGATGTCCTAGGACACAAAAAACGGCCACTGCCTGGGTGCACATAATCTTACCTCCTTTCTCACCCTAACACTCAGCGTGTCAGCACAGTCCTATCTTCTTTCCCTGCTTCCTGACCAGACAGGCTCCCATGTTTGTCTCAAAACTCTCATCTGACTCTTTTTCTCCAACTTCTCCTCCAGTCTCAGTATTTCCTCCTCCCCACTTCCCTTCATCCATTTATTCTGCAGAGCACTTCTCCTCTCCTGGCTCCTTCCCAGCTCCATATCTCTTCGTTCCTCCGTGCTGATTCCAGGTTTCACCTTTGTGTGCACACACAGGCCAACCATCCCCAGCCCTTTCACTCCACTGACACCCTTCATAACCTCCTTTCTTTTGGAGCTCCTAGAACTCCTTGCTCAGCCTTCTCTGACCTCTATTCCTGAACTGTTTGTCCTAATCATAGAATCATGATAGTTGTAAAAGACCACTAAGATTTTCTAGCCCAACTCTCAACCCATTCCGAAGTCCTCAAGTGCCACATCTACCTTTTTCTTGAATTCCTCGAGGGATGCTGACTCCACCACCTCGCTGGGCAGTGTGTGCCAGTGCCTTACCACTCTCCTGAGAAGAATTTTTCACCTCCCTGACCCTGCTGACACTATTTTTGATACAAGCCAGAATGCCATTGGCCTTCTTGACCACCTGGGCACACTGCTGGCTCATGTTCAGCCAGCTGTCAGCTAACTTCCCCATACCCTTCTATTCCACTCAGCTTTCCATGGACAACCTCAGGCCGGGCTCTAATCCTCTCCACCTCCTGACGGCTCCTTACAGCACTGAGATACAAGGTGTCCTCTGCTGCGTCCTGTGGCCCAGCTAACCTCGGCCTGCAGAAAAGAGGACAAGCACTGAGAGGGGGAACGATCCTCCTGCGGTGTGAAGCTGGAATGAGCTCAGCTGCCTCTCCAAGGCATCATCTGAGCAATCCAGTCAGACGCAGCCCATACTCTATTCAACCTGCCCATTTTTTTTCTGACAACTGACTGAAAAGTCAAACTTTGTCTGAAGGAGCAGCAAAACTGTACCGGGCGAGGGGAACAATTCCCACACTTCGAGGACCGATCAGCACTAATATTTAATTGCGTACAGCCCTCTGCCGGCTCCGGACCCGCACAGCCCCGCTCTGCTGCTCCCTGCGTCCCCGGCGCTCCGGCTGCGGCGCCTCCCGAAGAAAGCAATCTTCAAAGAGCTCTATATATGCGCCATCAATTATTATTATTAACTCGAGCTCAATGCATAGGTCGGGGACTGCGAATCCAAGTGTCACTGGAGTATGAATGATTATTACCAGATGCTAATTGCTCATTAATATATGCTAATTACTGCTGCATGCCAAAACGTTCAGGGCGCAGCGTGCCAGGCCCAAGTCGCTCGAGCGGCTGAGCGGCTTTTCGGCGCGGAGTCAACTCCGGCTCCTCGCCGATGGCCCCAGGAGCGGCAGCCCCGCACCGCCGCTGCTTTAGGGCACTTCTGGTCCGCGTGAGCTGCGAGGGGCTCCTCGTGCGGCGGGAAGCAACCCTCGATGTTCTCGTGGGGCTGACCGCACCTCAGCCTGGCTGGGGGCTGATTTAGGCACGAGCCGAGCCCACCCGTGCCCCCGCTCACCCCGCCGCAGCCGAGCGAGCAGTGCCGCGGAGGTTTTAAACTTCAAGGTGTTGCCTGAACGCGTCCCCCCGGGACTCGCGGCGTGAGCAGCTCCCCGCCCAGGCGGCCCGTCCCCCGAGCCGGCAGCCGCCGCCGAGCATCCCCCGCCGGCCGTCCTGCCGCCCCAGGAGCCGCGGTTGCGCAGGGCGGAGGGGCTCCGGCGGCCCCGCGGCGC